>NC_140780.1:258625637-259095637 GCF_044657685.1 Stegodyphus dumicola
GAAGCAGGTATTCTTGAGGTAAAATGCAATTTAAATTTCCAAAACGTTATATTTCTGTTTCATTAATTCATTTTGATTGTTATCCTGTTCCGGAATTTTCTTCTCCTTAATACATTTACGCAGTTACAAAGAACATGTAGAAAAATAATGTAAATACCATCTCAAACAACAGTTTAACCAAAAGTCTAGTTTCCTTTCTTTGTTATACAATTAACATACGGGAAATACCTTCTCATTAAAACTTGAAGAATGTAAAAATATTTCGTTTGCAGTCATAAATCTGTTATAGTTATTTAGAATTCAAAACACTTGAGGGAAGGATTTTACAGACAGCTAATTTCAATGTCTTTCAAAATGAATGTGAAACTTTGTTTTCTAACCGTACTAATAAACAATTTTCAATTTTGAAGCTTAACGTCACTATTTGATAACAAAGTATTGCGAAGAGCTGCAATTTAAGCGACGATCAATAATAGTCATTTGGAGAATGCGAGGGAGAAGAAATTTAAGCAAGAGTTTCGACTAACAAAATTTGGATAATTTCACCGATTTCTTTTCTTCTGCTTTCCGTCAATGACGGGGTCATATGCAGATTTTGAATATAGGGTGTTCTTCTCCTGGGATCTAATTACACTCCATTTCCTCGCTGGGTACTTTTTTTTGAGTTAATTATCGCTAAGGTCGACTTCTTGCCTATATATTAAGAAAACATTTAGAGTTTGATAGTTTACAGTATAGTGCATTTGCTTTATGTTTTCACCCCTAATGGTATTTTGAAACTCTAACAAGTTTAGAAACTTTTCGTTTCTTAGTCGTAAACTAACTACGCATTATTAGTTTACAAACTGCAGTTTTCCTCTTACTTTTGAAGTAAAATATCAGTTAAGTGTGCAATCACTAATTCAAAGGAGCATAAACTAAATTGAATTCCGTTGCATCATTTTGATATTTGTTTTACTTTGAATGCTCTTAAAATCAGCTGTATAACAGCATGCACTTAAATATGAAGCAATGCTTTATATAAGCTTTAAGAGTGTTAAATTGTTAATACCTATTCAAATGTAGCAATTTAACAAAGCCTCTAATTAACACATCACGAAGAAATAAATTTCTCCAGTTTAAAGTTCATACGTTATAGAATTTCATCTTAAAATTAAAAGGGGAATCGAATGTAAATGGAAAAGGTGGGAAACAGGAGATATAATGCAGTTATCAAGGATTCAACTCTAGTTCCATTAAGTTTATAGAAACTGTGGTGTACTGGCTGAATACGTTAATCAAAGCCCCTGATGTAATAGAGGGTTGAAATGAGCTTCTAACTCATGTTCTACCAATGACATGAATATTAACAAAATAAAACTTTTAACAGGTTCTATTCATGGCGATGAGGGACTTAGATACATTGAGTCTCCTAATTTCAAAATTTGTTAAACGGAAATGTTCTCGATCAACAGCACACACGAGAAATCATAGTTCTAGTGGACAAAAATCCCCCATAGCCCTAGCAGGAAGGTCCTAGTAGTCGATGCTCCTCTCAAAATCCGTTTTCCTTTCTCGCTGCAAAATTTTACTAACGCATATTGCCGTTACCTCCACTGAACCCCGGGGAAGGCAGAAGACATAACAAAACATAACAAAACAAACTAGTACGTAACAAAAGTGTCCATATTCTAACCCCAGTGAAAGATTTCTTTATCCCTGGAACTCTAGGAGTGACCTTGGAGGCTGAAATCAGAATAATTAACAGTGGGACCTCGTTGCAAAAGGGTTACTTCTCTGGTGTGAAAGAGACATCATTGCATTCAGAATGCGGTCTCCCTGGGCAAAACCAAACAAATAGCTTCTATGCGACCTTGTCACAACTCCTCCCCTCACAGAAGAATATTTCTAGACTGTGGAAGGGAAAATTCTCAGTGCTTTGTCACTGCTTCCATAATAAAAAGTGGGAACCATTAAAGTGATAAAAGAGAAGCCAGTTACTTTATCCCCACTTACTCCTAGATTATACCCCGTTAAGGCAGATAACATAAAAGTAAAAATTCAACAAAATAATTTAAATTACTGCTATTGTCTGCCTGACACAATTACTCAGTTTTGAAGACTAAGAATTCCTATTCCCACACCAAAATTGAGTCTTGTAACGTTTTAAAACTGATTAATTAATTAAACTAAACTGATTATTAAATTAATTTTAAACTGATTAATTCTAAAATTAAGCTGATTTTGTAAAATGCTAATAAATTTGGATAGCAACATTTGATTCTAACCGTTTAAAGAAGACGATGCCAAATGGTTTGAATTAAAAAAAAGTATAATGCCAGAATATTAACAAAATTATTTACAACAGTAATAATTCTTCTCAATTAATTTTCAGTACACGTGACAGATGAGAGCAGGGTCCGGACATCTGGGCCGCTCTCACTGACTATTCGGGTATCGTCCGAATCCCGCAACTGTCCAGGAAAAGAATATTGCAAACAGGGGCAGATGGTGGAAAACAGGGGGATTGCGGATTCCTACAATAACAATGCTTATTATACAATATAAAGATACTTACATCAAAAAGTGCTGTTACTGTGTTGACTTACCACAATAGTAATACATCGTATTACATTATACATTAATAATGCACTATTATAATAGTCGACGCAGGGACGATAAATTAATACGTATAGTAATAAAATTTCCTGAACTCTACAGACATTGCAGAGCGGTATCAATGCGCATTGCATAACCTATAGCTATATATATTATACATTAATATTACATACATACAATACATTAATACACAGATAACATAAAAGGTGCGTTCAATATATTAATACACTATACATAATAGTGCACTCAATTTAAGACATAAAATACAAAAAGTACCTAAACTCTGCAGACAGTTTGGAGAGCAATACCAATGCTCATTACGCAACTTATAGCTATATACATTATACATTAATAACACATACACACGTCCATTACATTGATGCATGCATAACATGAAAGGTGCAATATATCAATATAATTACATAATACATTATACATTAATAGTGCTCTCGATATATTAATACATACTATAATAAAATTTGCTAAACTCTACAGACGTATTGCAAAGCTGTACCAGTGCACATTATGCAGCTTATAACTATTTACTTAAATAATACAGGCACACATATATTACATTAACACATACGTTACATAAAAAAGGTGAATTCGATACATTAATAGGTGCACTGGATATATTAGTACTTACAATAATAAAAATTGACAGACATATACCAGTGCAAATAGTACAACTTATAACTATATACATCGTTATACATTATACAATAATAGTACATGAATACATACATTACATTAATACATACATAAGATAAAATGTGCATTTCCCTATTCTATTAGATTGAACACTGCAGAGTTCAGTGCCTAGCGCTTCGACGTTTTGCATCATTAGTCGTATTTTCCTCTGTATTAAAAGTTGCTTGACCATAAATCTTTTGTAGGCGGCTGTATTTGTAGTTGGTAGAGCGTGGTGGAAGACTTGTGTAAGTGGGCATGATGTCAGATAATGATCAGGCTTGCCCACATCTCCACAGACACAGACATTGGTAGTTGTTAGGTGCCTATTATTAAAAGTAACTGGGAAATGGCCCGTGTCCAGTTACGAAGCGCGTTTTATGCGGGTCTGAAATTAACCTGTCTGTATTGACCCTGTGGAAGAACTCGTACGTGCGTCTATCCTGTGGAATGGAATTCCAGTCCTCTTGCCAGTGGATTAGAGCATCTTTCCACGTTGTTCTTTTAATGCTGCTTTTGAGAAGCAGCACCTCTATTTTCTGCGCATCTATGTTCTGCGCGGCCTCCTTTGCGAGTACGTCCGCCTCCTCATTTCCCTGGTGCCCAAAATGAGCTTTAATCCAGGATATGTGGAGTAGAGATGTCGACGATCTAGCTTTCAGGAGTGCTTGAGTTTCTGCAATAAGTGGGCTGGGATGATAAGGATTCCTGATTGCAAAGATGGCCGATTGGCTGTCGGTGTAAATGCGAAAAGAATTTTGGCTGTTAGTGGCTGCATAAGACAGCGCAATGTTTCAGGGCTGCTGCTTCTGCCTGGAAAACAGAGTTGTTTCCTTTCAGGTTCCCTTTTCATGTTGCGAGGGTATCCCCTTGTCTCTTGGCGATACACCTGGTTGCCAAGCTTCGAGCCATATTCTGCGGGATGAACTAGTCGTACTGTTCTTTTTTCTGCAAAGTGTGTAGGGATATAATGCTGACCCCTGTAAAAAGACTGCTGTCTTAATAAGGTGACTTGCGTAATCACTGCCTCTTGTTCCGCTTTAATGTGAAGGGGCATTATGCCCGCGTGTACTGCTGCCGCCATCGTGTTGCGGTGCCTTTGTAATAGAAAGTGCTTAAGGCTTTTGTATGCTGCTTAGGACTTTCAATTTTCTGGAGCTAATTGGAGTTGCCCAGACTGCTGCTGGGTAGGTTGATATTTTTTTTCAATTACCGTACCGTACAGGATCTTCAAGATGTACGGTAGGAGACCCCAATCTGCTCCTTGCATCATCTTTAAATTTTTGACGAAAGCGTGGGTCTTCAGTCTCACCTCCTTTAGGTGCGGGATCCAGGTGAGTTTCTTGTCTATTGTGAGGCCTAGAAGCCTCAGTTCTTTTACTCTTTTAATTGTGATACCCCTGAGTCTTATCACCGTATTTCGGATGATCGTAAGGTTCTTGGACAAGGATAAAGTCCGCTTCTTGTTCCATGGCAAAATGCGCTAACTGGGCTGTAGCAGCGCGTGCCCTTTGTAAATTGATTTGAATAATTTTAAGCTCTGAAATATCAGTGATATGATCATTCAGGTTGACATGTTTGCTCCGGCTTAATATGTGAGTGACTGTCTGCTCGCTAGTATTCGGTATCGTTTCTGATTCTTTTTGCAATTATTTGGTGCTCAGGACAGTCTGGGTGGTATGCTCAGTGCTTGCAGTTGTCGGCTGTTCCAAACACGCTGTTAGCATTGCAATAGTTAATGCAGGTTGGAGTTCTTGCTCTACAATCCCGTACGTGATGGTCTCCTGGACAAAATGCGCAGTAGGGGAATTTGCTCTGACAGGCATTTTGCAGGTGCCGAAACTGTTGCCATTTAAAGCAGCGCTTAATGCGCTCTGACATTATGCGCTTGCCATCCTGTGTAGATTCCTTTGATGCTGAGGGCTGCTGAAAAACTGTTGGGATTACATTCGAAGATCCATTTGACAAAGTTTTCATTCTTTTCCCTGAAAACTTTGTCAACTGGATCTTCGAATGTGATCCTAACAGTTTTTCAGCATCCCTCAGCATCAAACGAATCTACACAGTAATTTTCAGTACAAGCGACATGCGACGGAGGACGCGGGCACCACACCTCTACCAATACGGTTAATCGGTATAGCGCCACGTTCACCTTTATCCAGATAACCATACGTGGTCATTATGCTAATATACTAATGCATAAACATACATACAAATTTGGGACTCAATACAGTGGCGTTAAAGCTAATTAATGTTAGACACTGGATAATACATTGCCATGTTACAAGGTGTATGCAAAAGCATGGATACGGTAGCGTATACACATGATGTGTGTACTCATAAGTTGAATACACTATGATCCTTTAAAGCATTATCATTAGATAGACAAGACATATACATACTGAAATATTAGGTGTGCAATGTTATGCTGGAATAAGTAATTAGTACAGTGAATTAAAAGCTAGACCCTAGATTAGTACTGTGTGGTACAGTGTCTTGCTACTAGATTATTTGTGCTATTTTCTAAGTACATTAACTAATGTACAAAGATATTAAAACACGTCTATTAGGTACACAGTAATCAGTGGGTACCCAAGCGTTAGATAAGTGCTACTTTAACATACATTAACACTAGGTACTTAATACAATGCTGAACAGATAACTGGTGCAATTAATTTTTGATTTTTGCGATACGGTGCCGTGTTACAGGATAAAATGTGCAAATGCACAGTTATATTATCATATATACAGAACATAAATTCATATACATATATACAGACATTTTGAATACAGACACATTAGGTTCATGATCATTCAGTGCGTAATAGATGTATATTAACTATACAGAGCCAAGATATGTGATGATACTAGTAGATACATGGGTACAATTACATATAAACAAAGACATACAGACACAATTACATATAGACAAAAGCGTATATACGCTTATATTTGGTACATAATATTCATTGGTGACATAAATATTTAGTACTTACTTCATATGCTTACATAAACTCTAGATCCATAAAAAAGTGTTATAACTAGTAATATGTGCTTATTAATTTAATAATAGGACGCTAGGTTGATATTTTGCCTTGTGTCACGTTACGTAGAAATATATGCGGGTGCATGGGTATAGCTTCCTATTTACAATGCTATAATGTACTACCTATTTACAATACATGTATTATTCGATTTCATAATCAATAGGTGCATGGCACATTTATATACATGAGCAGATGGTACATTGTAGAGTGGCGTTGAGGATAATTGATGCAATTAATTTTATAGTATTTTTAAAATAATGCATTTATACGCAATTATAACGTGCATAATTGTCATTGGGTACATATACATTAGGCGCATAATACATATACATATTTAGATATTAGTTTCTTAATACAGTGCTAGGGCAAGTAATTGGTTCTGTTATTTGTACATGTTACATGATGCTGTATGCGCTTGGATGGATAAACTAATATATATATATACTAATATATATACACAATTATTAGGTACAATATTTCTACTTGTTAATACTATATATATATATATACAAAAATATACAAATATTAGGTGCATATTAGGTGCAATATTAGGCACGCAGTAATTTATTTACACGTTACATGATGCTGTATGCGATTGGATGGATAAACTAATATATATACTAATATACATATACACAATTATTAGGCACATAATAATCACTAGATTCTCAGACATTAGGCACATTGTATACATACATATATATATATATATATATATATATATATAAACAGATGGTTCATAATACAGTGCTATAGAAAGTAATAAATGCAGTTAATTTTATAGTAAGATTCTAGTTTAACACTATGTGAAACGGCTTCATGTTACACAATGTTAAATACTGACGCATGAATACAATAATATTTCTACTTGTTAATATTATATATATATATACAAAAATATACAAATATTGGGTGCATAATTAACATAAGATACATAATTATTAGGTGCATTATGCATATACGTATATAATACATAAGATACTTAGTACAATGCTACAACAATTCCTTGGTGCGGTTAGTTTTAGTGTAAGATCCTAGTTTAACGCTGTGCTGTACACTGCCATGCTACAGGATGATATGCGCGGAGCCATGGATTCAGTTATATACATACTAAAAGACGTATACACAATTATTAGGCACGCAGTAATCATTGGATTTATAAGCATTATATACATGGTACATATACAGACGATACATAATACGATGCTATAGAAGTTAGTTTGATGCAATGGACTTTTTAGAATTAAGATTAGATTAACACTATGCGATAAAGTGTCATGTAGCGTGATGTTATATTCGAATGCATGGTTACATTATCATATATACGAGAATATATATACAAAGTATTAGGCACATAGCAATCATTGGGCTCACAATCTTTTAACGCACATTGTACCTTAGTCTCGTAAGCATTATACATAAATATACTTAGACTTGAAAGTACGTAATAAGGTGCAATTGGTGCTATTAATTTGATAATGCTAAATAATATTAATACAATAATACAGGAATGATTAATACTGTTATTGATCAAAACAGTAACATATATACTAGAACATGTATATACAAATACAAGGCGCATAATTAACATTGAGTATAGGATCATTGGGTGCATTATACATATACATACATAAAGCATAATGGTGATGGTACTTAAGATACATTTATAAACAGGTAACAGGTACAGATGGTCCTTATTTACATATTGCGGTACAGGTAATAGACATAATTCGGCTGTTTGGCATAATGCAAATTGATTAAATAGTAGTTTTTTGCTATATTACTAGGAGTGTTGAATACACCTTACGATAATTCACAGCTATTCTGTGGTGTTGGTAGTTGGTGCTAGACACTGAACTACTATTCTTCTATATGGCTGACTAAGTATGGCACAGGTCTGTGTCATGGTCGGCCAGTTTATCCATTAAAAGCCCTAATTTTCTAACCAAGTGCCTCTGTTTTATCAAAAACTTACAGAAGGCTTGCCGATTGCTCGACGGAAGGTTGATGTGTAGCCCTTCTGTAGGGGACAGGAGGTCAGATAATGCTCCAGAGAGCCAGTCTGTCCACAGGCGCACTAGCTAGAGTGACTTATTCCGCGTATTTTAAAGTACTCTGTAAATGGTTCGTGACCCGTAATGTATCTAACCAATTGCATGTTTGCAAAATTTTTGGTGGCGTCCACGTAGCTGACATGGTAATAAGTCCGTCGGCCGGTATAACTGTTATCTCATGTCTACTGTCATTTCCTGTTTGACTTTAAGCGCACTGTTCTTTTCAAGTACGATACTGGCCATGGAATGTTGATTTGTTGAGATGTTGGTCCTGTGGCAGCTTCTTTGGCCAGATGGTCAGCCAACTCATTGCCATGGTGGTCGGCATGCGCTTTGATCCATTCAAGTCTTGCATGAAGTTGGGAATTTTTTTGAAGATCTTCCTGTATTCGCTGAATAATACCGGATGTGTGGTCAGGGTTTCCTATTGCGTAATAGTGAAGAAAGACTGTCTGTCATTATTGCAGCGTTGCCGGAGTGGTGGGATTGCAGGTAGCGGATTGCTTGCGCAATTGCCACTGCTTTTCCCTGAAAAACGCTATTAAATTGCCTTAGTTGACACTTTCATTGATTTATGACTGTATCTTGCAGCATGACCACATAGGCACTTCCCACGTTTTCGTCTATCTTCGACCTGTCCGTGAAGATGGTAATCTGTGCTGGATGGTGGGCCGTAGTGGGATTGGTAATTATGCTTATTCCGGTGGGCTGCTGGATGGATTTTCAGAGGGCAGCATTTAGCTTCATAGTCCTCTGGATTAAAATATTCTTCGTCAAAGGTGACAGGTCTTTTAAGCTGCAGGACGATTTGTCTTGCTGCCTCTTCTTCGACACGGATGTGTAGGGGAAGGAGGCCAGCCAGCACGTTGATCGCGTCTGAAGAGGTCGGGCCGTAGGCTCTGGTAATACACAATGCAAAGTGTCTTTGAATGGTAGAAAAGTGTTTAATTTTCCTTCTTTGCATTGGGTGAGCCCATACTGCTGCTGCATAGGTGACTATCTTTTTCACCACTGTGGTGAAGAGGACCTTCTGAATATGGGGATTGAGGCCCCATTTGTGGCCATGAAATAATCGCATTTGCTTCGCTATTGTCACTGTTCTAATTTGATGTCCTGGATATGTGGTATCCAGGTCATCTTGTGGTCGAACGTAAAGTCCAGATATTTTAGTTGATTGACTATTTGTATCCTCTTATTGTTGATTTAATGGCTGCTCTTCTTGCGAGAGAACCTCCCTTTTTAGGTATTAATAACACTTTGGATTTGTGCTCTGCAATTTTCAGTTTAAATTGTGACATAGGGCGTAGAATTGTTGGTACACGTCGTTACAGTGAGTCTCTAATTCTATTCGGGTTCGACCTTTCACTATTAGCGCTGCGTCGTCTGCGTAGGCGTAGATCTGGATGTGCGCTGGCCATGTAGCTGTTAGAACTTCGTTGAAGGTTAGATTCCACAGGTGTGGACCAGCGCACGACCCTTGCGGACAACCTCTCGGCTGCTCCTCTTATATTATGCCTGCGTTGTGAACTGCTAGTATTCTTCTATCCTGTAGATAGTTGCTTAGCATCTTGTACAGGTTGCTCGGACATTTTGCCTTCCGAAGAGCGTGTTTGATAGCCGGCCACCATAATGTATCAAAAGCGTTCTTTAGATCGTTGATTATCATGGCAATATAGTGGCCGCTATGTCGGTTCTCTAATGTCGAAGAGTACGTGAACTGTAGAAGTGCCCGTCCTAAACCCGTATCGTCTCGAGCTTAAGAATTCTTGCGTGTGCAAATGGTACCGTAGCCTGTTCATGATAATCCTTTCTAGTACCTTGCCCATTGCCGATAAGAGACAGATAGGACGAAAGGATGTGGCCTCGGCTGGGTTCCGGTTCTATTTCAGAAATAAAATAACCTGCACTATCTTGTAGGGTTTTGGAAATATACTTGCTGCCAGGAGCTTGTTGAAATATTCAACGAAGAATTTAGGGTGCGTTTTGATCGTTGCTTTAGTGATAGCATAGTCCGCCCCATCGTTGCCCAAGGGCTTTCTTGCTCGGCAGAGTTGCAAGAACTTTTTGAAGTTTATTAACTGTAATATCCGGGTCTGTTGGGATGTCCCGTGTGGTTGTTATTCTCCCGAGAAGAGCTTGTTCTGCTGTGTCCTGCAGTACATCGTCTTTGCAGAAAACTGCGTTTAGGACCGTCCGTAGGGTGTCTGCCGTGTACTCCTGACTGTTGGTGATTGAGAAAGGGATCTGTAGCTGCGAAGGTTTAAAAATTTTAACAGTAGCTATTTTGTTGTGAATACCATACGTCGTTTTTGCTTGGGTACAGAATTCCCTCCAGGAGGTAATCTTAGCCTGAATAATCATCTTTTTGTACCGCGCCCGCTCCCGTTGAAATATGGTGAGGGTGTTGGACTCTATCTCCAGCCGTCTTTCGCTTTTAAGTTTTTTCGCAGGGCTCTGCACTTTCGTTGCTGTGTTCTGAGCGCATTCGACTATCAGGTTCAATGTTCCGTCTTACTTTCTTCGGGAACATGCAAGGACATGACTCGGAACAGAGAGCTTACTAAAGCTATGTTCAATAACTGTGGGAAGTAGACAGGATACACAAGAAGGGTATACAAAACCCTTTATTTTTCTCTATTTACAATAACTTCCGTACTTCGGAATACAAAGACCCACTACTTGTGGTCTAAACGTAAAAATATAAAAATAAAACTAAACTCTTAACTTTGAAATAATAAACGTGGAAGATTGGCCTTATATTAACAGGAAGGCGTATGTAGTACAGAGAACTGTGAACACTACAATACGTTTAAAGTTATCAAGATGATTAAACCTCTGGCCTGGAAGGCAACCAGCAACTGAGTAAAACTTCTAAGGTAAGCGGCCTGCTTCGACTAACTGCTTCCTCCCTCTCGCTTGGCAAAAAGCCACAACTTAAATACTTGGCGTTCGCCAGACAAACTTTGCATAAATACGTTAACGCTTATAATTCTGGCCGGATGTAGAAAATAAGAAGTGATAGTAAAGATTTAAAATAAAATAAACGTTAGTAAAACTTAAGATCCTTACACGACCACCAGTTAATGCCTTGGAGTCTCTTAGGGTTTCTAAGAGGGAAATTTTCATTACATATGGCTTGCATTGATTCTTGTAATGTTACGGAGAAGTCTTCTAATTCTGCTCCCGTGTTAGCTAGTTGGAGTGAAGGTTCGAGGCGCATTAGCTGCACTTTAATTCTCTTCGTAAATGTTATTAATTTCCGGCTAGGAAAGTTATAGCGTTTGATCTTGGACACGGAGGTGGTCTGCGATATAGAGAACGTAATGAACTTGTGATCACTGAGGCTCTCTTCCTCTTCGACTTTCCAGTCCTGCAAAAGAGGTGCTATGTGCAGAGTGGTCAGGGTGAGGTCTGGTAATCCCTGCACAAAGACCCAAAAAAGGATGGCGGTGCATCTGCTGTATTCTGGACTATTAGATTGCTTGAAGATATGAAGTCCTCTAGTTCTCTCCCTTTCGGGTCTGTAGTTCGATATCCCCAGACAGTGTTATGTGAATTGTAATCACCTGCGAAGATCATATTTGGGATTTTAAATCGATGTATGATATTTTGGATGAATCTTGTCGTCAGGCCAATATCCGCTGTTGGAGGAGAATAGATCGACGCTAAGGTAACAGAGGAGGAATGTACTTCTAGGAGCACTGCTACATGATCTTGATCGAGTGGGATAGATGTTGGAGACCAGTTCGGATTACAGCTTATTATTATAGTTCTTGGTGGATGGTCGTGATTTGAAATACTGTCCATTGCAATGGAAAACCTGCTGCCGCGCCATCACGGATATAGGGCTTTTGACCTAGGATAAAGTCTATTTTATTATCAATTGCGAAATGAACTGTCTGAACGATCGCAGCCCTGGCTCGCTGCATATTGATTTGTAGAAAGCTGATGGGTTCTTCGTTTGAGTTAAACACTGTGTTTATCTGAACGCTTCGTGCCTGTTGGCTTTCGCAATTACGAGGTGTGTTGTTGTTATTAATTTTTGGTGATGCTGCGGATGTAGGCAGCTGCTCGCTGGTATTCTGCGCATTCAGTGGCGTAGACTGGGTGGCTACAGTCGTGCATGGTTCCATGTCTATCGTTTGCGTCACGGCAGTTAATACATTCTGGTACTCTGCTTTGCAGGTTTTGACATTGTGCGCTCCGGCGCAGTAGGCACAGAAATTCTTCTTGCATGTGCATTTATTCTGGGTATGTCCGAGCTACTGGCACTTGTAGCAGTGACGCATGCCCAGGTACTCTGTCATTGCGTGTGTGTACGAGCCTGTGAAAATTCGTCTTGCCCTAAGGACTGCCGGGAGGATGGACGGTTCGCACTCCAGGACCCATTTGACTCGCTTTGGGTTCCGTTCTCGGAGTCTGAAGAGTGCTTTGATGCCTTTGGATGGGATTTCTGCTGTTGCAGCGATTTCCCCGATTAGTTCATCGGACATGATGTTGTCCGGGATTTTATGAAGTGTGGAGCATGGCTTTCTTCTTTGCCGTCTTTGAAGATCGATCTCCAGGTTGGCATTTTGTAGTTTCTCTTCTGATTGATCTATGTCCTTAGTTAATTTGCAAGAGAACTCTAATTCTTCTTTCGATGCTGAGGAGATATGCTCCACCGCAATTTGTAGACTGCTAATCGAGGCTTTTTCTTGGAGCTCCTTCCTGAGTTGTGCTTCTGTCTTCTTTACCAGTAGGTTTTATTATTAAACTAGGCCTCTGTGTTAGTTTTACTACTTCTGCAAAGGAGCGTGGGAGTCGCTCCTGTATAACTGCTGATGTTTCTGCGTCAGAAACTGTGCACTCAGTGCAGGAAGATCGCTCGAGGTTGTAAAGCGCTGTGCGCGTACTGCTTCGCAACAGACGAAGGTGGATGTGTTGACCCTAATTTCAATTGTCTCAGGCTTCAGTGTGTATTCCGGGCCTTCTAAAGCTAGCCCCTGTAGAACTTCTAATGACTTTTGTATGCGTACCCTTACGTCGTTTGGCAAGAGGTACTTGTTCCTTCTGGATGTCGCCGAGGCCTGTCTTATGTCTTCTGCTTGTGTCCGATCTGAAAGGCAAAAGGGTCTAGTATGCCATTGACAGGGGTATGGTCATCTTCAGTCGGTACAGTAGATTTTCGTTGCATGGCAAGGGGCACTATTCAATATTACAACACTATTCAAAATTGATGTCACACAACACTGATTCTTAACACACTAATTCACGAATATGATAGAGAGGTATGCAATTGTGTTTGTAAATGCAGTTAATTGCACAGTTCAGTAATACAGGGAATGCTATCAAGATAACAGCACTGAAAACAATAGTTCAATAGTTCAAAGTCCGGTACAGGGTATTACTATATTAAAGTTCAGTGAGTGTCACAGATAGGAGTAACTCAGTTCAATGAGAAATATGTTACACTGTGGACTATTAAAAACCTAGTGTAAAAGCTGTCACAGTAAATAAAGTACTTGTTGCTTTGATGAAGATTCTGATGTGTGTGACATACACTATATTAAAATAACACTATCACTATAGCAGTACAGATAACAATGACAATGTGGCACTATATTTAGGGTAGGCTGTGAGTAAGTAATTAAATTATATATATGCATATAAGTAATGATGCCCGTAAGAATTAACACAGAGCAAGCAAATGCGTCTTTGACGCAAAAATTAATTGGTGTTAATTAACGAGGTTTAATGCTAATTAAATGAACCTGATCCTAGTGGAGACATATTTAAACAGTAAAATAACCTATAAAAATCATAAGCAAGTAGTAACTATTGTTGTAATTATTTATGAGTCCAAAGTTCCTTGGAAAACCTGCTATTGATTATTAATTAGCGTTATTAGGTAATTAAAAATGAGAACAATGAACTATTGAAGAAATATGAAAGCCTACCTTCAGCGCTTGAGCTTCATTTGTTTTTCATCTGTGCAAAACATCATGGTAATCCAATAGGCACAATAGCTGAAGAATAACACACTAATCACAGAGCTGCTCTAATTACACTGTACGGAGAAACACTGGGAGCACTGGTAGTTGAGGCGCGAATCTCTTAGGCACTTAATGTAGCTTACACTATTGAAGTAATCTGACAAACGTAAATTGATGTAAGGAAATATGCAAATTCATTCACTATGCGCTGCATACATAGCTGACACTCATTACAGAATTTACTAAGTCCGAAAAATTGCAGATAAAAATAGTATCTTCTGAACTAATTTTCCAAATTTCATCAAATTTTGAAACTTATGTCGCTCTCTTAGTGACTGTAATAATGATGCTGGAACTGAAGTCGTGGCTTAATTATTTCCCGCACAATCACTGAAGAAACAATGCTCCACTTGCCAATATTCACCCTTTGTAGTAGAATGGGAATCGAAAGCTACGGGGGGGGGGTAGATTGCATCCGGTCGACCGTTGGTATTGCAGAAAGGTCAAAGTTCACGGAATTACCCATGAAATATGTTTAAAAATTAATATCTCGACTTCAAATTTAGCTACAAACTTGTAATTGGTAACAAATTACTCGTGAAGATATTACTCATCAAATGGTACACACGCAAGACACAAGGCACGACACAAGGCACGTCGGCAAGCAGCGGCTGCTGGGAGGGCACTTGTAGTCGTGTAGATAGGCTTACACTGTAATCCTCGGTGTAGAAAACATAATTACCTCGTAATTAATTTACTAAGGCACTTAGAACCACAAATTTGGTATACCCGTAATCCTTGGGATTTTGGCTATACAGAGCAACTACGTTTGAAACAGAAATCGCAAAATTTCCGCAGTTATTAAACCATAACAAGGAGCGTCGTGGAAAGCATGTAACTAGTACATAGGCTACTCAACCATCGAATTTTCAGTACACTAGGCAATTTTTTACAGTGCAGTTCTATCGGACCCTAGACTAAGGCAGGACTCAATTCATACTCATTACCGTGTAATTTGCCTGGCCTATGAATAATTTTAAAACTGCAATGCTGTAATGATTCCTATTTATAACTGTAAATGTATCCGGCCCTATACATAACTACTGAACCGATACGCTTTCCATTGCGTTTTGTTTAACGTTCTTAGTAGTTAAGGTGTTTCTTTTGGGAAAATAAATTTTATCAAGCTGTCCTTGGCTCTAAGTGCATTCAATTCATTAAGATGTAGTAGGTACGTTACAGTATGAAATAATACTGGCCATTACATAAAATGATAAAATCCGCAGACGCATCTTGTACACATAGTTGGGTGTTCATTTTACGGAAATCATTTTTAATATTGTATATACTCTATAGGCAGTTCTAGGAGTTGTTTATTTGAGATAACCACTTATATTTTAATCCTTTTATGCTTTGCTCTTCCTTTTTCCTGTTTATTGCTTAAGAGGAGACAGAGAACTTCAGAATGTAACTGTTAGTAGCTAAGGCTACCAAACTGTACTAAATTCTTCCGATTTAGTGCCTATCATTTTGCTATCATAGAATGTAATGCCAGGTATAATTTACATTCTACCTTTAGCAGTAAGTTAATACAATTTACAGCTTTGAATAATGATATTCGATCGGAGGTTTTTTGTAAAATGTTAGCTGGTCTAAATTAAGACTGAAGGGTTCAAATTTATCTGTTCACATTGTAAACGTAAAAGTCATTCTAGTACCTGCAAAAACGAGTTTTAAGTCTTAATTTAGTTTTATTATGAGTTACTTTAGTTAATTTTAATTTCAGTTATTTTTATCGTAATTAAAATTTGCCAAATTCTGCTTTGCTACATTAATAATGTCAGCAGTGTCTTCCTAATCAGTTCAGTGAGTAAAGTGAGGTACGATTGAGAATAGTAAAGGCTAAAGCTGGAATCTTTTGCATGGAGCTGGAAAAGGTCTAATTGCAATGGATCTATAACGTACGTTTTGTAGGATATAGCTCCTCTTAATCTGTTCTTTAAAAATTTTTTTTTGAATCTTTAAATTTTTTTTCCCTCAGAAAACTGGACGGAAGTTCTTAGTAAAAATTTCGCATTATAATAAACGCTTAATTTTACTTCGTGAAATTTTAAAGTGCTGTTATGTTTTAATTTGCTTAATTTATTCCACAAAAACCAGCTGCCAAAATACCCAAAAATAGCGAATTAACTTGAATTTTCTTTTAAAAATGTTTCAATTCATTTTGCGCTTCCCGTTTAATTGTATTATTTAATCATTGATAGCATGGATTCAGTTGGCAGATGATTTTATAATTTATTACTTCGCATATTTTATTCGAAATAAAACTGGAACATAAATGCATTTTTCTCTTATAAATATAATTTTCTCATTACTAACCTGACCGTTTTACATTTTCGGCAGTCAAAATGCACCTACCTTGTCCTAAAACTCTTCATTATCTTACGTCTTTTATCTCATTTATGTATCTAGAATACATCTCTCCAGAAATTCATATTTTAATGAACGGGACATAAAAGTTTGCTTGAAGGAATTCAAAACTCTTAAGTTCATATTATTCGCAATTCGACTTGGTCTTTGAACTACATTGCAATCGCCGGGGATTTCTCCCTCGAACTTTAGCATCTGCTAATTCAAATTCTTTTCAGCGAATCTTTTCAGTTCGGAAATCTAAGCTGCCGTTCCATATGTTAATTAGTCAAGACTGTGCTCACGCTCAAATGCACAATCTCATTAAATAATTCTTTTTGCATTTTCTCCTTTTTGACAATGATTTGATAGATGCATGTGAAAAATAATTTAACTGAGGAATTCAAAACTCAGTTTTCTTTACATACCTTGAGAAAAAATATTTATAAACCGGTACTAGCTTTTAATACAGAAATTGTGACTGCTTTCAACTCATAACCGTATAAAGTTACGAATAAATTTTGCATGGAAATCAGGAAAACTGGCTCTTTATCTTTTATGTATATATATATATATATATATATATATATATATATTAATTCTGTGTAATTTATATTTTTTTTCATATATATATATATATATATATATATAAATCAAGCAAGGTAGTAATTATAATATAAAAAAAATCAATTTTGGTCTAGAAACATCTTGCGCAATATGCTACAAAATAAGTAAAATATAAAAATTGTAGTAAGCTCGCCTAAAAGTTACCAAGAGCTGCTGCTCCAAAAAATTCAGCACGTTTTAAAAAAATTAATACATATGAAAATCAAACTAAATTGTTAATCTTTAAGCTTGCAGGCCCAGCCCGTATGTTTTTGTATTTTTAGGACTAATAGCTCACCGCTATTTATTTTCGTTTTTATTTTGATTTTAATTTTGATTTTAGTCTAGATTTAGGAAGTTTAGGTATTGTTTAACATATTTTAACACCTTAATGTGTCATTCTGTGCGGACGCGTCGGGAAATTGGAACAGAGAATTGAGACTATTAAAATTTCCAAGACATTTGTCTAAATTTAAAAAAATTTTTGTAGCGAAAAAGTTTCAGTTTTCTGTTTCGGCGAAACGCGTAATGGGGTTAGCTTGATTCGACGTTCAAATAAATGAAATTTCCCTTGAAAAGCCAGTTTGGAAGTCGAATTGGGCTAATTTACCATTTTCCGCTTAACTTTTTATCTGTTTCTGTTTTTTTAATGTTTTACATATCTAATGGTTTGATTTTCATATGTATTAATTTTTTTAAAACGTGTTGAACTTTTTGGAGCAGCAGCTCTTGGTAACTTTTAGGCGAGCTTACTACAATTTATATATATATATATATATATATATATAATATATAATATATCAATATATATATATATATATAAATGTATGTGTGTGTAACAATAAAATTCGTAACTTTAATTCTGAAAAGCAAAGAATCTTACTTTTAGCTAGGATATTCTTTTTTTATTAATATATTTATTTTAACATATAATATGTTTAGTTGTATTTCTGTATAGCTGTAACTTTTCAGCTTAATGGTCTTTCGTAATAATCACCTGTTGAATATTAAGAACTATATTTTTCTGTAACACTTTGAGCTTTTTTTAAGATTTTAAGCTGTATGCTGTATTATGGTACTGCCAAACTGGCGTAAAAATCTCATCATATCCTGTATACCTTTTTCATTATTAATAAGCAGTATAATATAAAAACGACAACGTCTATGTCTGCAAAAATAATTCAAAACATCTCAAAGTGTCATGCAGCTAAGTAGTACGATTTGTCTCTCTTCCTTGCCTATGGTCTTCAACACATAAAATGTTGTCACTTTCTATCATAATAATTATAAACAAGGTGCAACATTCAACTTATGTAATTGCTTAAGCTGTGTGGGTGCGTGCAAAAAGAAAAAAATATAAGGAACATATCTTCTGAACAATTAAAACTTGACTACTATTGTATTTTGTATTTTGGAAATATATAATTATAATATATAATTTATATAATTGTATTTTGAAAATCATAAATCGGGTTAGAGAAGTAGATTTGTACTTAGCTTGTTAATAAACATAATTTTTAAGAAGCTCTTATTTTTCAAGGAAATTGAAGTTTCTGCTTACAGATTTTAATTCCGATTGTTCTAGCTAAGTGTCAATGAAATAAGAATCAATTAAAGAAAAAAATATTTCAAGTAATTTAAACTTCTAGTGCGATATTCTTTGAGCTTTTAAAAAACTCAGTTCGATAGAACACCCGTCTCCACAAAATGCTCCTTCATTAAATTCTGTTTAGCGTAACATTTGCAACATAAGAGAAATTTTTCTCGTTCTTTCCCATTCTCAACAGTTAAGATGCAAAGTTCTTAGAAATCTTCTATTTTTCAACTGCAATGCATTTAGTAACTATATTTAAGAAGAAAAAAGGCATTTTAAGGCATTTTAGGAGTGCTATTTAACATTTGTATCACATTGTGTTGAACATTAGTTGTATCAACAAATCTTCACTCTTTCTTCGCAAATACCAATTTTAAGAACAGTGAGAAATGACTGGAAATGAAATAAATTTAATAAATACAATGATCTAACTTGGTAACAGCTTTCGTAGCATAAAGTGTTTCACAAGAAGCTGTGATTGTATAAGAAAGCTAAAAACTTCTTTTTCATTCTCTCATTTGCAGAAATTCTTTCTCATGTTTGGATTATTTGATTATGGAATAACGCACTTGGGCTACCGAACTAAGGGAAGAAAATGCATTCCTGGAGGTTACCTAGCTCCAGGAAATTATGTTACATTGTTATCAAGAGTGGCTTGAAACGCCGTTATGATGATTCGGTTCTTCCAAAAACGCAAATGTTTGCCTGATCTTACTCCTTTATTTTAATACTAAACATTGAACAGTTAAAATTAATTTCTTGATCATTTTAAAACTAATTTTTCAACGCAAACAACCCCAAAGGAGCTACGAAATTAAAATTCAATTAAAATCGATTAAAATTAGCCTAATTGTTTCTCAATTAATCTGTAATTCTTGGGGTTCTTATCACCCGGACCATATCACATCTCGCCTTTTGTGAATAGTTATCTCTGTCATATTAAACCAATTCATGTTAATATTACATTTGATTTGGATGGTCTGCTTCTGAAAATTTTTTGTCGTAGCTTATACCAATCAAACGCACTTGGTACTTTCATTGTATTTTCGCCATATACTATTATCAATAAATTTAACATTTCTGGAGCGTTTTTTGTGATTTTGAGGCAAAATATCATGCTAATGCTTTGAACTTCTAATCACCCATTTTTGCAGCAAACTTCATGCACATGCAAACTTTATGCTATTACCTTCCCAATAAGTAACTAAAATTTGCACCTACCAGCTTGAAATACATGTAAGTATGTTAAAACACAAACATTTGTGTAATTTTCATATAATTACATCATGCAATACACGTAGAAGTTCTTCTAGAAGTTAAATTATCGTACTTAATGTTTCTAAATTACTGAAACAGTTTCTGTTATTTAAGCATTTACGAGTACTATGAATTCTCCTTTCCGTTACACTAGGATTCAAGTTAGAGTATTTACGTCGAGGGTTTTGAATGTTTAAGAGATACAGTTTTGGTAGCTTCGCTTGCAGTTTACGTTCTGTAATCAACTTCTGCCTGTCAATATCCCGGCTTTAGCCATTCTGCTAGCCAATGTTTGAAACGCGTCATTAAAACAGTGAGCCAGCTTAAATATGCCAATTTGTGCAGTTTCTAGCTAAGTTACCTTTAATTTGAAACTTTGTTATTTTAAATAGCTTCAAGAGGATTTTATTTGTTGCACTTCCTGTTCACTTAAGAATTAATAAAAATAAGCTTATAATAAACTTTTCTAGGACTTTTTGTCATAAAATTTCAGACGGAGAGCTAGCTCTCTTCTCAGTTTATTGGGGTCTGAGTTTGTTCCACACAATTAGGAATCTATAAACTTACACTCGCCTACTATTCCTCTTAATTTCAATATAACAAAACTGTATGTACATAAGTTGATTGGATTATTTGATTATGGAATAACGCACTTGGGCTAGCGAACTATGGGGAGAAAATGCATTCCTGGAGGTTACCTAGCTCCAGGAATTTATGTTACATTGTTATCAAGAGTGGCTTGAAACGCCGTTATGATAATTCGGTTCTTCCAAAAACGCAAATGATTGCCTGATCTTACTCCTTTATTTTAATACTAAACATTAAACAGTTAAAAATTAATTTCTTGAACATTTTAAAACTAATTTTTCAATGCAAACTACCCCAAAGGAGCTACGAAATGATAGGTAGAGAGAATAATTACTAACTCATCTTAACCTGCTTCCTTTAAAGGAATCTTTACTTATAGAGAGGACATTTGAATGAAATACTTTATTTCATTTATATAGTCCGCATCTGCCAATGCTGGTTCAGAGACTAAATAAAGAAGATCTGGAACTTTCTTTAAACCTGTTACTGTACTGAATTGCTAGAGACTTTTGTAACAGTTCGAGTGTGTGTGTGTGTGTGATTATGGCAAAGCCTCGAGGGCTATCTGCCTAAGGGGAGGGATGCCTTCGTGGAGGACTTTCTAAGGGAAACTGGCTCGTATACACGTTACACATGGGGAAAAATCACGAAAACGCCCATGCAGCTAGCCCGTTAGCGGGATTCGAACCTCCAACCGTACTACCAGTGTTCAGCGACTTTACCGCTCGGCCGCTGGTGGGCCCTGTAACAGTTCGAAGGAACCATTAGAGAGTTTTTGTAACAGTTAACGTCGTCACTGTCGTTGCCACATTACGAAAATAAGATTCTTTTAAAAAGAGCAACAAATTTGTTATGTCCAGACGATTTTCTAAGAAATTTTTATATCATGTGTGTTTCTACCTTTCTACCTTTCTACGTATTTATCCCTATTTAAAATTGTTGAAAAGAGAAAACGTTTATAACAAAACAAAAACTTCATGTGCACAAAACATGGAAAAATAATCATTAGAATTTTCTAATTACATGTTATCGAAAGCTTACTTTTTAATTTAAGATTTTTTCACATGGTACATTTCTACTTCTTAGAAGTTTCAGTGCTTAATAACATTGTTAAGAAATAAGATCTTCCATTATCCCGAAATTGCTTAATGAGCAATTAGGTAAAAAACTCATATTTTCATAATTTACCTAAATTTCTAAAACTAATTGGAATGCATTGGATGAACTAGAAAACTAGAAATGCATTTGATGAACTCACTGATGACTAATTTGTTCTCACTTCTGTTATGAAAGCTACGTAAGAGTTAATGAAAATAACAAAATGACGCATTTATAATTGTATTTATATCTGAATTTTCAAATGAATATTAATTCGAATATAATATAATATTCGACTATATTTTATACAAACCCATTTCTTACAAAAATTAAAATGTATTTTTACCCTTTAGCTTTTTTTTTGTTCTTGGCTGTTTTGCCTGAGTTTTTTGTCGAGCCAACTGTGAGAATTATTGACATTTGAATTTTAACGAACACCCTCAAGTAAAAAATTTGGATTTTAAAGAGGCTATAAAGTTAGGAGATGTTTGCATAGTCGTTAGAATGTTTGTTCATGGCAAGAAATCCTTATTCAAGTGAACCAATTCTTTCTCCTCTTGTCCTTCATGTCAATTCCAGTGTACTTCAGTACTTTAATTTTTTTAGTTCATTTTTAAAGAGTAATGTATTTACAAGATAATATGTAACAGAGAAGGGCAATTACTTGAAATTTAAGAAATGGTAAATGCGTTAAAATTTGAAGGACCGTCTTGGTTGAGAGAATCGTCTGGTTTTTATCCCATGGCTGAAAAGCATTTAAACTTCTAAAATTGCTTCTGAAAGGAGAAAAGCCCAAATTTATCAAACGATCAGTTACCTTGAAACGCAGAATAATTCTAATTATCTTTCGAATGATTTTAATTTATTCTTGAGGTTAGTAGCTCGGATATCAAAATTTATTATTAATATGAAATCATATCAAAAGAACAGGAAAATGGAATTTGATGTTACTGGAGATTAAAGACGCTGAGGTTATAACAATACGAAAAATGCAGAAGGAATATTTTCCTCCCGAAAGAGAAATTGCACACATATGTACATCGGGCAAAAAAAGGGGGGGACAGTTCTATAGCTCCCGTTCTACTGGACCGATTGACGATATTCAACTTACTTTTTTTATGTCTCAAAAGCGTGACCTAGGATATATGTTATATTTATATATAGCATTGTTCTAATATAGGCATTTTGACCCAAATCGGACTTTTTCTGAAGTGACATACCGATTTTTTTCCTTACTTCTATTCTACGACTCAAATTATGCCAAACTGCCAAGTTTTGTAAATCTCGCATTAGTAGTTTTTAAAAAATTAGCTCTCAAAATGTTAGCTTCTCAGTGTTAATTGAATTTGATATACATTTATTAATATCCCTGTTTTATTAAACTTACTTGATTCCTTCTTCCAGAATTCGAAATTTAGGCTTAATCCAAATATAATTCTCACTTATGATTTATTTAAAAATATTTTTTGCAAATTTTTCGAAAACATTTTTACATTATAACCTATAAAATTTTTAACATCATCTTAAAGTAGATGTATTTCTAGCCACATCTACAAAAACTTGGAGTTTTTTATTGAACATTTTCTGAGGTATACTTGAATTTATATATTGGAATGTTTTGAAATTTGGCACATTCATTACAAGCGATAATAAAGTCAAATGTCGTTTACGCATTTTGTTAAAATTATTTGAAAGTAATGAACATGACCTTGTCTCCGCTGGCGTACAATGAAAAAAAGGAAAGGAAAATAGGTTGCTATAAATTAAGAAGTTCGCCAAGTGAATTATTCTTGGCGCAAATTGAAAAAATATACACTAAGATAAATTGTTAAATTTCTTCGCAAACTGCCCACCAACTTTTACAAAATTTAATATTTAGGCATAATTTGAATCTCAGAATCGAGATCTGGCAAAACGTTGGCATGTCATTTCACAAAAGTCCGATATTGTGTCAAAATACCCATATTAGAATAATGGTGTATGTTACGGTGAAACACTGAAATCTGGAGAATGTCGACATTCACCGGTGAATGTTAACATTCACATAGTCGCTTGGTGTATGTCCGAAATATTTTCCAAATACACTTATTTCTGACTTACACCGGTAAATGTCGGCATTCACCATGTACTAGTGGTGAATGTTGAACATATAAGAATGTTATATTTTCTTCTCCGTAATTCAGTCGCGAAAAAACGCACCTGAACTTAAAATAAGAACTTAAGAACGTAAGAACTTAAAACACACAGTACATTCAAAATGAGAAAGGAAAATAATAGAAGTTAAAAACTTACTAAATTATGTGATTCAAATCTTATTTATTGCAACAACTTAAATTATTATGACACTTTGAATTGAACAAGAGGCTCTTGCTTTTACAACTGCATTTATTTGTGGAACACTTTCTTTTGCAATGACAGCGTGTACATATGATTCTCTCTTTTCGACCTCTACCAGAGCATATCTGTAATTGTCGACATACACCGGTGAGGGTCCGAATGTACAAGAATGTAATGCAATGTTCGATCTTTTACCGACGTATTTGGTGAATGTTGACATTCTTCGGTGAAAGTCGACATTCTCCAATTTCGGTCTTTCACGGTAACATATATAAGTCTAATATATATCCTAAGTCGCACTGTCGAGACATGAAAAACGCAATTTGAATTTCGTCAATCGGCCCTGTAGAACAGGAAATATAGAGCTGTCCCATTTTTTGTATTTTACGCAGTGTACATCCAAAGAAGAAGAAGAAATTATCCGTGCAAAAACTCATATAACGGAAAGAATTGATAACCCGAGTTTAAATCTTCTGTCTTATTGCTTGAGAATTCTGCATTTACACAAAGAATTCTTGATTATTTTCATCGTGAAAATTTTTCTGCAGGAACTCAAATGCTACTTAGTGTCCTCCGCGAAATGTGTCGGATACTTAATGATAGAAAAGCAATTCTAAATGTTTTGAAATATTATATAAAGTGTCAAAGATTTATCTCTCAATAAGTAACAGAAATTATAGCCGCATTGCCTGCAGACAGAATTTATAATGCATCTGTGTTTGAGACTGTGGAAATAGATTTAGCAGGAACCTTACATGTAATGCACGGTTACAAACTATGGATTGTTTTATTTACATTTGCCCTATACAGAACTGTACACCGAAAGGCAGTTTCCTCTTTGCCTACAGAAGCATTTCTGCTTTCATTTAGACGCTTTATAGCAAGATGAGACGACCTAGAATCGTGTATTGTGACAACGGTACAAATTTCAAAGGTGTTTGCAGTTGTCTAAAATAAATAGACTGGTAGAAGATAAATAAATTAGTTGAAGCTCAACATATTACTTGGAAATTTCTTTCTCCCACAGCAGGCTGCTGGGAAGTTTGGTGGGGGAGAATTAATCGAATTGTTAAAGATTTCCTTAGAAGATCCTTAGAAAAATCTGTCAAAACTTACGAAGAATTAGTGAAAGTAATATGCTATTCTGAAAGAATAATAAATTCCTGACCTTTAACAAATTTATTGGATGACAAAACATCTGATTTAATTAATTCCATTCAAGATTTTAATCGACAGACAGAATTCAGAATCAGGTTGAAGCTAATAATTTACGGAAAAGAACAAAGTATCGCGCAAAGTCACTCCAAGATTTGAGATTACGCTTTAGAAAGGAATATTTAGGATAACTTATCCAAAGGCATGGAGGAATTCCTCAAATATATCGTATGAAATATATCAGCGACATCGTCCTAGTGGTAGATTAATTCTAAAAGTGCTTAGACTGGCTTTTAACCACAGTTCTTGAATAATTTTCAGGTAAAAGACGGTAATGAAAAAAACCGTGAAACTGAAAACACAATTTAATGTACTAATTCGCCCTATTCAAAGCATTTTTTCTCTAGAGATTCGAAATTAAGTTTTGTCCGTGGAACCTGTCCCTAAAGAAGTTTCTTCTTCAAGTAGCTGCTAGCACATTCACCGGGTCCAGATGATGACGACTCTAGAAAGTCTCTAAAATTGTGACTTAATGGCCTTTTTAAGTGTTTTAGATAATCTTAATGGCATAACATCGTGAGTAAATCGATATGTTGTTGTATTTATACGTAGATTTCTGTTTCAGAAGGACCGAACATTGAATTCATTTGAGAGAAGTGGAAATAGAAAGAGATTACTGTTCAAATTCATTTTAAATGCCTTAGGAAGTCTTTGCTTAAAGTGTACATGCAGAGAGAATAAATTACCTTTCTGGGAAAATTTGAAACTTTATGTCATGCCCTAATATTAACAGAGGCCCACCAGCGGCCGAGCGGTAAAGTCGCTGAACACTGGTAGTTCGGTTCGAGGTTCGAATCCCGCGAACGGGCTGGCTGCATGGGTATTTTCGTGGTTTTCCCCATTTGTAACGTGTATACGAGCCAGTTTCCCTTAGAAAGTCCTCCACGAAGGCATCCCTCCCCTTAGGCAGATAGCCCTCGAGGCTTTGCCGTAATTAAATAACCTAACCTAATATTAACAGTGGTGCTTTCTTATTATTGTACTATTCACAGTACCATGAAATCTTTCAATTTCGAGAGTAGAAATCAATACCAGATTTTCCGTTTCGATTGAGTGTAGTGTTGAAGGAAGTTCTGATGATATCTCCACAGCAGTAAAACTCGGAGATCGCTGACATAATATAAATTTTATGAGACACACTTTATTGGTCGTAAAGTGACCATTAATGGCTTACTGTAGTAGTTACCTAACTAAAGATTCTCTTCTCTGCTCTTGAAATTTAAGCATTGAAATGGGTGGTGTCAAGTTGGTTTCCAGGTTAGACAGTTCCGTTGGATTTACAAAATATATAGTTTTCTGTCCGAGGAACCTGAAACATAATCGTGTTTTATGTTTGAAAGCTAGAACAGATGGTAGTAAAATTTTAAAGTAGCAGGTCTGACTCTGTAATTTATGGAGTTTCTAGAACAAGCAGAAAGTGTTCTTCCTGAGTATTATGCACGAACGTTATATTTTAATGAATTAAAAATATATATTTTGCATTTGATTTTCATTAAAAATATATGTAAATCAAATCTGCTAAAAATAGTGGTTTTCGTGGTCTAATGTACTCTTTATCTATACTTTTACAGAATGTACAAGGACAAACGTTCTAACTCATTACGTAATTGAAAATAACAGCAGACAGCGTAATGTTTTCTTTGTTGTGTAATCCATATTGTACTTTGAGTTACTGAATATAATTTACTACTCAGAGGAATTTTGCCAAACTGCATTTAGAATAAGCAATTAATTCTTTTTTGTTTTGTGTTGCTAAGAATCGTCAAAGGTCAAAGGTCATTTAAGATAAGAGTGTAGGGTTTTCCTTATTTTGCATAACAAATTTAATTTAAGTTTGATACCTATTCTAGACTTCTCAATTTCCCCTCACATTCTCTCGCCAGGCTGTAAATTTAAAACTGAGGGAAGCGTTTATTTAAACGGGTGAATATCTGAGTTTTTCAGAAGCGTATTTTGCTAGCCAAAGCGCCCGTTACGTTGTTATTTCGCTGTTACTTTAGTAAACCTTTTGGCTTTATCAGAATTTAGTATCACGCCGGTTAGGTTCCTGTGAGTCGACCTCTTAGGCGTAACCAGCGTCACGGACGGATTTTTCCGTATTGAAAGATGGCTTTCCAAATCGTCACACACGGATTATTTTGTCACCTCTTGATGGATCCGAAAGCGTTTCAAACGATTTTTCTGCCTTACATTTTCCGCCTCGAAATCCTTGAGGATGGAATATTCTGTACTGTCCTTCCCCGACCTCCTGTTGCACTTAATTGGTAGTGGGGAAACAGCGATCGTTAGAGAAAGATGTTACAATGGAAGGGTCATAAATAAAAACATCAAATCCGGCCGTACCATCTGCTGACCTGAAGGCGATTTTCGTGCCGAAACTGGAAATTACTGGAAAGCCTTCAACGGAAACCTTTGTGAATGCGGAAAATTTGCGAAACAAAATTTCTTCTGCAAAAGTAAATGTAATTTGCACGGAACCCATGAATAACTTTTAAAGAATTTAGAATCATCTAATTTACAAATAATTTCTTTTAGCATAGAATAAATACTTAAACAGGTATCTTACAATGACTGTAGAAACAGAGATTTTTCATATAATTTTTATTTTAGCTGTGCGCATTGATTAAAAATACTGTATTTTTTTAAAAATTACTATAACAGTTCACAAAAACAATTACTTCAATATGTATTTTGAATAACTGTTCTGAAATAAAACCGAGATTTTTGAAAGAGTTCAATAATTCCATTTTAAACTAATGTATCATTTATATGTTTGTATCGCAATTCATTTCCATGTGTGAATGTGAAGTATGGACAATTTGTTATTGAAATATGAGGACAAGGCGCGTTTCCTTAAAGAAAAATTGGTTTTACTCTTCTGATTTCTCGTCTAAAACGAACTACTGAGAAATTTCCTTGGCATGATAGCAGAAAGTACGCGTACGAGAAGTTTTAGCCAAAGGCAGGACAGGTTTCTAGGCCATATGCGGAACAAGCGAAAACATCCTACAGAGGGAGTAAATTTCAAGATAAAGAGAAAGGCGATCGCTAAAATAGGCCACAAGATTAAAAAGGGAGAAGTTAAGAAGGATTTAAACTAGGATGGATAGCTGCTGAAAAAGGGTACAGTCACCCCATTCGAATAAAAATCCCTCAAAAATTCAATTGAATACGGTGATAATAAAAAAAATGTCTTTACATGTACACATTTCGACTAAATAATGTGCCAACAGAGGCCTTGGTCGATACAGGGGCTCAAGCAAACTTTCTGTCCGAACATTTTTTTCGAAATAATTTAAAAAATTATAGGTTATTTAAGACCCAAAATAATAAAGTTATTGCAGCACAGGGCAAACATTGTGCATGTATAAGTAAAGCGTCGTTTAATGTCTAGATAAAGAAGGAAGTTCAAAAATCTATATCTTTTGTAGTGCGAAATGTAGAAACTTCGGTAATATTGGGAACCGAATTTTTAAAAACAGCGGGAGCGCAAATTAATTTTCAGAATGAAACTTTGCAACTGCACATGAAGCCGCGAGAAGTAGAAGCCGTGGAACCTTCGGACCTTAACCTGGAACATGTGAAATCTGTAGACAGAAAAAAACTACAAGAACTGGTAAGACATTTCTGTGATTTATTTTCTGAAACACCTGGTCTCACTCAGATAAGTGCATCATTAAATTAAGTTAAAAAGTGAGGAGCCCGTGAAGGCCGGGCCATGTAGATATGATAGAGTTAAGGAAAAAGTAATTGAGGAGCACATTCAGCACAAAATAATTAAACCAAGAAGCAGTCCTTATAACAGTCCTGTCGTGCTGTGTAGAAAAAACAATGATCTGCCTCCTTCAAATTTTAAAGCCTGGAGGCTATCTATCGACTACAGGAAGGTAAATAGCTTGACCAAATACCCCGTTTATGCTCTATCTATAATTGAGGAAGTTATAAGAAACATTAGGTCCACCAAATACATAACCACAATAGATCTTACCTCAGGATATTTCCAAATAGCCGATAAAACCAGAGGATATGACGAAATGGTATTTATCCCAAAATCAGGAACTTATGCTTTCTTTAGAATGCCTTTTGGCTTATGTGGAGCCCCGGCAACTTTCTAACGTGCCATCGACATTATATTAAGACCTGTCCTAGGGAAATCAACTTTTATTTATCTCGACGATATAATTGTTTTAAGCGAAAATATTCATGAACACATTAAAGATTTAAACGAAGGTTTTACTTTATTAAGAGACGCAGGCCTAAAAATAAATGTGAGTAAGTGTAAATTCGCGGCAGAAGAACTGAAGTATTTAGGTTATAAGATTTTAAAACGCGGAATTGAAACTGAAGACTCGAAAGTACAGTTAGCCACAAAAGTCTGCGTACAGACTAAATTTTAAATTTAAAAAAAAGCACTTAAAGCATAGAAAAATGTATTTTAATCATTGCATTTTTTTCTTTTATTAGCTAAAATTGCAAGCTTAAATAAAAAGTAAATAATATCAGTGCAATACTTTTTACATTTTTTCAAAAATATATTTTGTCAAAAAAGACTCAGAAATTCCCTCCAATAAGTCTGCGTACACTTTCAAAAAAATGCAAAATATAAGTTTCTTACATTACTTCAATACTTTGTAGGATATCCTTTATTCTTCAAAACAGCTTGCAGACGTCTGGGCATTGACTGAACTAGTTTTTCAGTGTCATCCGATGTAAATTTCGTCCATTCTTCCTGCAATTTACTAATTAGCTCATTTCGCAACGTAATATTGTGTTTTCGAATTCGTTTCTCCAATTTTGCCCACAAATGTTTGATTGGATTGAGGTCTGGTGACCGTGGAGGAGTACGCAACTGTCTTGGAGTGTGATAGAGGAAATATTCCTTCACAATTTTAGCTGTATGTTTCGGGTCCATATCTTTTTGGAAAATAAAGGTATTAGAAAGGTTTAAATTTCGGGGACTGTCTCGTAGATGTTTCTTCAGAATATCCAGATAAACATACTTATCCATGACTTTATTAATAATGTGAAAATTTCCAACTCCTTTCGACGACATACACCCCCATACCATCACACCGCCAGCTCTATGTTTGACAGTTGGATTTAAATTTCTCAGATTCAGTTCTGTTCCTGGTTTTCTCCATACAATAGGGTGGCCATTAACTTTAAATATTGTAAATTTGCTTTCATCTGACCAAATTACATTGTTCCAGAAGTCCTGCGAAGAGTTTAAATATGTTTTGGCAAAAGCAATTCTTTTCTATTTGTCTCGGAAATGTATGCCTTAGACCTATGTTTGCGTCCATGATAATCGGACTTTCGCAGCACTTTTCGTACAGTTTCAGGAGAAATTTCCTTGTTTCTAGTTAAAAAAATGTCTTTTGCAATGTTTGCAGCAGAAAGTTTAGGATTTAGTTTAATTCGTAAAAGAATTTTTCTTTCTTCTCTCTGCGTTAGCTTCTTCGGTCTCCCATATCTTGGTTTTACAGCAAGACTACCAGTGTCAAGATAGTTTTAAATAACTCTTTGCACACTAGAAAATGGTTTTACCATGGTTATACTAATATAACAAAGAGTTTTACCTTCATCTCTCAATTTGATAATTAGTTGTCTCGTAACTAAAGGAATTTCTTTATTGGTTGTCATTTTCGTCAAAGAAAATAGAAATAACAACTTCCAATCAACGTGAAATTTGCTTCGGAAGTCAATGACCTTGAAAGTGTAACCCTCTTTGCATTCTCAAGTTTGAAGTTTAAAAGTTAGATAAGAAATCCCCCGCCTCCTTCGCGTTGTACGCAAACTTTATTGGCTTTGATTTCTTGCCACTTATCTTTTAAAAATTAGTGTACATAAATTATTAGATATGAAAATATTACAGTTAAATAATTTCAATTTGGAAAAAAAGCCAGATTTTCGTGGTCAGCTGAGGCAAACACAGCATTTGAAAGTATAAGAACTGCGCTAATTCAAGCACCGGACTTAAAATTCCCGAAGGGGGATGAAAATTTCGAAATTTCCGCTGATGCTTCGGATTTTGCTATAGGTGCGGTTTTGGCGCAGAATAACCAGACCGTGGCGTATTTTTTAAAAACCATTTTCGCAAACGCAGCGAAATTACATTGCAACGGAAAGAGAAACTTTGGCTGTACTTTTGGCGGTGCAGAAGTATAGAGTTTATTTTGGTAAGGCACCGATAGTCGTGTATTCAGATCACGTCGCCGTGAGACGACTATACTCCGGCAAAACCTTAAATCCGCGACTCATAAGATGGGCATTAAAATTGCAAGAATTCAACTTAAAAATTAAACACACACCGTGGAAGGAAAATATCGTGGCAGACGCATTATCTCGAATAAAATTGGATGAAGAATTAAGAAAAATTAAAACAAATAAATTAAAACAAATAAAATGCGCCATATTAACATCAAAAGTATCAGATTCCAGGGAAACAGTTATTTCTGAGTTACAAAACGTTCCAGAATGTAAGCATATTTATGCATACTTGCAATACCCGGATAATTTTGAGCATCCGGATATAGTGGCCATAAGGAATAGAGCAGCAAACTATGAAATAGTAGATAAACAATTATTTTATACTAAAACAACAAATGAGAATAGTGAAGTAAGGCCAGTCATTCCTTGCGACTCAGTATTTTACAAGAATTACATGACACATATACTGCCGGTCACCAAGGCTTTCAGAAAACAGTGCAAAGAGTGCGCGATGCGGTTTTTTCCCTGCAACTTCAAAGAGTGGTAACGGATTATGTCAGGTCCTGCCATATATGCCAGTTAGTTAATGATGTAAATTAAAGCCCAGCCGGGTATCTAAATAGTATAAGAGCTACTTTTCCAAATGAGTTAATTTGAATAGATTTACTGGGCCCATTTCCAAAAAGTAAAAGTAATAGAAATAGATTTTTACTAGTTATAGTCGATCATTTCTCAAAATGGTTAGAAATAGTCCCCCTTAAAAGAGCCTCAGCGAAAATTGTAACCGATTCTTTTCTGAATAAATACATTTTAAAATATGGCGCACCACTTAGGGTAATATCAGATAACGGCTCCCAATTCGTTAGTCAAATTTTCGAGGAGCTATGTGTAGGACTTGGCATCCGCCACCTTAAGATGGTCCCTTACATATCACAGTCAAATATTGAGGAGCGCGTAAACGGAAACGTAGTTAAAATAATTCGGAGCTATGTAAAAAAATATCACCAACGCTGGGATGACTGTGTAAATGAATTGGCGTATGTCCTCGGAACGGCCAAGCATGATACCACGCGAAAGACCCCTTGTGAACTCTTTTTGGGGAGGAAGATAATTACTCCTTTAGATAAATTATTTTTTGTCCAGAAAAGGGAAGCAGAATTTAAACAAAACGATATCCAAAAGTTAATTAATGATGCACTCAAAAATTCTGATGTAGCCAGAGGAAAACAACAATTATTATATAAGAAAAGAAGAGATTTTGACTTTAAAACTGGAGACAAAGTATTGAAAAGGAAACTTGCATTGTCTTGCGCTCTACTCGAGAAAGTGTCAAAATGTTTCCCCAGATTTGAAGGCCCCTACGTGATTGAACGTATTCGTGGATTAGTTTTATATTTAAAAGGAAGTAAAGAAGGCAATATCACTGCCAGTATGGATCAAGTGAAAAAATACTATGATCGCAACGAGATGCCTGTTTTTAAAGATATTTCACAGGAAATTTCAAACATAGGAGAAGAATCCTCAACAGCACAAATCGTTCTCTCAGGAACATAAAGAAAAGAAGACAGAGTATTAGAGTCGGATGGAAGCTTCGACTTGAAGAGCCTACATGTATGAACAAGCGAAAAATGGAAACACGCCAGAACAGAAATAAGGCTTTGAGAAAAGAAGAGGAAATTATACCCCGCACAAGATCGACAAGCAGGCAAAGGGGGAGGAAAAAGCAACTGAGACATCAGAACTCACGAGACCAGTTACTAAGGAGTGAAGGCAAGAATAAGTTAACAACTCAAGTTCCACAGAGGAAATGCCCATTAGACGAGGAGCCGTTGAACAGGAGGAAATATCTAAAAAACAGATGAAATCCCACGAAGGTTCAGCCAAAAATTCTTCGGCCAGTCCAAGGCGGTTTTTCGGCCACAGCCGGCAAGCGTCCAGCGCACGCAGAAGTGGATCAACCCCGAAAGAAAGTAACTTGGGATAGGGGTATGAAATGGAAACACCCGGCAACGGAGAACAACAGAAACGGCCAGCCCAGGCGGCGGATCCGAGTGAGACAGCTAAACCGAGCTCTGTCGTAGGAAGACTTTGTCAAAAAGAAGATGACAGAATACGAAGTTGGTTGAAATTATTTATTTCAGTCTTGCCTCGGGAAGAGGACAATGTTTGTTTAATTTAGTAAGAAGTTTACAAATTTGTATTTAGTAAGAAGTTCACAATTTTGTATTTAGCAAGAAGCCTACAATTTTATGTTTAACAAGAAGAAAAAAAAATTGTATTATGCAAGTAATTTAAAATTTTTGTATTAAGCAAGTAGCTTTAAATGTTTATAAGAATCACGAAAGTTTAGTAAATAATCTTTACAATTCATAAGCCTATGTTACTTATGAATTGTAAAGCAAAGATAAATTTATAATGAATGAAGTAAAATGTTAGGCTCTCCAGCCAACACTAAGTTAATTCTCACTAGCGTCAGTGCCTCAGGCTGAGATCTGATTGTAGGGTGTCTGTCTATGTCTAGTTTAATTCTAATATGTAAATGTGGAGTGGTCGGTAAGTTTTGTACTCGTTTTACATAAAGCATGCTCACATTTTTACAGTACATAATGGTGGAAAGCAAGGGGCAGTCTTAATGTGTATAGAAAGATTGAAATGAGTAAATGTAGGAAAGGTTGAACTGTTTAAAAAAATGTTGAAAGTGTGGCAAGTGTAAGATATGTGTAAGCGGCGTGCTAAACTATTTTCCTTCCAGGTATCTGGAAGGAGAGAGAACAAGAAATGCTAAAGAACATTGTAAATATGTGCCACATTGTCCATCTGTGAAATTTTAAATTTAGTTAAGATGTAGATTAAGATTGTAAAGGAGAACTCGCATGTAGATTTAGAATTCAGTTATCTTGTCCAGTCTTTTAAAGGCCTTGTTATGTGATAGTTAAATTCTGGCGTGGGAAAATGTAGGGTTTTCCTTATTTTGCATAACAAATTAACTTTAAGTTTGATACCTATTCTAGACTTTTCAACTTCCCCTCACATTCTCTCGCCAGTATGTAAATTTAGAGATAAGGAAGTGCTTATTTAAACGGGTGAATATATGAGTTTTCAGAACATGTTTCGGTAGCCAAGCGTACGTTTCGTTGTTATTTCGCTGTTACTCTAGTAAACCTTTTTGGTCTTATCAGATTTTAGTATTACGTCGGTTAGGTTCCTGTGAGTCGACCTCTTAAGCGTAACTTAAGTGCTAATTTGCACTATTTATTTTAGGTTTGGCTTACATCATATTCTACGTTTACTTGTCACCGCAAGTTGACGGTGTTTTTGTAACGCACGAAGACTGTGCCATTCTGTTAACTATTTGGAAGGTTATTAGGGTTATTTTTGCCCTTCGTCTGAGTCAGTAGTTTCATTCACGCGTGTGCAAGAATTCGGCAGGTCATTAAAGGATCTATTCTAGTGTATGTGGAACAAAAGAGAAAGACCCTATAAGAGTAGCTGAATTGCGACTAAATAACACAATATTTTGTTCTAACTTAAAGAGTGGTAGAAATAAAGCAATTTACTTATCATTATTGTTGTTAGTAAACCCACAGAAGACAAAATGAGAGCCAATTTATTAGTACCTCAATCTGATTTCACGTGCTTCCTATTCTTCTGTGGGCCCACCAGCGGCCGAGCGGTAAAGTCGCTGAACACTGGTAGTTCGGTCCAAGGTTCGAATCCCGCGAACGGGCTGGCTGCATGAGCGTTTTCGTGGTTTTACCTATGTGTGACGTGTATACGGGCCAGTTTCCCTTAGAAAGTCCTCCACGAAGGCATCCCTCCTCTTAGGCAGATAGCCCTCGAGGCTTTGCCATCATGACACACACCACACCACACCACACCTATTCTTCTGTTCTATACTAGATTCTACTATAGGTGGTTTTCTCGATGTGCAACGTGGATACAAGTCAGTTTTCCGGTGAATGGTCCTCCTCGAAATTATTCATCGTCTTAAGCAGATAGCTCTCGTCTGCTTTGCTTTAATTAAGCAATTTAATTAAGGCAAAGCAGGCGAGAGCTTGCAAACCAAACCAAATTATATTCTGCTGAGTAGGAATTTATAGAAAATGTGATAAGCAGTAGAACAATGCACAAGTTGTTCCAGCATTTTCTCTTAAGCAGAGCATAGGTTCTCTTTATTTTCTCACTAATTTTTTAGAGTTCGATTCGAATCGAAATGTTACCTGCATCCCTCAGATTATAAATTAAATGTATGCGTTTCTCTAAGAGAGGCTTCAAGAGTGAAGAGTTATGCATGAAACACTGAGTCACTCTTTTGAAATTACGTCTTGGGATACTTTGGGTTTCAGCCTGTATCCTAGTTTCCTTGTGAAAGAGCCATCTTGTGATAAGTTTTTGATCGATAAGGTTTAGAAAGAGCGACAGGTGGGCACTTCCAATGTTAGGAAGCACAGTCCACGAACAGTCGAAGGTGAGGTCAGAACTGACGACAGTTAAATCAAGAACGTTTTAAATATTGTAACTGAAAGAGGAGATCTTTAATCCGCTGTTAAGGCACAAAAAAGCATGAATATCTATCAAGTTAAGAAGCTCCTCGCCTCTATGATTAACACCAATGCTGCCTCCAGCATTGTGCTTAGTATTAGCATCTCCCATAATAACAGTGCTGTTGCCAAAAATATTATACAAATCTCCAGATATAATATTCTGATTTTGCCAATCGTACAAGTTAAAATGTTGAGACGCTTTGTTCCAGCTTAGCTTTGTTCCCTAAATTTACGAATCTGAATTTATTATCTGTGAGAGGTCAAATATTTCAAATCATATTATAACGAAACAAAGATGTTTCGTTAATTTTTGCAGATTACAGTTTGAATCCAAATGGTAGCTATGAAATAACGTCAGACGCAAGAAAAGAAAATGTTTTTAGAATAGATATTCATTTATCTTAACTCATCTCCAAAATTTTGTAAATATTTGAAGTTACCGAGACCTAATTACAAAATTTTGTTGAAATGATCACGAACTGTTGAGCCCGTGATTAATAACGGCAAAGCCTTCGAAGAAACAAATCTTAATGAGAAAAATAAACCTGAAGAATTTTGAATATATGAATATGGTGTATATTTACATTTTTGAAAATTGATAAAAGGCCAACATATTCAGTCATTTCTTCCACAAGTAACTGAGCTCAGTGTGAAATAGTAGCAAATATTACTCTTATGCAGTCTGCCGGGTTTAAATTCTGCTTGTTTAAGAAAACGGTTTGACTGTGGACAAATTGTGAATGAAAGGGTGGATGCAGTTTCGCAATCTGTCTCATCTTGCTTTGCAACAAAAAATAAAATTGTGGTTTGGGATACTGCTGTGATGTATGTAAAACATGAGAATAGATGTTAAAGCTCAAGAAATAATTGATTCCGGGAGTCAAATATTAGCGATATCCATGAATTTCCGCTAACAGTCTTGATCTGAGGCAGAGAAGAGTGAAGATTTCAATTTCGAGTTTATCTCGCAAATTTATTATTGTAAAGAGGGAGATAACGGCATTAATTTCGAATGCAAATTTTCTGCATCACCACGAATTTATACCTACCTAAGATCATTGATTTGATGTCAGCTGCTCAGATAGATATTTCAGAGATGCGCATTGATGGAAATATTGTTTCAGCAGACCCTTGTTTCTTCAAGCCTGGTCGGGTGGATTTATTGGTTGGAGCTCAACAATGTTTCGATATTTTAAAGGCTGGTATAATTCATTGTGCTAACTCGTAGATAATGGCAGAAATGGTATTTGCCTATATAGTTGGCGGAGTGGTGAAGAGTGCGCAAGAGGTAAAACATTGTGGTTCATTTCACCGTTAGATGAATTGGATCAAGTGTTAAACTAACTCTGAATTTAGAAAACATTGAGGATACACCCAGTTTACAATACAAAGAAAGTGAATGTGAAAAGACCTTTTATGAAACGTTTTGTAGGGATGGAATTACAGGAAAATATACTGGGACTTTCCCATTAAGAGAAAAATTGCAATTTTGTCAATCTAAGACCTTAGCTAAGACGCGATGTGAAAAGTTATGGAAAAGATTTGATTAAAATTCAGAATTTAAAATTCTTTACACTAATTTTATGAATGATTACAAAGGCTTAGAACATATGCAAGAAGCTGAATTTACATATAATTCAAATTACTTTATAATGCATCCTCATGGGGTACTGAAAGAGGATAGGAGTACAAAAATTTACGTGTAGTCTTTGATTCATCAGCGCCTTTGTCCAATGAGTTTGCAGACTAATTGTTTGCTTAAGGGTATTGTTGTTCAACAGCACACTTATTTTCGATTTTGTTACGATTTCGTAAGGATAAAACAGCATTTGTTTCTGATATGCAAATAATGTATGGGCAAATTTAAATGAATCCCGAGCAAAGGCATTTATAGTGTGTATTATGGAAAGGTGATTGTAAGGAAAATATTAACTGTTTCAGTTGATTATAGATACTTATGGCACTTCGTGCGTCCCATTCTTGCTACCATAGTGCTAAACCAATTAGCCCTTAAAGAAAAAGTGCATTATCCTTTGGCTATTTCTATGTGGACGACATATTAGCAGATACCTTCATTTGCAAGAACAGTTCATATGAGTGTTAAATAGCGGAGGTATGACACTTCTCAAATGATTTCAAAACTTTAATCCGTCTAACTTTATAAAGAATTTAAGGCTTTAATTTCTCTTCTTTTCATTTGCCAAGAAACTGCATCTGTCACTTGCTAGCTCGCGTAGTCAAACAGTACTTTAAAGAAATACTATTATGATCTTGGATAGAACCAGCTAATAAATTTATAATTCAGACTGAGGATGTGTGGGTATGTTTGTATTTCGAATTGCTAGCAGATGCCGCAGAATGGTTGCAACTGTTTTGATGATTCATAGTCTCTGCTCCTCACAAAGCTGTTTGTAATCGATGTAAATGCTATGAAAATAGTCTTGAAATTTTTTAAAATTGTGATGACAAGGATTCATAACCAAGTGGTTTGTTAACGGTATAGTCAGATCTCATTTTTGGATATGTATCTCTATGAGATTACCTTTCTATGAAACATATTTCTTATAAAAATACTACTTACTCTCTTAAAACTTATAATTCGTGTTGCCTATATTCATTTATAATTACACGTTTGTAGGTTTTGTAACGCGCACTCTGTAGCAAATGATGGTAAAATAATCTTGAGCATACATTTTATAGATGATATGTTTGACATATATTTGATTCCCATATATCTCAGAACATAAAAGTTTGTACAAAAGGTGATTGCAAACACTGATGTATGAATACGCCTGATCACAACGAAATGAATTTAATTGCTGTATTTCCCTTATGCCGCTTTCAAACACTTGCGCATAATGCGGTTAAAAGCCACTAAGATACTGTCTTTACGTCAGTAATATATAAACATGCGAAGAGGTCATTAAATTAATTGAAGGAGATATTATTAACCTCACTTAGTGCTTATGTAATCATCGCATTAAGTGTAAGTAATCAGAAGAAGAGATTAAAATCTTCTCGTAAGAAATTGGATTAGGGGAAAAAGTTCATTGTAACCACTTTAATGCTATACAAATGCTCAAGTTTAAAAGCCCTCCTTTCCAAAGGCAAAAATTTCTCAGAAGCTGCTGCGGGCGTCTTTAAACGGGCTATGCAGAAACGAGGTCATTGAATTTATTTCCTCAACAATTAATATTCATTAGTTTAATAAATATTCGAGAGACCTTTATCGATCATCCACGAGACTGAGATTCAGTCTGTTTATGTATACTAAATTAAGTGAACCAATAGACAACTTTCTGAATCTGCTGGTACGTGTTACTAATTATCTTGCCTAAAAGTGTATTTTGGATAGAATTGCGATGTTGTTTTCTAATGTTTTCTTTATAATGACGTTCTTGATGGCATGTCTTCTTAGGAGAATAACCACCCTATGCTTTAAAGCAAGCAAATAGTGAGTAACTAATCTTGGAAGCAATTACTTTACTGTTTAAAACTGTTAATTAAGCTTAATCGTTTAAGGAAACATTTTTCACAACTTAACATCCACTTCATGAATTTTCTGATATCTGATATGAAGTATATTTACTGCCAAATTATCATAACACTCTTGAGGCTGAAAAACATTTAAGAAAGTTGACAAGACTCTTAACATCCGCTTCGATAATAAGGCGTAACCGAATAAAGTTTTACATAGTCATTTCTCGTAGACGACTGTCTAAAAAATCTCGTAATTCATATCTCCTCTCTCTCGTAATTCATATTCGAAGAAGAACGTCTGACATAGTTGTCAGAACGAAATTATAGTACTGATATCAAACAATATATGCTAACATTTGCAATTCCTTAATAGAAATATTTCTTAAGTTTTATAGCATAAATTCATACAGCTGAAATTTTGACTTAAAATTAAATGATAATATTTTATTTCATATAAATATAATACCGTATTTGAATAAATAAGTCGCATTAATATAAAGTAATATACTTATATTCGAAATTTAAAGCACAATTTCTATCAAAAGTTTCGAATTTAAAGGAGTTTCTAATTACTACAATTATTTATAATTTAAAGGCGATTAATCAATTGCAATTTTTTTCCAAAAATATGTTTTCAGTGTACATATCCAGATTCGAATCATGCATCAGATCAGGTTCACGTATAATTTATAACGTATTTCTCCCACCTTCTTGGCGTGCCTTCGTGGTGTGGTGGTCTGCACACTGGGCCGGTATTCCAGAAGTCCGCGGTTCGATTTCCGGCGAAATCGGTTGCTAATTTTTCATCTCTTCTGCTTCCAAAAATTACCTAATGTGTCTACAAATTTAAATCTGAATAATTACAAAATATTTAGACCACATTGATATTTTGTGCATAACTAGATCGTTATATATTCTACAGATTAATTTTTTAAATAATGGGAATCGTAAGGAAATAGAAAATAATCCTTTTATTTTGTCAAGTAATAATAAAAAATGTTCCTGTATAAAAGATATCACCAGCTGTCGAAACATAAGCCCTGCGCAACGGGAGATGTTTCAGATTCCATGAGAGTTTGAAGCAGGCAGAAGGCTGAGCTTTATTCCACCATTTAATTCTACCTTCTGAAACAAGATAGGTCTCTTATTTATTCAGATATTTATGTAACATTACACTAGAGTCAACACTTGAGTGATATTTGAAACACAACATTTCAAAGAAAATTTCTTTCTTGTTAAAAGTGTTGCGCAAACGTTGCGTCACTTATTGCCAAGAAGTGTAGAGAAAACAATTGCATCTTGGAAACAGAAACTTGAAACATTTTCCACAATCTATTCGGTGTTTTTTTTATTCTGCAATATTTTTAACAGTTTGAACCATGTTTTGCTGTTAAACATCAGTCGGCAAAAGAAAAACCACTTGAATTCTGCAGTAATGAGAACTGGTTTACGCTCACAGAAGAGCGATTATTTTTATAAAAATAAACTACTTTTGTCACTTTCGGATAAATAGATCTCATAATTCCATTTCTAAACGTAATAAAATAAAAAAAAATCACAACTAGTAACTTTTAAAGGGCGTGCATGAATTGAAAAGTTTAATTACATTCATCAACAAACTCTATCGTCAAAGCAAAAGTTTTGAGTTTCATCTTCATTCTTGGGCTCGAAGCTCGAATCGCAGTCTGAGCCCTGTCTTAACAAGCTTGAGGTCCTTAAGATGAAATTTTAAAAAGCTTTGTAACTAATCAGTTATTAGTAAAAGAATCTAAATTAGATAATTGTGGAAGATGATAAAGCATAGATTGGTTTATGATCGAAGAGTGTGAAAAAGTGTAAATATTATTTTTATATATGATATGATGTACTAAGGGTGGTCAAGTTTCGTATCAGCGGAAGCCATACGTAAGAGTTCAGAAATATTTAAGAATAGAAACTAGATTTCCCAAGAATCGCAATTATATGTTTATATCGTTTTAAAAATAGGGAAAGTATTTTTAAATACGAAATATACTCAAGTAAATTAATAATTTTTGTATCTATTGTGGTTATTCGTAAATATAAATATATAATTATTACTAAGACACAATAACACGCCGAATAAATACTAATTCAGAAGTCAAACAACAAAAATCAGCGTTATATTTACAAAATTTTCACAGAACTAGTTTCGATGGTTTTACCGAACCACCATCCTCAGCTGCGAAACCGCAAAAAGTATATAATTATTACATTGCATTCAAGAAAGTGTGTGCCTAGTGAATCGCGAATTTTAAACATTTATTAGATATACTCATTACTCGTTCTCCAGACATTAAAGCAAAAGTTTTCTTCTAGTTTCTGAATTTTTTCTGCATCATAGTTGTCAACTTATTTTAGTAAGCATAGATTTAAAACCGTAATTAGAAGATTTAGTGATTTTAAAGCAATCCAATATGGCACTTTTAAAAGGCGGTTTTAAAAATCCAACAGGATACCTGATAGCATAAATTAGTGTCACTTTTGCACAATGATACACGGTAACGTCAAAAAAACAAACGAGCGCCAAACCATATATATCGGCGAGAGAGGATTCTTCTTTGGTTCAGATGCAGCAGTTTTAAAAAAGATTTAGTACTTGCATTGTTTTCGTGCTTCATTCTTTTTCAGCATGTTACCTACTTTTATCGAATATACTCCTGATAATACTGCCTCATAGGTAAGCCTGAAACTATTTAAAACTTAATAAATGAATCTCTTGTAAGTTCTTTATTTAAACACTTCGATTTAAATGTTTGTAAAGCCTGTTAACTTTGATTTGTATTCTGTTTGATTTAGAGAAAACTGTCTAACTTGTTTAATAAAGATTTCACATTTATTCTAACTTATGATTCTTTAATAAGGCTGTGCTAAATAGAGGACAGTGTACTCAAACGCTTTAACTATGTTAAATGTAAGACATATCGATAAAGAACAGTTTGATAAAAAGGCATTCAGTAGCTAACTTTCTGTTTGACACTGCATGTAAAAAATGTAGGCATCATTTGTTAGACCATTATCTGTTAAAACGCGAGCCACATTTAAGTGACCAGAGATCCAAAGTTTGGGTGAGCTTGATATGTACAGGGAGGAAAAGAAACATTTTAAGTCCTTTAATTGCATAAATGAAGCATTTAAAATGTTGTGAATGTGCAGGAAAGCCAAATAGTGCAAACAAGAGAAAGTGTTTTCAATAAAGGAGGATAATTAATCCAAGAGAGACAAAGACCTGAAACAAAATCAGAACTATGCTTCAAACACTGTTCTAAAAATAATAATCGTTTATTTTTAAGGGATGCACGACAGAAGATAACTGATTCCGTAAACAGTGAAAAGTACCAGGATAAAAATTGAAGTAAATTTTTTTTCTCGAAAGAATATAACATAAATTGTTTAAACTCTTCATAACCTCATAAAAGTTTAATTTCTAAACTTAAAACTTTTTGCAATACTGTCATTTTTAGGTAATATATTGGTTTCGGTTTTGGGTCTTAAAGGAATGCAAACACGGTGTTCAACTCTGTATGTATAAATCAAATTTCTAATCAGAAAACTTTTTATCACGTGAAGAGGAAAATAATTTAATTCATTTAAACGTATTCGTGCAATTTATGCAGGTGAAATATTTTAGATGTATACGCTATTAATTGTTAATGTTATAGTAAGACTTAGAATCCGGAGAACAAGTTTTAGAGACATAGGAGTTATATAAAGAAGCATTTCTTTTATCAAAGAATACTTCTTTCCTTATCATTATCATTGAAATGATATATCACATTAACCATCTATTTGAAGCCCAGATATTTTTTAAATGTCGGGATTCTTTAATTTCGTGTTTTCTAAATTCTGTTTAATTCAGCTAGTAACTATGCATTTTTTAAATTCTGATAATTTCAGTTACAATAATGAGGCATTTCTGGATATCACCCCTTTATTTAATTGATAATTGTTTAAAGCTCAAAGAAGTGTTAAATTTTACCGTTAAAATGTTTCTTCACCGTAATTGTTTCAAAATAATCTTCATTTATTAAGTTTTACAATTTCTTTAGCATTCATTTGCTACATATTAATACTATATTAAACATAATTTCCAGAAAGGGTATATTAATTTAAAAGGGTTCTTTAATAATTTACTATTTAGTTAAAACTGAAGGAAATACTTAACTTTGAAAGGTTTTTTTTTTTTTCATAGTAGTTTTTTTAAATAAATTCATTTACCTTCTTCGAATTTTATTTACATTCATTTATTGTTTGTCAATATAATAAATATAATTTACGGAAAGAATATATTAATTTAAAAGGTCATGAATCTAACAAATTCAATGCAAATTTGCTTCTTTTTCATGCATGAAAGCTTGGATGTGCAGTTCCTCTCAAGCGTTAAAATCCGGAGTTACTTAAAAGATGTTTCGCAGCTTATCAGTCTCATTTTATGTAAATTTCCTTGCTGTGCCTCACTCTGTGAACGGTTTACTTCACTTCTTTGCTAATTCTATTTTCTGCATGGCATGCCGTTTGGAAACCACATCATAGACCGTAAATCATGACATAAGGACAGGAAAAGGAGATCTAGTTTGGAATTAAACCTTTTATCTAAATTATTACTTTTTGGATAATAAATTATTTTCTTTTAATTAATGAATGTACTGGTGAAAAAGTTGCTTTATCTCGTGGAATGAAAATCTTCAAAGGTGTAATTTAAATTTTCTGTTTAAAGCAAATTAGAGTAGTGATTAAACGTTCTGGAATTCCTACTTGAGGAGCTCATACATCCCCCGCTTAACGTTTATATTTGTAGTTTATAAAGAGTAATATATAATAAAAAAGAAAAATGCTGTAAAACAATTTAAATCTTATATCGCAAATCCGAAGTACTTTAGGAAGAAATGAATTATTAGAAGAAAAGTCATGAAGATGCAAGTCATGGATGAAGGGCAAAAATTAAATTTGATTACACTTATTTTATAGATAATATTAAAATTGTATCTTGAAGATCTGATGGCTCAGTAATTTAAATCCAACATGGTAAATGTCTCGGCTACCAGGTGAATATACAGAAAACATCAAGCGCTAATAAAAGAAAGTGTCGACAACATTCTACAACAACATTCAAACTCAGATCCTACAATTCTACAATTGCAAATCAAATGTTGGCACTTTCATCTAACATCTAATGACATACAGAGTGTAATAAAAAGTTATGAATATTGTGTACATATTACTCTATAACATATAATACAAAACTACCATTATTATCGGTAACATTTTCTCGTAGTACATAAGGAAATATAACGTAAAGATGCACCTAAAACGAGTCAAACGGAACAGTACATATTCAGGAAAATATATTTATTGTTTTAGGTAATATGCATGACCACTATGATCTTCATAAATACCTTTTAGGGAAAATTTTAATATAAATGAAAATATTGAATATATTATTAAATAAACATATAATAGGTTCTCTTTATACATCAGCTGAAATATTTATAGACGATATGATATAGTAAGTAAAGATTTTGTAATATTTAATAATGTAATAAAGAAAGATGATAGGAAAAAGAATTTCCATAGCGGGAGACATCCGAATACTAAATGATAATAACAATAATAAAAAGGGAAGAAAGTAATAAAAAAATTAAACCCGGCTGGCTAAAAGAAGACCTAAATTTTTATACGTTAGAGGATTTAATGATTTCTCTCATTCTTTTACACACGTGGAGAGAGGGAATATTTAGGGTCATTTGAATTTCCAGACATTAAATCTTTCATACTCGATCTACTTCATGTATTTCAATATATTTTTCAACAATTTTTGATTACTTCTTTACTATGTAGTAATGATATCTAGCTTTTAAATATGCTTAAAAGCATTTTTAGAAAAAAAAATCATAATGGAAAATATTAACATACCCATATAAGTGGCAGAACGTGGCATGCCATACCCAATGAAATGTATTTTAGCTAGTTACTAAATCAAATCTTTTAAAAAAGAATTACATTTTAAACTATTTGGAGTGCATGGAGAGCTAGATCCTGGAAATTAAACCATTTCCTCCTTCAATGTGTGCGAAAGAATGGGAAAAGCACAATTTAAATCCAATTACATGGAAACATCTAGGTGCCCTTCCTGGGATTTCACTCTTCCACCATTAAAATGTTTTATGATACATATCTTCAATTTCCCACTATATCAGTCTTTTAGCTGTTGTCTAAATGCACCAATCTATCAATTCTATCTCCAAGTTTTTCATTCATTCCTTTAATCAATATTAAGAACCAACACCTTTTCTCATTATTACAAAAGGCTATTTGAAGTAGCATTAACTATTTTAGATGATCTATAAATACACTTGTTTACAAGCATGTTTAATAATTTGTCAAACAATTTACTTTCGCAGTAAACATGCTCTTGGGAGATATTTAACTCCTTCACATCCAATCCGCCCCACACGGCCCTACATTGAAACAACCAGAACCGCCCGAAAGCGGCCGAGATTTTTTTTTTCTGCTTATTACGTGCTCCGCCCTTAGGCACTACACGGAAAGGGAAGGATGCTCCGTGGAGGTCTTTTTAAGGGAAATGGAGGAAACATGGGGAAAACCACGAAAACGCCCATGCAGCCAGCCCATTACCCGGGACTCAAACCCCGAACAGAACTACCAATGCTCAGCGGCTTTTACCGTTCGGCCGCTGGTGGGACCAAACGGCCGAGATTGTAATCTTGTTTTTTTCCCTCCTCCTAAGATATGCAGTAGCAGGTGCAGTTTCTCCAAATGCATTGTATCACTTTACTGCATAGCTTTAAACAGCAATAAAAGAGCAGTTTAAAAATTTAAGGATTATATTTATTTTTAAACAATTTATTACTTCATATAAAAATAACAGAAATAAACAAAATCTTAGTCGTGATTATAACAAAGCCAGAAAGGCTTGTTGGTCCGACCTTCAGAATAGTTTTATGAAGAACGGGGTCAAAGGCTAATGGAATCTTTGTTAGAAAGTACAAAGGATGTCACTGGAATTCTTCACACCTATTTTATGCGTTAATGGACGGGGAGGGCAGGAAATTGCTTTGAAACTGGAAAACTATTTCGGGCGTTTCGGTATTTTGAGGATACAAGTTAGCGAAAGTCTGGATTTCAAAGAATTAAGATAATCTTCATAAAACATAATTATGTTTATATATTAAAATATAAACATAAATATGTTTTATGAAGATTATCTTATATGTTTATTATATGTATCTTTTATGTATTGTGCTATGTTACATTAAAAACAAATAAATATTTTATGAAAATATACCATTCCGTATGGTATGCTGTTGGTGTTCTTTTCTAGTACTTCCTTTACATGTTACGCAAAATTGCTATTAACTACAGTATTTTACGTAACTATAAAATCCGGCAGATAAGAAATTCATATGTGTGATTTATGTTCATTCATTCATCTTATAAGTCGAAATCTTCGAGTTGTGAAGACATGTGACTTGAAGTACTCTAACATCACAAAATCAATAACTTCATCAGCAATGCTTCCACTGGACACAGCAAGATTCTCACATAGTAAAGACAATAACTTACCTTCTAAATAATTGCTTCTGTACATTCAATATTGATTATCAGTTAATGTTATGATATTGTTAGTAATGCTTCTCGTAAATTTCTAATAAATTGTTTTAGTTCAATAGGTAACATAAAGTTACAAATTTTATATATTAATACATAATAAAGGTAGCATTAATTTATAAATCAAACAACAAAAATCAGTGTTATATTGCAAATTTTCACATTACAAGTTCCGATGATTCGGTAAAACCATCGAAAATAAAATTAATACTTGTTCGGCGTGTTATTTGATCTTAATTAAAGGTAGCATTGTTTGCCGATGACTTGGTACTCTGGAGTACCTCTACTGAAGATGAACAATCTCAACTTAATTTAGTCTTAAATACAGCTTTTGACAGACTTGAACTTGGTACTCTGGAGTACATCTACTAAAGAGGAACAAACTAAACTAAACTTAGTCCTAAATACAGCTTTTGAACAGACTTGGTCAGTGGTGTTCTAAAAACACCGATGAGACTTTCTGCCAATTTTTCATGCTTAATCACCAACAATGTGCTCCTGAACTGACGTTAGCGCGGAGAACGAAGCGCAGCCACCGGACCGAAACCCCTGAAATGGAACGCCGCCACCGGCACACGCATTTTAAGCATTTAAGCCTACTTTTACGAAAAATAACATAAAAGAAAACGTGCATATCCTCTCAGTACCATATTTGCAGTCACCCTTTAGGGCTTTTACTAAATCATCATTTGAAAGATGCTTAGGAACATTATAGATGATGATCTTAGGAAAAATAAATCTTTTTCTCCTTGTACGAATGACCTCAGTACATTCATTTCGACAACGGATTTGTGCATCCAGCCTTGATTTCTCTTCGCTGGAGCCTGATCTTAGTACAAGACCACCATTTCTCCTAACAAATCTCTTACATGGATGAACCCCAAGGGATTCAGGGGCCGGTAATTTCTCCAGTACATCGAATGCAGATACACCTTCCTTCAAAGGGCGTAAAATCATTTCATCATTACCCTTTGATACTTCATCCGCATCGATTGCCTCGTTTGGTCTCACAAATTCGTTAATTAATAGAATTTCATCATGCAGAACTTCCAGTTTCTGCATCGTTTTAAGTTCATTCTGTTTTGAAAAAAAACTGTTAGTAGTTGCAACAAAATAGGTATCGTAATTGGATAAATGTAACCGTATTCGCCCTCATATGCCTTCTAGTAATTTCGAGAAGCAAAAAGCACTAGAAAAATTTCGGAGTCCGGGAGGAAACTATATAAGAACAACGAGAGCATTAGTATTTTAGTCGTTGTTAGCTGTTAGTTCAGCGTCAGTTCAGAGTGCTGAGATACCTCAATGTTAGCTCTTCTCTTTAAATGCGCTTTTGCATTGCGTTGTGTTTAACGTTCTTAGTAGTTTGAAGTGTAACTACTTATTGTACTTTGTCATACTGTGAATAATTGCACGAGTATTTCTGAGGAAAGTTCCAGAACTATGTAGTGTTTCTTTTGATAAAGTAAATTTTATCTACCTTTCACTGGAACTTTGTGCATTCAATCTATTACGAACCCGTACGCACGCAACAGTTTTGGTGTCAGAAATGGAATTGAATGCTGTTGACAAGAACGATGAACGAGCAATTAAGACAGCTGGTGGGAGTCTTTGCTGCATTTAAAGAAGAGATGGAGACTAGTCAAGTGTTCATTAAAGAGGATATGAAAGCTGTTCAATGAAACATGAAAGCTGGCCAAGAATATGTTGAAGAAGAGAAAAAAGCTGTTCAAAAACAGATTGAAGTAGATGAAGAGGAAATGAAAAGAGAAATTACCCGCGCAATAGAAATAAAAAACGAGACATTGAAAGACAGAATAGAAACTGTTGGAAATAGGATTAGAGAAATTGAAGAAAGAATTTATTCCGTCCACGAACAAATCGAAGAGAGACTTTGTGCCGTCGCCAAACAAGTTTACGCCCGAAAGAAATGTAGAGCAGCAGGAAGCAATTCTGAGGTTTTTTAAATTTTTAGTCATGCTTTCTAGACCCTCTCTGTAGCTATCCACATATAATGTAAGACCTCTTGATAATTGTATAAGACAAAATTCTCTGTAGTGGCGAAAGCTAATGGATGGGATTTCCAAGCTAAAGTCTGTCATCTCGCTGCTTTTCTGAGAGCAGACGCAGCAGATGTCCTCCGAAACTGATCTACTTTCAAAAATCAGCGGCTAGATTTCGGAGCTCAACCCAGCGCGTTGGAGCTGCGCTTTGGCGAAAAGTGTTTAAAAGGCGATAGCTGGCTTCAATTTAAATCTCTTCATCAGAAGCCCACGAAAACACTCCAGGAGCTTACCACAGATGTTGAAATGATGTTTAATCGTGGTCTTTCGGAGCGCCGGATAGAAACAAAGGAAAAAGAATCATTACAGACTTAAATACAACAAAACACCTATCTCTACATATTTTCGTCGAGCGAAGAACCCAGTCTTAGAGTTTATTCAGATGCTGATATAAGACAAGATACTGAAGACAGAAAATCCACATCAGGAAGTGCAATTTTACTAGGCAGAAATTGTCTTTCGCTGTTTTCAAGAAAACAAACATGCGTCTCTTTATCCTAAGCAGAAGCTGAATATGTTGTTACCTCACGAGCTACCCAAGAATTATTTGGCTGTTAAAATTAACAGAAGATTTAAACTACCCCTAAAGTTACCGATAAACGTTTTTGAAGATAATCAGTCAACGATAAAACTTGTAGAATCCGAAAAGTACTCTTCAAGTACAAAACACATTGATACAAAGTTTCATCATATACGTGACTTGCATAACAAAGGAAAAAAATCACAAAACTGTCTTATGTTTCAACAGAGCAAATGGCTGCTGATATTATGACTAAACCTATTCCTAAAGCTAAACTTAAATTTTGCAGGAATCAGTTACAGTTGATATGAGTTTCATGAGCAAAATAGGGCCAATGTTAGAATAAATCAGTGTCACTTTTGCATAATGAAACTCTGCAAAGTCAAAAACAAACGAGCGCCAAACGATGTACTGGTGAGAGAGGATTCTACCTATATTTTTAGATTCAGAAGTCTTAAGATTTTATAATAACATTGTACTTGAGTTTTATTGTTTTTCAGCCAGGCTACCTTATTCATTTGGAATATCAATGAATAAGGTAGCCTGGCTGAAAAAACAATAAATTTATTCATTTGGAATAAATTTATTGTTTTTGGCTTATTCATTTGGAATATTACCTAGTACTCTTGATAATATTACCTAGTAGGTAAGCCTGAAGATATTTAAAACTTATAAATGAATCTCTTGTAAGTTCTTTTCTCAACACTTCAAATTAAATGTTTGTGAAGACAGTTAATTTTGATCTGTGTCCTGCATGAGTTAAACAATCTCTATAACTTGCTAAAAAATTTCATATTTACTCTAAATTATGATTCTTTAATAAAACAGTGCTAAATAGAGGATATTGTACTTAAATGTCTTCACTGTGTTAAATGCACAGTATATCAACATATTTGTATAACTTTGAATTTTAAATTAGGAAAGTTGTACTAAATACAGTTATAAGTTTACACTAATGTGCTATGAAAATATTCCATAAACCGCAGTAAAAGTACTATATGAAAACCTGTAGAGACATTAGGTATTTTTTCGAAGCAGGCAAGATGAAAAATATGCAATATCTTCGCCGGGAATCGAACCGCGGAACTCTGGAATAACGACCCATCGTGCAGAATCACTACACCACGAAGGCACGCTAGGAAGGCGGGAGAAATACCTTATAAGCCTAACTGACAAATGGAAAGAAAAAAGAATTTCCTTCGATTGAATTCCCGGTTCAGTTTAGTTAATCTTCCATTTATACTCTCTAGCGATATTCACATGATTGCAAAATCAGAACTATGCGCTGTAAGCTGCATTAATTCTGTGGTAATAATTATTAAAATCAAAACATAAGTTAAGCAGATTTAAATATTATATTCAATTTGGAACAACGATTTGGCGCAAAAATAGTTAAACTGCTAATGCAAAGAATCATTTTAGAAACATCACATTTTAGAAACGAAAACAATAGGAGTGTTGTTTCAAAAGATCCAGACAAATCAGCGCAGTGCAATGACAACAGTTATATCTCACCCTCCCCCAAAAAATGAAATATAGAAAATTTGCTAAAAAATAAAGCGAAGCGGATTTTACGTCTCCAGTACATCTTCGTCACATTCGTCGTTGATTTTTCGAGGAACTCAAAATAAAAAGCCTGTTTCTGAGCTAATGAAAGCACAAATATATTATAAAATTAATTTTAAACCAGGTAAAATATAAATAAAATCAATATGTGCATTTATCAGACCAAACCCTTACAAGCCGGAATCTCAAAGGCAACTTGCCCAAATATAATTAAAAAATGAAACAACAAACCAAAAACACAAGTGAAACCAGAGCTAGAAAATGCAAAGAATAATTTAAAATTTTGAAATATGTATTTAAAATAAAACTGTAATTTGGAATAATGTAAGTAATCTTTGACAGAAGCATAACACAATTAATAAAGAGAAAATCAAAATAACATATCAAGAGTAATAGCTAATTACAATTACTATTACAAAAGTCCGTTAATTAAGTCCGTAATAAAGTCCGTTAATTGTGAAATGTATATAGTGGCTACTAAACAAATAAAACTTTTGAATGTTGTTTTAGTGCAATATACAAAGAAATAAACATAAGTAAAACAACTATCGCTATAAAAAGTAGGGCGGTTAGAAAATGGTGTCTCTTGAGGTTAGAAAAATATGTGTATCGAATGTTTTCTAAGATATATCTGGCGGATTCTGTCATCTAACGTCTTCTAAAAAGCAGTATCTATAATAGACATATGATAAGGCATGAACCTACTTCTGTTTAGCCTTTCAAGTTAAAATTCGATTATAATGATGATTTATTCAGTTTACTGTTTGCTTTAATTTAGTTAATTATCCCATCACTGAAATTTTAAATATCAACGTCAATAAACCTATATATTAATATAGCAAGACGAGAATATCAGTATCTGAACTGGAAAAGTTTAACTTGATGAGCGACTGATAAACTGGCGCGATTTGATTCATATTTGGACCGCATTTCCGGTTAGACATTTGAAAATAATGCAAAAAAAAAAAAAAAAAAAAAAAAAAAAAAATCAGCAAAAATATTAAACGACCATTCTCTTTATTTGTAGTAAAGTTCATACTTAAATCAATAAAATCAGACAGAAATGTGATGTTTTGCTTTAGAAGAGGTAAATATAGCAAGCAGAAGATAAGCTTATGGAAAAGCTGTATGGTATGGATAAGAACTTGAGAGAGATGCTTGCAAAAGTGTTGAAGCAAAAAATGTCGACATTTCTCCATCCTTATCAGATGCTGATGTTTCTAAAATCAAAAAACAAAAACCTGTCTTTCAATTTGATAAATATAAAGGAGACTGTCCAAAATATTTTAAGTAAATATTAAGTCTTAGTACAAATCGTTCTTTAAAAAAAAATAAATAAAAAAAAGTATTGCTGCAGTAGACTACTCGTGCATGCTTTGAAAGTGAAAAGGAAAAAAAAATCAAGCTTTAAAATTAGTAGGAAAGGGGCGGTGGAAATGTACGAGTAAATAAATTATATATCTGTTAATTTAGCTTTCTCTTCAGCACCATTCATTTTCCGGAATATTAAATTAACTGGAATAATTGCATATTATATATATATATATATATATATATATATATATATATATATATCATATCCTATTCTTTCCTGCGCTGCTATTAACTCTTTGGATTAATGCTGTATTTCTTCAGGAAATGATGTATAGATTCATACATATACTGCTAAATTGCTTTCCTATTTTTGCCTGTTTGCAAAGGCCTGTCAGGGATATTGCAAAAAATTCTTATGCTATCCCTATACTGCTGTTAGAGCAAAGAGCTAGTATTTGTACAATAGAATAGTAATAAAAAAATTGCCTGAAGGGTGCAGAAATTCTGTTTTCCCTACCAAAGAGATTAGACATCTTTGTTGAATGTAATATTGATTTGTTTGGCTATTCACAAGTCTCCAGTTATTTCTCTTATTCTTACCATAAGAAAGGAGGTACTACTTATTGTTTCACGAAACAGGCAATTTGACTGCCAGTCATACAGGTATAACTTTATTTATTTCTGTTTCTAAGATTTATTTTCTAGATGATGGGACTAGACAACAAAAAGGCGTTATTAATAGTAAATGTTAATGCAAAAATTTAATTAAATTAAAAAACCTGCATGTGAATTACTAAATGACACCTTTAATAAAAAAAAAACTTGCATTCCGAGTGACTTAGCTATCGTAGATATGAGTTTAAGAATTGTTTCCTATAAAAGTTTGTAGTTGCTTAAGTTAATAACTTATTATCATGAATATAACAGCTGTGATGTGATTGAAAGAGCATTCGGCTAGGAACTTGGAAGTCCGGGTTCGAATCCCGGCGATATCATACTGATTTTTCAAAGTTCCCAACTTTAAAAAAGTCTAAATGACTTTGCAAGAGGCACACGAACTGTAAAATGTAGTAGACGAGAATTCGCGATCATCTGGATTTGGCGACATGCTCACCTGCACCCCAGTCGCTAAATGTAGGGAATTGTAAGGGATTTTACTCCTTCTTTACTGCGTGCCTTTGAGACTAATTGAGAGCACGTTCAGCTGGCAATCGGAAATTCTGGAGCTCGAATCCCGGCGAGGACATTGTCCATTTTCCGCATTTACTGCTTCGAAATAAACTGCGAGGACTAGGTACGCGTGATCCATTCTCCATATCCTAATAATAACTGCAATGTTCTGTCATAAGGCTCACAGAAGCCTGCCCAGCCAGCATCCATCGTGAAATATAAAAAATTATAAAACGAAATATAACACACCAAAAAACAGAAATACAACTGAAGAGTAGAAACTCAACAGACATAACATTCACATAAGAAAAACTAAATAAACTCAAACAAAATAGGTTATATATTCACAAAAAAAGAGACAGAAAAAATAATAAGCACACATACAACCACAATCACACCAAAATTCCTCATTAAATTTTCCTTCGTTCTATTTCCCTAACAATTTTCATTGCCACTGTATAATTTTTGTATAGTTTTTAAAATCCATTTCCAGGTCGAGCTGATGATTCTTTAAAGAACTTTTAGTTGCTTTACAGATCTCGATGAAATACATGTTATCACCTTTAACATTACAAATTTTACATATTCTTGAAGCCTAAATCTAAATAAATAGACCGGCAATCGTATGTGGCCAGTAATGGTCTGTGGCCAGTTAATGCCAGTATTATAATATGTTCCCATTTTTAGACCAATCTTTAAACTTCTTATCTAGCTATTGTTCTTTTCGGAGGATACCCAAGGTTCCTTTGTTCAATAATTTCTCTTCTTGTTCAGTGCTATAATTTTTCTTCTAAAATATAATATGGCCAGGTCTTGATCTGCACGATCCAGGGTAGCTTCTTTTGCCAGTGTGTTCGCCCTTCCATTTCCAGGAAACCCACGGCATTAATCCAATGTAAATAAATGATGTTATTATCATTTAGGTTATAAGGTATTTCTCCCGCTTTCCTAGCGTGCCTTCGCAGTGTAGTGGTTCTGCACGCTGGGCCGGTATTCCAGAGGTCCGTGGTTTGATTCCCGGCGAAGGCGTTTGCTCATTTTTCATATCTCCGGCTTTTCCAATTAACCTAATGTGTCTACAGTGGCGCCCGAACTACAAAGGTGTTGGATGATGATTTTCCTCACCCAGGATTTGGCGATTGGATCCCCTAAAAAAACTCAGTTGCCCTTTAAAAAAGGAAATATATAAGGTATTTCTCCCGCTTTCGTAGTGTAGTGGTTCTGCACGCTGGATCGGTATTCCAGAGGCCCGTGGTTCGATTCCCGGTGAAGGCGGTTGCTAATTTTTCATCTCTCCGGCTTTTCCATTTAACTTAATGTCTCTACAAAGTATCTAAGATAAATTTGACAATTTAGATCTCAGATCTAAAATCTATGACAATCTAAGATCAATTTGATCTACAAAGTATCTAAGATCAATTTGACAAAACCGAAAATAAATAACCCAAGGTTCAATTTACATATTTCTGTGTAAAATTCTTTAATAGCATCTGTCGTAGACAGAAACTATTACCCTGAACAAAAATTATATTTTTATATTTTTCTAAGTACATCAATCACATATTAACATCAAAATAGTCATACAAATACAACTTAACTTCATCTTAGGCTAAATTTATTCATAAATGTTCACATTTTTAGTTATAAAATGCTAAATACCACTTTACATATTAAATTTACAGAAAAATTGACTTAGTCTTACATAATCATCATTACATGCAAGAAGGAGATGAAGAGTACTTACGTTGAGCACATTAACCTTCCGAGAATCCGACTGCTAAAAATTTCAATGAAATTTGCCCTTAACATAATCACTCACAGTATTTATCACCGTTCGACATTGTTAGTAAAGTTCAGTCGTTTACTTCATCAGATTAAATGCCAGCTACGAACAGTCCGGGCACGGAAAACAGGATCACAATGCCGGAATAGCTGCACATCATCAGCCGGAGCCAGAAGCCCGTATTCTACGGGTTCTGGAAAGTCTACGCTTCGGGAACAGGAACACATGCCGGAAACAATTTTACATCATCAGTCGAAATACCTAGCCGTTATTCTACGGGTCCAGGAAAGTCTATTTTTGCTTCAGAAACAGGTACACACTCTGAGAACATCGCACTTTCTTCTCAGGGGATTTATAAGTTCATATATTGCTTCTACATCATGCATTTAATCATTCAATGCAGCTAATCATCTTTCATGAAGCCGATAAGTCTTCACTGCAATTTCTTTTAACACGCACCAGCTCGGAAGTCATCACCGCATTTCACTCTCCTTTATCTTCTCCATTTTTACACCTTTTTGCCAACTATCATTAATAAAATGGTTCTTTTTCATCGCAGGAAAACCTGCACATATTTCCACTAGTTACCCCCTTTCCTCTTTTCTTTTCTTTTCTTTTTATCTTTCTTTTTTTTTTTTTTTTCGATAGATCTTCCTCCAATTCCAAGCAACTCCAAAGTTAACCTAAAAAAAAAAAAAAAAAAAAAAATAGAAACTCTCCGCATCCAACTCAAAAACTCTGAGCTCCCTTTCCAACAAAATGTCTCCTCTTTTCAACTCGCCTAACTATGAATTATAATTCAAATTCCAACGCAACCATTGTCATGAATTTATAAGAAGTCAAATATATCAAGAATATATTATGGATAATAGTCATAATTCTATTTTAAAATTTGTTCAAATTAATTTATATAGATGTAAAGCAGCAACTCAGCAACATGTTTTGAATAAGGAGGTAAATAATGTTTCTGTTGCTTTTATTCAAGAGCCTTACTCTTATCATGGTCTTATGCCTGGCTTTCCGAGTTCCTTTAGGTAATATGATTTTAATTCAGAAGTCATAAAGGCTGCTATTGTTGTTCCAACCGGATTTCTGCCTACGTTTTTGGATTTGAAATTCTTGGATTATAATATGGTGACTCTTGATATTATTTTTAAAGCTACAAAATATTTTTTTTTTATTTTCATACTACTTTGAACCTTCCCGATGTATTGACTCTGATTTGCAGAAAATAAGTCAGGTCTTCCAGGCTAGGGATCTTACAAAGCTTATTTGGGGTATGGATTTGAGGTAAGTTTGAACTGTGGTTTAGTCCTTACAGTGATGCTCGAGGAATGAAGCTTGGACATTTTGTCAGCTCTTATAACTTATATCAGGTCAACGAGGACTGTGGCCCTACATTTTGTTCGGAACAGGGATCAAGCTATATAGACGTCACAATTATGGGAGCTCATTTGTTATCGAATGTTACCCGCTGGTGTCTCTCAGACTGTGAATCATTATCAGACCATGCAATGATTGAATTCGACTTTTTCTGTCGAATTTCTGTTTCTGCTGCTTCTTTTATTGTTGTTAGTAGATTTTTGTTTAGTACAAAAAAAGCAAACTGGGGATATTATGAAAAGTATTGTTCACAGTATATTTCTTTGATCATAAAATAGTTTGGATTCTTGCTCAAGTACTGACTCACTTGATGTGATTGTTGATTTTATAACTTCACTTATTTTTCGGACATGTATTAAATCCATGCCTATTAGAAGGAATGGTATGCGAAAAGTACCTTAGTACTTATTAGAAATTCCCATTATGAGAAAAAGAGTTAACGCTGCTTGGCGGAGGTTCCAGAGACTTCTAGCAATGATATACGGGACTTGTATAAGCGGAAATACCTCGATTTAAGGAAAAAATACAATGAAATGCTTCTTGAGGCCAAATTAGAGTCTTGGAGAAAGTTTCCTTCGGACATCAATAATGAGAATGTGTGGAAAAAAAATAGTGTTAAGCTTTTATGAGGAAGATTGAGATCTCGGGGCTTCGGCTTCCAAACGGTAACTTTACGTCTTCCTTGGAGAAACTATCGATGCTATTCTTGATAAAGCATTTCCTCCTTATTGTGTGAGGTTTGATAATGAGTTTCATACTCAGTGGCGCTCATCTGCTCGCAGTGAATATATGTCTCAGATTAATCCGCCTTTTTCGCAAACCGAGGTTGATTATGTAATTCTTAATTTAAGGCTTGGCAAAGCTCCTGGCCCAGATTCTATTCCCAATGAAACTATAAGATAATTTTTCCTGAAGCTTTTCATAGATTATTTAATATATTATTACGGATTCGGTACTTAAATAGCTAATGTTAGTAGAATTATAAATTAAATTGATTTATTCCTCGTGCAATGCAGCGCGGGACGACTATTAAAAGAAGGCTAAGCCGGAAAACTAAAAATACAAGAGCGCGTGCATTTAATATTTAATAAATAAATATACCTTTTTGATTTCGAGAAAGTTCCAGAAAGTTCTCACGCGCGATTTAAAATCTTATAAAGGGAGGAAAACCTCTCAATTCAGTTAGTCAGTCAGTTAGTTTGCTGTTGTTTTAAGAGTTTGTTTAGAAAACTGCTCTTGTTGACTGTAGCGAATTCGCGGATTAGCTTTCTCTAGCTGTTTTGAATTAAGTTCTCTTGAACGTTTGAGTAGTTAAAACTACTGTGAGATACTGTAATACTGAACGAATATCTGAGGAAAATTAAGCATTTTTGTTGTGATAATAATAAAATTTTGTTCATTTTTCATCAGACTTGTGCATTCAATTCAAACGAACCCGTACGCACGCAACAATATGTTTGAGTCTTGGTGCATTTCCACAGCTTGGAAGAATGCCCTCGTTATTGTGATACCCAAGAAACAAACTTTCAGTATTCCACATGTGAATAGTCTTAGGTGTATCTGTTTTCTTTCTTCTCTAGATAAATGTTTTGAAAAACTAATTACTAACAGAATTACTTGGCATCTACATAAAGAAAATTTTCTTAGTGCTGATCAATATGGTTTCATTGCTCAAAAATGTACTGAGGATGTACTTCTGCGTCTTAGCAACATATTGTGCAGAGGGGCAAGACGAGAGGTTTGTACACTATTTTAATTTTTCTTAATATTGAAGGAGATTTTGATAATGCATCGTGGCCTGCTATTCTTAATTTACTAAAAAAATTTAAAGTACTTCATGATGTGTTTAATGTTGTTTCTGATTTGCTGAAAGACAGGGACAGTCGAGCTTACTCTGGGTGGCACCTCAAGAGTTCGTCGACCCCAGAGAGGATGTCCACAAGTTTCTGTTTCTGGTCCCAAGCTTTGGATTATTATTATGAATGCTCTCTTACAGAAGCTTTCTGATCTCTTCAGTTGTGAAGTCATTGCCTTTGCAGATGATTTTTTTGATTTATGTTCAAGGAAAAGAAATGCATAAAGCTTTTCATCTCGTCCAGGATGTTTTAGATTTCATTTATCAGTGGTCAATATATTTTAAGTTAAACTTTAACCATGGAAAATCCAAGCCCGTGTTTATTGATAGAGAAAACACTACTTATGAAGGATATCAGTTACTTTTAAATGATAATGTCCTTGAGAGGGTGAATGAAATTAAATATTTAGGTGTTTTGTTGGACAGCAAATTAAACTGGAAAAAGCCTATTTTCTACATTTGTAATAAATGTGAGAGACTTTAGCATGGGCTGAATCGAATTGCATGTAATAGTTTTGGTGTAAAATCGAATGTTAGCGAAATTACTTATAAACAAGGTATTGTACCCTTTATTTCACATGGATGTAGAGCTTGGGGACTGTCTCTAAAAAAAGAAAATTAACTGTAATTGCCTGCTTCGAGTTCAAAGACGAATTTTACCGCGAGTTATAAGGGGTTACCGAACTATTAGTTACAATGCTGTTTTCTCTCTTGTCGGATTTCCGACTTTGGATTGATTTATTCTGACCTTTCTAGATTACAAGAATAGTCTTACTAATTGCTCCAGTTCTCATTTTGATCGTTTATTGCCCTTGTCTGTTCTTCCACATCCTTCTGTAAGACAACCAGTACAGATTATGGATAGTATGAACACTGATGTAAATTCATTCTCATTTGTGTGTAAACGGGTGGTAGTAGGATTGATGATAAAGTTGGTTTTGCTTATGTTATTTTTGAAGATGATCTTGAAATTGGGTACCACCAATTTCGCATTAGAAATGAATATATTGTATATATTTATGAACTTCTGTGTATTAATTTTGAAATTAAGTGGATACTTAGCCAGGATGGACATGGTTTCAGCTACTTAATCTGTACGGATTTACTCTCTTCTGTGGAGTCTCTTAAAAATGCCTCATCATGTAATGATATTATTGTTAATGTACAACAGCCTCACGGAGATCTGAAGAAGAAGGGTATTTCAGTGTTTTTTACATTTGTCCGTGGTTACTCGGGTAATTATGGAAACGAGAGAGCTGATTGGCTTGAACTAAAATTGTTATTAATGTTAATGTAAATAATTCCAAAATCTTATTTTAAAAAATATTCAAAGCTAAAATGATTGAGCACGGAAATTCTGATTATATCACTTCTGATAAGGGAACTGTTACAAAAACATTCTTCCCAACTATATGTGAAAGACTAAAAAGTGAGCACTTATTGCTCAATTTTAAAGTTACACAATTTTTGTCTGGACATGGTAAGTTTAAAGTTTATCTCGAACGGTTTAAGCTGACGTCTTCCAATTTTTGTTATTTCAATCTTGGCGTTCAGCAAAGTGTTTTCCACCTACGTTTTGACTGCCCATTGCATGATAACGCAAAAAATCTATTGAAATGCAGATTAAAATTAATTGGAATTCATTGGCCTCGGAAATGTTATCATTTTGTATCTTCAGCTTCGGCCTACCGAGCTTTTGACGACTTTGTTTACTTTCATTTTAAACATTGTATGTGATTTCTTTATAAATTTATAGATTTTTGTACTTACTTTTTGTTCGTGTTTTTTTCTTTGTGTTTGATTTCATTGTATTATTGAAAATTGATCTTATTACTTACGATTTTGCTTTTTTATTATTTACGATTTGTAAGTCTCGGATGATACTTTGTGGTGTACTAGGATTTCGTTTTCTTTAAATAAAATAAACCAAGCCTCATTTCAAATTTATTGTTCAAACGCAGTTAGCCACGACCTTATCCCAGCCAATTATAACTCCGTCAAAATTACGTAGGCGACTCATATCCTTCTTTATCAACAGCGTGCAAAAACCTCAGGGTACTTTCCACTTCCTGCGGAAAAAATCCGAAGAACATCACCTGCATCCCTGCATTTCCTTTCAAGTCATACACACTACAGAAAGAAGTCTTTAACAAAACGCTGTTTCCTGCACACCTTTCAGTGTCCAGGTTCTCATTAAGGAAAGGGAAAACAATTTCACTATCCTGCATCCCTCAGAAAGAGAAAACGGACCTTTATTCTCTTTGCTCTTATTTATAATTTCCAATGCCATCTTCGCATCCTAAGCCCATATATTTCGCCACTAGTTTCGTGTCAAGGAATCCACAGTTATAGAAAAAAAATAAATAATAAAAAAATTGATACCAGAATTACTACATAACAGTGTCATTATATATTTCAAAAATATTCGTACTAACATTTACATCCAAAATTTCATGTTCTGCAAAACCATTTCTTACATCCTGGTATTGATGAATTATCGTCCAGCACTTTTCTTTGTTAGCTCCGGCGTCAGTGTAGAGTCATTAGAATTTTTTTGAAGCCTACAAACATGAAGATATTGTGATATTGCAATTAGAAGCAGTTGAATGGAGGACTTGTGTTTACTGCTTGGTCCAGGTGACTGGCAATTTTGTATTGTATTACTTTTAGTTTAATCCTCCCAAGTGGAGGTAAAAAAAATTAAAGTTAAAATAATATCCGTAACTGTTCGCTTGAAATGTTTACTTAAGGCGGTGGTAAAAACCTCGCTCAAGGAATTATAATAATACTTAGATCATTTGTATTTGAGCTAGATGAGTTTAGGTAAAGCCCAGATAGGTATTCTCAGGAAAATTTAACCTAACTACAGTGGTACCTCGATATACGAGAGCCCTAATACACGAGTGTTTTGAGATACGAGCCGCCGAGCGAGCGATATTTTGCTTTGAGATGAGAGTAAGATTTGAGATACAATACGGCGTAGTGTGAGATAAATCGCACACTACGCCGCTGCACAAGACCGCAACATGCGCATGTTTGGGGTCGTGCAGCGTCTAACAGTTTCTCCCACCTCAGACTAGACCTCAGTCTGTATTGCTTGTTTCCCTCGTTTTCGAAGCATTTTTTAGAAGTTGGGTTCGAGTTTTTTGCTTTTTGTACATTTACAAAACTTTATCACATTTATTGGCGGATGAGAGAGATGTGAACGAACTCGTCGAGAAACAGTCTCAGGAGCTGACAACCGAGGAGTTACACGATCTACACTCGCTGCAGCATACGGTGGTTCAACGAAAAATCAGTTTTGAAGAAGAGCCAGATATGGAGGAGGTTATCCCTACAAGAGATATAAAGGAGATCTTGGAATTGTGAGAGAAAGTAGTAGAATTAGTGGATAAAAATTACCCCGAAAAAGTTGCAACTGGTCGTGCATCGGAGTTGTTCAACGAAACTTGCCTAACTCATTTGCGCAATATCCTGAAAGGGAGGAAGAAACAAACCTCCTTGGACAGATTTTTAAACGATCTGCAGGTGAAAATGAGCAAAGCGTGACGAAAAAAAGCGAAGACCAGTGACGAAAATTAAGCGCTTCCGTAAGCACTTCACTTTTTCTTTTAATTATGTTTTTATAGAATATGTATTTGTCATTTATAAATAAATTTTTCTTCTTGTAAATACATTTTGCTTATTCAAAAACACTTAAAAAAAACAACTGAGGTGCTATTTTGGGAGCTGAAACGGATTAATGACATTTCAATTAATTTCAATGGGGAAAATTGCTTTGAAATACGAGTAATTTGACATACGAGCAAGGTTACGGAACGAATTAAACTCGTATGTCGAGGTACCACTGTAATCATTATTAAGAGGCCTTTCATTGATCATATATGCCTTTAACGCAAATAATTTTATTTCTCAGGTGTTGTCGCTTCCTTGTGTGTGGTCTCGGCGTGTAGGTGATTAGCACAGCAAGCTACCAGTCAGAAGTCTATGCTTACAAAGTCGAGAAGCACATACTTGAATTCTCACTTTTCTGCTCTGAAAATTTAACATTCTGGAAAATTTCACCAGTGCAGTTCTATGTTATAACGATGGCAAGCTAAAAACCGAATTTATTGAACTATACATGACGCAATGGCATGGCATTAAACTCTAGGTATTTTTTTTCTTTTAAGCACAGCACGTTTTCTGTTTCCTAAAACCAAGACGAAAGATAGCTTTCCTTTCACCTTAAGAGTACTCGAATACAATTCAGCTTCATGTTTACGTGATGCGATTGTTAATATATACCATATTGACGCGAATATAAGAGAGCATCCCTGCATTTTTTCGTGGTCATAAATAAGACGAATTTTGAAGTTTCACGCAGAAAACACACAGAAGTTATATATATATATTCAAATATATATAGTTCCTTGGAGATAGTATATGGAAAGTTTCCTTATTATAAATTATATATATATATATATATTATGTATGAAACTCAATACCATTCAGCGGAGCTGGCTTCTCGTGCTCACCCGTTGTTCCCACACAGTCTCGAGTAAGATTCTTTGCTCGATAGTCTACAAGTTCTATTACGATAAGGCTATATTAAGAAACAATATTTCGGATTTATTTAACTATGATTTGCTGATTCACTTTCCGTCTTTCATTTACATTTAATCCCTCCAGCAAACCGTATTTTTATCAATTATAATATTTATGATCTTTGTTTAATGGAATATCATATTTTTACTGATGGATCGGGTTATGAGGGCGGGGTGGGCTCGGGTTTGTTGTTCATTGTTTCGATACTAAGATCTATCACTATAAATTGGGTCTTGAAAAACATAACTCTGTTTATCAAGCCAAGCTCATCGCCATTATTTATGCCCTTAAATGGATATTGAAAATAATTTTGCAAGAAATTCTAACTTTTATATTTTCTGATAATTTAACCTACGACTACATCTATGATTAATCTATTTATTCCGAACAAAAGCTGGTACATCACACACACACACATATATATATACATATATATATATATATAACTTTACGTATGAAACTCAATACCATTCAGCGGAGCTGGCTACTCATGCTCACCCGTTGTTCCCACACAGTCTCGAGTAAGATTCTTTGCTCGATAGTCTACAAGTTCTATTATGATAAGGCTATATTAAGAAACAATATTTCGGACTTATTTAACTATGATTTGCTGATTCACTTTCCGTCTTTCATTTACATTTAATCCATCCAACAAACCGTATTTTGTCAATTATACTATTTATGATCTTTGTTTGATGGAATATCATATTTTTACTGATGGATGGGGGGTTATGTTAACTTTTATATTTTTACAGATTGCATGTCTTTCTTAAATGCCATCCAGTTTCTGACCGGACATAGGCGTTTCCCGGGATACTTGGCTAGCTTTAAGATACAATACGCCGGATAAATGTAAACTGTGTGGTTTGTTTGTTGATGCTAAGCACTTTCTCGAGGTCTGCCCCTACTTTAATAGCTTAAGAAACAATTAAAAATTATTTTGAAAATCCCTTTTTATGCTATAAACATTTTGCACAATTATGTAAATCTGTTATGAAAATTATTAACGGTGAGCGCCGAGCAATGAGAATCAGTGGATGATTTTTGCTTTTTATTGCCATCACTATTCGGTCGATTTTACTAATTTTTTGTAACCATTGTTTGTGTTTGTTATTCGCATTTTTTTGTCTTTGGTGTCTGCTTTTGTCTAAATGTTTGTGTTTGTCCTTTTTTCGCTTTTATGTTTTTAATTATTATTAACACATGATTATTTTCATTTAGTTATTTTTATGTTTCATTTATTTTCCTCTGTTGAATTGGGCGTGGCCTATTATGACCATGAGACCAACTTGTTTGGTTAGGTGGGTCGGGCTGCGCCCACTTCTGATACTGATATATATATATATATATATATATATAAGACTAACTTCCCTTTTAAAAGAAAACAAAGGAGGTTTGGGTATGAGTTTGGTACTTTGAATGAGAAAAACTCATTAAAATGTCTAAATACCAAACGTTGAGGTAAAACTAAATACATATGTTTTTTTTTGGGGGGGGGTATCTAAAATTGAACAAAAGATACAGTATCTTAATTTAGAATTTGTGTTCGTAATTTAGAAATTTGAACATTCATAATTTTTAAACAAGAATTTTGAAGGAAAAATTACAATCTTGTTTTCAGGCCAGTACGGAGGTTTAATTTTAATTAGCTTACATTAAACGCACAATTTTATCTAAAATTTCGACTTACACAATTCATAAGGTTAAGAAATTGTTTATCAGTAATATAAATTAAAAGTAATACTTTTCATGATAGGCGCAAGTAATGGAAGAATATAATTAAGAATAACAGCAGAGAACGAAAATGTAGCATTAAAATCAGCTAAATAACTATTACTTTTCTCTAAATATCAGCTTGAAAAAACGAAATATTGTCAAAATATATGTAAGTAAATCGAGATACTGTTTCCTCCAGTTGCAGGCAAAAGTCATCATAAACGTTAGCCACTACTAAGGCCAGAAGCGTTGGTCACTTTATTATGGAGGTTTCTCAAGGGTAAGCCACTTTTTGCCACCTACGAAGAGACGGACAGGACAAGAAAAAATGCAGGGGTAACCACAGCATCGTCATAGAGAAAAATGTTTTTGCTCCACTGCGGTAACCTTTTCTGGCATTTATTGAGTGTAAATGAAATGACGGACACTTAGAACCACGCTATCTCTGGGATTCGAACTCGGGCCCTCTTAAAACTATAATTTGGCCCAAACATTCATTTGGAAACAAGGTTTAGGTGAACTCATAACAAAACGGAAACATTAGATCTCTTTTGAATCGAACTTATAATTTACACTTTAACATTAGAAATGTGTAATACCATCGCCAGGACTCGAACCAGGACCTCTCAAATACACGCCAAGTGTGCTACCGTTACTCCACGAAGGCATGCTTGAAGGAGGAATAAAATAATTTATATACATCCCCTTTTAAAGAATGACTAGGGATTGGAGGACCCAATTGCCAAATCCTGGTGGTGATGAATTTTTGTTCACCATCTTTTAATTCGAGTGCCACTGCACAGCTATTAGTTTATTTTAAAGCAGAAGACATGAAAAATATTCAATGCCATCTCCGGGACTCGAACCTGTACTTCTTGAAAACGCGCCGATTGTGCTATCGTTATACCATGAGAGCATGCTGGAAGGAGGGAGAAAATACCTTATAAGTTACTAATAACCGCGAAAGAAAACAAAGTATCCAGTTAGGCTTAATAGATAGAAAAGTGTTTAGGATTTTGAGAGCTTTATTTAAATAATTACTGAAAAATATTTTATTTCTTTATTACTGTTGATGCAGTTGTTTGTATCGCGATATTAATTAATTTTATTACAAAAGAGTGTTCAAATATTTGTTAAAAAATAAAGAAAACTATATATTAAATCAGCTTAAGCACAGAATATTTGCTTATAGAGGCCTAGTAAGTTAATTTGTTTTCTATTTCCTCTTAATTAAGAAATATAAAGACATCCAAACATGTGTTATTTAGTGACAGTTTCAAAAATGTGTTTCTACCCTCTAGTATTGCATGAAACGATTCATTATTAAGGAGGTGTATTCGAAAGTGTCATGCTCTCTTTTAAATCGGAACTTTAATAGTATGAAAATATGCGTCCATAGAAAATTTACAAATTAATCTGTTTTTATTTTAATGCACATTGTAAATTTATTTTGAAACAATCTGTAACTAGAGATCTTCCAGAAAGTTATTTATTCCTTTTAATTAATATTTCAGTGCTGACTAGAGTTGAAAACTGGTCTGATGAGTTTACAACTGCACAGAAGAAACTTACGACTTAACAATGTGCCGTCAATCGCACTGATTGATACGGGAGCACAGAGCATTTTGGGGGTCGAAAATGTTTTCGATGACATTTTAAACACCATCATTTATTCAACACCGAAGGTACGGCAGTGACTGTAGCCCTTGTCACATCACGTGCATGTGAAAAGTGAGCAGCAACAAGTTACTATTTTTGTAGTGAAAAGTTTACAAGCAAATGTCATTTTAGGTACTCATTTTCTGAAGTCCGTGGGAATCCGTATTAGCTTTCAAGATGTAACAATTAGTTTGGACATGGCAGAGGAAAAGTATGTAGAATCAAAGCTTCCAGTACTGGAGCTGAACGGTCTTAAGCCCAAGGAAAAGGGAAAAGTAGAATAATTGGTAAGTAAATTTGCTGAATTATTTAGTGAACAGCCAGGGCCACACATATGGTAAACCATGCAATGGGCATTGGAAGAAATTTACTCCGTAGGGCAAAATCATACAGCTATGACAATAAAGAGCAAATAACAGAAAGGCATGTAGCAGAAATGTTAAAAAACAAAGTTATTGTGCCTTATAGTAGCCCGTTTGCAAGCCCAGTCGTGTTATTTCGTAAAAGAATGATCTTCTTCCAACTTAATTTAAACTTGGCGTTTCGCCATACATTATCGAAAGCTTAGTAATATTACAAAGTATCCGTATACCCACAACCGATCGCAGAGGAGATAATTAGACAAATTAAATCAACTAAATGTATGTCAACTTTAGATATTACCTCTGATTACTTTCAGAGTAATATGAAGGCAGAGGATGTTAACAAAACTGCATTTATCACTAAATATGGCATTTACGCGTATTTACGTATGCCATTTGGTATATGCAGTGCCTCCGCTACTTTTCGAAGGGCAATGGAAATTACGAGGGCAATCCCAAAAAAAGGTCTCCTATTTTTGGGGAACGTAGAGAAAGTTTTAATACGGTTGTTGGCAACACTGTTGTGAGTGGTGCCTTCTCCGCTACCACATAAGCACGCAGGCGCTTCGCTCGGATGCTCAGTCTTGGCTTGGCAGCCATTCGAAATGGAGCTCCCGATAAACGTTACCGCCAAGTGCGAAGTTCGCGCAGTTATTCGATTTTTGAACGCAAAAGGCGTTAAACCGGTTGAAATTCACAGCCTATTGACGGAAGTGTATGGACATTCGTGCATGGATGTCAAAAACGTTTGCAAGTGGTGTAGAGAGTTTACAGCCGGTCGTACTGAAATTAATGACGAAGAAAGGAGCGGGAGGCCGTCAATTGCTGACGAGACAATTGCGAAAGTTGAGGAACTCATGCGTAAAGATCGGAGGATCACTCTGGATGCTCTCTGCATTTTGGTTCCTGAGGTTTCCAGAAGCACCATCCACACGATTTTAACGGAAAAGTTGCAATATCGGAAGGTGTGTGCAAGATGGGTGCCGCGTATGCTGACAGAAGACCACAAACGGCAACGGGTTGATTCTTTCCGCGAAGTTGAAGGAACATTTGTCTGGAAGCGGTTCTGCTCCGATGATGAGGTGAAAGATGAGGTTCAACGCTTCCTGAAGGGCATGGCGGCAAGCTGGTATGACATGGGCATTGTAAAACTGCCACAGCGTCTACAAAAATGCATCGACCGAAATGGCGATTATGTTGAAAAATAAAGCATTTTTCAATCTTTAAAGTGATGTAGCAATTATAGAAAATAAACGGTTCTTTGTAAGTCTAAAAATATAGGAAACCTTTTTTTTGGGGATTGGCCTCGTATTCTTCGACCACTCCTAGGGAAATCAACATTTATTTATTTAGATGATATTATAATTACCAGTGATTCGATAGATAAGCATATTAAGAATTCGACGGAAGTCATTTACACTTTCGTAATATGGTGGTTATAAAATTTCCTCTAAAGTTTCGAAAGAGAAGATTAAAAATATCGCAATTAAAAATTAACCTCCACCCAAAATTGCTGAAAAAATTGCCTCATTTTGGTGAATCTGCTTATATTACAGGTCCTTTATTAAAATTATCGCATATATAGCTGAGCCTCTCTTAAAACACAAAAGAAAAAAGCTACATTATGTTGGTCAGTGGAAGCCAACACGTCATTTGAACAATTAAAAGCAGTATTAACTACATCCCCAGTAATGAAGGTCCCTGACCCAGAGGGTCAGCTTGAAATATCTGAAGCTTCTTCGGACTTTGTCATAACAGACATGTTAGCTCATGCGGGGCAACCAGTAGGATATTTTAGTAAGATATTGAACTCAACCCAGAGAAATTATACGGATACTGATTGTGAAACACTAGTTGTCTTACTAGCCGTACAAAAATTCCGAGCATGTGGTATTTCGGAAAATTGCCCATAACGGTATACACTGACCGTGCCGCCATCTTTAGGCTTTACTCAGGAAAAATCCTGTCGCCAAGATTGATAAAATGCGCCCTTAATATAATTTTATATAGAATATAATTTAGTATTTTAACATTTACCTGGTAAAGATAATGTGGTTGCGGATGCATTTTTCTCGCATTAAATTAGATGAAGAGAGTAATAAATTTAAATGCTTGATGTAAACTTTAAAAAATTTTGACTCTCGTGAATACTATTGTCTCTGAACTAAATCACAGCTGGAGTTTAAAAACATATATGCGTATCTACATGATTCAGATAACTCTAAGCATTCAAATTTAACAGCCATTAGAAACAGAGCCTCTCACAATGAAATTATCGATAATTTAATATTTTTTTTCAAAAGTTATAAACGAAAACAATGAATTACGACCAGTTATTCCAGAGAGTTTGAGACATAGCGTGTTACAAGAATTACAGACTGCACAGATTTCTGGTCATCTCGGTATTAGGAAAGTAATCAAACTTGCATAAAAAGCGGTAGTCTTTCAAAAATTGCAAGAAATTGTTAAAGAGTATGTCAGGTCTTGCCATTTATGCTAATTAGTTAGCGATGTTACTTATCGGCTGAACGGATACCTAAAGAGTATTAAAGCTACTTTCCCAAATGAATTGTTAGGGATCGATCATATCCTAGTAGTGAAAAAACCAAATACCGTTATTTACTTGTAACTGTTGATGATTTTAACAAATGGGTAGAAATATTTCTCCTGAAAAGTGCTTCTGCGAAAATATTCGCAGATTCATTTTTGAGTAAATTTTGTTTAAAATATGGTGCACCATAAAATATCATATCAGATAACGGTCCCCAATTCCTTAGCCAGATATTCAGAAACCTATGCGCAGAGCTTGGCATACGCCACTTGAAGATAATCCCTTATCGATTACAATCTAATACTGCAGAGAGAGTATTCGAAATATCGTTAAAATTATTCGAAGTTACGTGAAAACTATCACCGACGTTGGGATGATTCGGTGTATCAGCATGTGTTTGAATTACCTACAATGACCCACGACACGACTGGGAGAAATCTATGCAGAATTATTTTTAGGAAAGAAAATAATGAATCCCTCGAGAGACTATTTTTCGTTCAAAAGCGTGCTCTGGAATTTCACGTCTTATATAAAAATTAATCGAAGAAGCCACTAATCTTCTGATATGGCAAGAAGTAAATAAAAATTATGTTATGGTAAATAGGGAGAGAGAAGGATATTTTTAAAGCAGGGGATAAAGTGCAAATTTTGAAACATACGTTATCCTGTGCTCCCGAGGGAAAAGTTGCGAAGTTCTTTCCAAAATGTGATGGACCATATATTATACAAAGTATTCGAGAAACCACAGTAATTCTGAAAAATGCTAATGGTGAACAGTCTAGGGCTAATGTAAAAAAAAAAAAATACTATGATCATGCTGATATGACGCTTCTTAAATATTTATTGCAGAGTTTCAGTAATGCCGATGGAAGTAAAGCTCCTAGCCAAACTAGCCAGCTACAGCCCTGACACATGCATATTCACAAAGCCTACAGACCATTTCTCTACGGGCTGCTCTCATTGGAGGAAACATCTGCTTGGCGGTCATATTTGGAATGGCGAGTTATCGCCCTGTAGGCGTGGTAATTAACGCCAAACAAACGGAAACAGATTCATTCGATATTTTTTATTTATTTCATTCGATATTTTTTAGTTTATGAATGAAAGCTTAGAAGAATTGTGTGGAATATATTTTAAATAACCTACTGATCTTATTAATAGTTTATTTGTATTTGAATTTAAACTTTTAAAAGTACGTAATTGTTTTACAAGAAAAAGGTGTTCACATGGAGAGAGCATATGCACTTTTTCGTCATTTCTGTTAGAAAGAGTCTCTTGTGTAAATTTCCATAGCGCATTAATTTATACAAATAAAGGAATATTAAAAACTTAACCAAATGAAAACATTCAGTAAACATTTAAGGGCGTCGATACCTATTCTTTTTACCTAAATTATGAGTAAGTATAACTAAAATTATATTTCATTTCATTATGCGCTATTTCTATTGAAACACTTTTCGGGATCTGGGATCGTAATCTTGCTACTAGTACCTACTACAAAGAGTACAAACTAGTAAATAAAAATAAGAAAAACTAATGTTAACAAAAATACAGAAAATGAAGGCTTTTAATTTTTAACACTGCACCCGAAGGCGAAAAGACAAATAATGACAAAGTCATTCAATAAAGTTAAAATAAAAACATATCTGTGCAGAACAGAGTTTATGAAAACTTCGAGTGGGAATAGAACCGGAGACCTAGAAGATCTAAGAAATTTTTCCGCTCTCGTTACCGCTGAGTTGCTGTTTCTCCGATGGGTTATATGCACGTTTTGGTACACGACGCTCAGATACAAATTGTAAAGGCGATGAACCAAAAGTCGCCAATCACTAGATCCTGTAACCCTACGTTTCCTGTTTTAACCAATCGGAGCAAACAGCAGCAGAAACGGTCTGTAGGCTTTGTGAATAAGCCTGACGCAGGAAGAATATAATATGGCAGCTGTCTCCTTTTATCTACCTTTCAACAAAATAAGAAAAAGCTCGAAATAGTTTATAATCACGCTTTAAGACTGGCTATAGGGGCGCCTATCAGCACTCCTCTCCCGTTGTTATATGTTGAAGCAGGGGTCTTCTGAAAATCTGAAAAATTGCTTGCAAAGATGCAAGTACAAAGATGCAAGTGGAGCAAAATACGTAAGCCCATTAGCCAGTGTGTTAAAGATAAGCTAAGCAATCTCGGTCTAGATTTCAGTAAGTGCATTACTTTTAACAATGAACTAGATTTTTCTGAAGAAGTTAAGTGTTGTTTCAAAACTAATGAGTATGAGTTTCAGAATAAAAATCTTTCGGATGTGGAGATACAGCAATTTTTCCGTTCCATTATTAATGATTACGTGAATCAAGGTTTTCAAATCTACGATACAGGAGTTGGCATTGCGGCTGTAGGTCGTACCGCGGCAATTGTCAGTCAGCGCATAGACAATAGAAACTCCATCTTTTCAGCTGAGGATTGGGCCATTTGTAAGCTCCTTGAAATACTGAATCCTCACGACAAGATTGCTGGCCTTACAGATAGCAAATCTGTAGTCAGCGCGTTGAGCTGTGTTCATAGGAGATCCAACTCTCTCATTCTTAAGCTCTTCGAGCGGATTAAGTCTTTCCATCACCTCACAGTCATCTGGGATCCTGGCCATAAGGGTATAGGGTTCAATGAAAGAGCGGATAAAGTTGCGAAAAGAAGAAATATGAATAACTTGGGGGATATTTCAGCAGAGGATGCGTGTAGGTTCATCGAGAATACTATTAAGGAAGAGCAAGTCGACAGCTGGCGGACTTCTTACACCGGCCGCAGATTCAGCTACTGTAATGTTCACTGTGAGTGGAGTAAGGGTTTAAACATCGATAGGAAAATGGAAGTTGTAATCAATAAAATAAGATTGCAAATGTTTGACACGACTCAACTGTTGTACAGGTATCGTAGAGCGTCTTTAAACTTACAGACAATGTAAGAGGATTTTCATTAATTGTCTAGCCAAATGCATGTATTATCTAAAAAAATCGCTAATATATATATTGTATAATAATATTTCCAGACCCGCTGGAAAGAAATGGGATTCAACATACAAAACACTTTTATCAAGATTGCAAGTTGATTTTGTATCCTAAAATTTTTAATTTAAAGTAATAATAGCGTTAAATTGTAAGGCTGGCTCATCAAATTACGTTAGAATTTAATATTTTCAACTAGGCTGTTAAAGAGCTTATTTTAAAATATTTAAATTCGGGCGGGAAATACTGTAAAGATCATATTTTGTACTTTTATTTTAAGAAACTTTCATTTCCCTTCTGAATCAATTTCCTGCCAGAATGCAGATTTAAATGACGTACATGCAAATATCAATCAGTTCTGAAATAGTATTTAAGTAGCAGAATTTATGAGTTCGCAGTAGAAGAGTTTAGTTAAGAGATTATGCCGCGTGTTTGCAAGTAGCTTTGTTGCTGAATATTTTGTGGTAGCCACTCACTTTAAGTTATCTTGATATTCTGAACTCGACGTTGGTGTGTGCAGCCAAAAAAGCGGATTTAATTTGAAGGAGGAGAAAGTTGTGTAGTTAAAATTTAATTCATTCTGATTGTACATAATATTTTGCGTTATGTTAATTAGCTACAAGTGATGGTTAAATTGTGAGCTTCGGATGAATGCATATTGTGTTCAGTTAGAAGGTATTATAACCTTCGTCGAAGGTCATCTGTTTTTTACCAGACATAGCGAGAATTCACTATTTCGTCTTCAGTAGGGTCTACATTTGCTTCCTAAACAAGAGACTACAAGTTCAAATTTTATAGGTTGAATAGTAAGTAACTTTTAGTTATCTTTAATTTTGTAACTATAAGTAATCTTTAATTTTGTAACCTTTAGTAATCTTTAATTAAGCAATTTCTAATTTTGTTGACAAACTTTAGTAGTCTGCGAGATTATTTTCTGAATTGTCCAATTGCATTCCGATCTGGTTTCTGTAAGTGAATTGGTAGTAAGTTCCGTTCTTGAATTTGGTAGCGCTTCGGTTTAGAAGTCAAGAACAGCTGGAACCAGGTTGATTAGGTATTGAATCACATTTAAGTTTTTGTATTTCTGAAACACCACCAGTAACTGTGTTAACGTTTGGCAAATTTTAGTTGTCTATGTTTAGCTGGCCAATTTTTGTTGCTTCTTGCCTATGTTAACTGAGTTCTAAATGCTATTCAAGCTATTGTAAATATGGAGTTCTACTTAAATATAAAGATGAAAATTTACGGAACAGGTTGATTAAGCAAGATGTGTTTTAATAGTTAATTAGGTCTGACTGAACATCCTGGCAATAGGCTTCTGGGCAGCTATTTTTTATTTTCTTTAATTAATATATCACCATTATGGTTTTATTTTATACTCTTGCGTTTAAAAATTTACAATAAAAATAAATTACCGTTATTTTTTACAAGAACATATTATTTTATACATATTTTTACGCGAACAGATAAGGCAATATTTCAGAATCTTTATACAGGGTGCGGCAGTGAATCGGTTATCAAGAGCGAATGATTAGCTTTGTTTACTTAAAATACACAAGGACACACAGTAAACATTAAAGCATTAAGTTTTAAAACGAAAATAATGGTTTTTCAAAGTCATTAGTTTCAAAATATGACATCAATTAGATGCCCACCATTCCTCTGTGTGAACTCGGAAACTCCTTAAGGACTTTCCGATTTCACACTAAGGACTTTTCGAGTAATTCGACGTTTCAACTCCTGAATTGTGTGTGGTGCTGGAGAATTAAACACTTGTGATTTCAAGTAGCCCCACAAAAAATTCAGCCTCTCTCACTACCGCTTAACGGCGTTTATCACTTCCGCAATTTTCTCGGGTGCACGCACTGTTTTTTCACTACTGATTCTCTTATTTACTGTTGAATCAGTGGCCTCAAAGTTTCATACCCAGTTCTTGATGGTTCTTGGTGGCATGGATTGATGGAACAGCATTATTACGATGAATCTTAAACTCTCTTTGAAATTCACTCTGAGGGATCACGTAACTGTTGCCGTTTTTATAAAATGCCTTTACAACATAAGCACGTGCACTCCTGTCCACTACTCCCTTGTTTATCAAAAGGCTTTAAAGTATTTTACAAGCTGACGGTAGAATGGTTCTCCCCACTCCAGCTAAACCAAAAAATGCGCCGATGCCAAATCGTCCGATTCACTGCCGCATCCTGGATTATTAACTTTTTGCAGTATAATTTTCTATTATTGTATAACTGACATTACAAAAAGGGGTGTTAAATGTATCAAAAATTATTTCCACCATTCACCAGAATTATTCTCCTTGAAAAATACCGTGCTATCTTTATCACCATAAATTTATACCTTTTATTTACAATTGCACACTTCTGTGAGATGTGGAGTATTTAAAGTATTTAAGAACATGTATAAGAAAGTACGTAAAAATGGAAATTAACATAACATATTTCCTTTAAATTAGTTTATTAGAAATTAAGCACGAATATTAATGCTCTATTTATTGTAATCTGTCAGCAACATCATAGATAAATGTCTATTATACAAAAAAATTTTATTCAAATACATCGAACATTGGTTGGCCCATAGAAAACATCAATTTATTTTACAGACAATAAAATGCTTTCTCAGAAAGATAAAATGACATCATTCATTATTAATTTTCTACTTTAAAATGAATACAAAATAACCGCCATATACGATTCTTTCTCTTTAAAAATTTGAGATACGTAACTGTCATGTCCATAACAGTTACATATGTAATTGTAATTAATGACTATACTGGTAAAGATTTATTTTCAGATAAGCCGTAGCACTGAATTTCTATTTTTAAATTCAGACTGATAAAGAAATATTTTTAATCCAAGCTTAAAATATAAAAGTTAGATAAAACGTTTAAAATAAGAACATACGTACATACTTCCTGAAATTTAAGAAATATTTTAATACAAATAAATGTTTCATAAAATCATTGTACAATGGTACTTCAAAATATTCAGTGAATTAAGAATTACTACGTATTTCATAAAATCATTATTTAATGGTACTTTAAAAGATTCTCACATATTTGATCAGATAACTAAATAGGAGTTGCAATAAAATTTATTAAAAATTCCTTAATTCGCAAATTAAAGATATCAAGATTAATTATATACTTTGTTTACCTGAACATTGATAAATTAATACTGTACACCAGGACTGCAATGCGTTACAGCGTTACAATTTTTGGCCAAAATGGTAATACGCAGCTAGTAAATGTTAGATAGTTTTTAAGAAAATACACGAAATCGTGCATATTAATGATTTCATGAAGCCTAATGTGTTGGATAGTCGCTGTTTATTGTTTTTTTAATAACTTTGAATTTTGGCTTAAGATCTCTCCTATAAAATCAGAAACCATACTGCCATATACAGAAGAAGTCATTTTCAATTACTCTACACTGAATGAGATTGAAACAGTCTCTTAACCTTCCAGCACGCGCGCTTGGCAATTTTACATGAGCACACGCGCGTCATATTTTTTACGACATCCGTTATTTTACCGTTTTTGGCACGAAAAACGACAGAAAAGAATGAATATTGATAAGAAATAAAATATTAATCTTATTATTGCAAAATATAAATGATATCGCATTCAAATATAAGTAAATTATTTTTAAGTTCTTATGTTAGTGAGATGGAAATGCAATGACGTACTTCATTATAAAAAAAATTAAATTTATTATTTATTAATTATATTTTAAAATCGAAGCTAATTTAATATTCACCAAAGGCAAGTATAGACAATGAAAAAGGAAAACACCTTGGTAGGAGAAAAGTAAGTTTAGCATTACTTACTTCTGCAAGGAAATTTACTTCTTACTGGTTACAAAAACGCACTTTAAACTAACTTTAATGTGTTTATTTATTTCTAAAAAATAGAAATAAAAGAAAATAAGGAATGGAAATCGCTATTGTTCTCCCATCCAAAGGTTTCCTTGTCTTCCTTTTCTTCATCAGATAATTCTTGAAGAATCCGAGGAAAATCAGCTGGTTGCACATATTGTTTTTCCATGAAAACCGATATAAAATTTACAGAGCCAAATGAATTCAAAATAAAATAATACGCGGCAATCAATAACACAGAATTACAAAATGTTTGAGAAAAAAATATTTTCCAAATTTTAAAACACTACCACGCGCGTGTCGTAAATTTTATGAAAAAGTTGCCACGTAGCACAAAAGTCCAGTTAAAAAAAAGTCAAATAACTTCCTGTTGGCATATTCCATGATGTTGGGGAAGGGTACAAAGGAGGAATAGAAATGACCTTCGGACGTCTCAGCTTCGATATGCAAAAAATGTGCATTAAAAACTGAATTTGTCGTAAATTTTGCGCATACGCGCGTGCTGGAAGGTTAAAAACATAATTTTTCCTTCTAAATATGAGCGAAAGTGTCACTTTTAAAACTTAGCTGAATTAAGTTTGAATAACTGTGAAGATTCAAGGTTTCACCAAAGATTGTAATATTAATTCACTTGGACTGTATTAAGCGTCTACGCCCTAAAAATGAATGACTATCAAGCGGTGATTTATAATGAGAGCCTCATGTTATTATTAAATAGACTTTATATATAAAACAAAACCTGCAATTAATATTTTTTTTTTTTTGAAATACTGAATCTCTGTATTAGCTATCGTTTCCTACAATAATGATGGACGTGATTTTCAAATATTATTCGAAATAAGTTCCAATGATAAAATTTTCCTTGTTTATGCAAATATATGAGTAGATATTTAGACGTTTTTAGAATGAAATCAAATTTATCACACTAGGGCAGCTCAATTAAAAGCGCTCTTTAAATATAAGCACTTAATTTTTATTTTATTTTATTTTATTAAAGTCATGTTTCAGTGACTTCTGTTTGAAGATCTGAAAACATTTTTATCGGCTAAAGCAATAATATTAAAGCTGAACTAGCAAATTTCTCTGTAGTTAATACTGTAGTTACTCTAGACAACCCATCTATGCAAGATTTCTTCAATTTGATAATTTTTTATATTCTTTGAAATTATAATTAGCAGAACACAGGAGATAAATTTTCGAATATATGTCTATCAAGTTACTTTATTAATACTCTATTGTTAATATTTATAACATTTTATAATTATTGTCGAAAATATAAAAAGCTGCAACTATAACTGTTCTAAATGTTATTTCCTTCGAAATTAATGCAAAATTTAATGCTGAATAAAATGATTTGATGATTATGACTTCCTTTTAGTACAATTACATATCACTTACTATTTTTTCTACTAATATGCTGCACTTCTGGAAATTATTGTATGCAGTATTGAGCTATTAAAAATCATTTACGACAGCTGAAACAAAATCTCCTGACAAAACAAATATTAGTACTTTGCCGTCGCGAAATAAAACTCAGGAATGTTTCAGTATACATGATTTTAAAAACGACTTTTATTAAATAATAAAAATTCACTTCTAATTCATGCTTCTCATAAATGAAAGAGTTGAAATATACTTTTCTTTGTTCGGTTTAATTAAGTTTTCTTTTAATTCTCTAGATTTATTTTATATTTTAAATAAATGCATAAAATTTAAGCAAAATAACCAGCATTCCGAAAAGCAAATTTTACGACTCTCAGATTTTTAACAGCTTGAGAAATATTTCCAGACTGTGGGAAATCATTCTGAAAATCCAAGCAGTACTAAATCCTTTTCACTCTCTTTTCTGCCATATAATACAGTGGTTTTCCAGTTTTTTCATAAAAACGGGACTTCGGGCTTGAATTGGCATAGGGGCACGTTCTTCGGTTCATTTTAAGTTGCAGTTCGTTTTTAAATCCGTTTTCTTAACTTTAAACCGTGAACTAAAGTTACAAATCGCTTATACTGATATGATTTAAATTTAGTGCTTTTATACAGAAGCTATTCCAAAATTATTATTCTTATTTGACATTCATATAAGTAGTTCAATATTAATCTTTGTAGATATTTAATATAATCTTGCTATTGAAATGAGTACCAGTTAAGTACCAATTATATAGACGTCTGATATCGCTATAAAATTTTCAGTCAGTAAGTGGCATGAATTAATTACTGAATTTAACTGATTACTATATGAATGGACGTCGATGTATTTATTTTATCCACGATGTATGAAAGTGTAGTAGGAAAATTAAATTCACACGACTCATGAAATATTATAACTAGTGTTTCTTCAACTGAAAGATAATTCATAAATTATAACAAAGCAGTGTAAATTTTATACAGAATTATCACATTTTAGTATCACAAAATGACTGGCTATTAGATTCAGCTGTGAATATAGGTAATTAATAACACGATAGTTTGTTTTGTGCTATTAATTACCTATATATATCGTTAAAAAAAGAAAATTTGTTTCACATATTACAGAAGGTAATTAAACAGCAAACGTAAATTACAAAATGTTTCTATTGGTGTCTTATTGGCTAAAATAACGGCTTAAGCAGTCTTAAATTACTGTATTGTCAGAAAAATTTTAAAGCTGTTTATGTTTTAAAGGAATAAAGCAAAAGTGTCATAGTTTCAAATCGCATTAAATAAAATAAAACTGTGACTCTAATGTATTGATCATTTACTTAAAAGTAAATGTTTGTAACCTAAAAATATCCATAAAATAAGATTTCTATTTTTAGGAAACTGTTTTGCCAAGATACGTATCTAGAGTATTTATCCTCCATACAGATTATCAATACCATTCCGCGGAGCTTAAAACTGTTAATTTATATTTTATGAAGCCTAGAAAAAAATCTATTCTCAGACTAAAGCAGTTGATCTGGCCCAAGATCTTAATTTACCTCCCATGTTACAATCGGGGTTCCTTAAAGTAAAAGTGATTTAAAATTTTAAAAAAAGAATACACGTACATTTTTATTTTGTTTCATATTTCAGTATATCTAATAACTCAAATAATTTGTAACATATTTAACTGATTCTATGTTCAACTGATTGATTTGAACACTACTGTAACTAATATAAAATGTTTCTAACGTCTGAATGCAAAAAACACCTCGGTTTGCGTGCAGCCAAACAACAAAATGGTTTTGAAAAATTGATGTTAAGTAGTTCTTCAAAAAATATTTTATATTTAAATAAAAATTAAAACTTAGCTGTATCTTTGCGTGTTGAACTATAGCTATATATTAGGTTTATATTTCAATTAAGAATTTAGAATTTGTTTTGGCAAAAATTGGATAAACTCTAAAAATATAAATAATTGATTTGAAGATTTCATACTAATACAAAATATTTTACTTTTGTTACTGATCAGAATTTTTTGGTTACAAAGTACTTCTTCTTGTAGCTTAAAAATAAATTCTCTTCAGCTATCCTATGAGAATAAGGGTAACTTTCTAAAAATTTTAAACTTAATATGTACAGAGCAACAGTCAGTTGTAACTGCAGGATAACATTAAAAACATTTTATCTAATGCAAGAAACTCACCGTTTCATTTTTGTATTCATTAAATTTGTGTTTAAAATAATTAAAGTAAAATTTTTAAAATTGTTTTACTTATCTGTTTCATTCTAAATAAACAAAATAATTATATGTGCATTTCCTTAAACACAAATTAAGCTTTGAATAAAATTCAGCAAATTAATCTTCTTCTAACACTCTGTTGTACATCTTGTACGCACTCAAGAAAACCACTTAACTCTCCCAATTCGATAAATATCTTTCCATGCATTCGACTAGGCAGTATGTTTTGTTAAAAGAGAGATCAGAAGTTATTCTATAAATTGACCACAAGGATTGTAACATTAACATTCTGATAAATAGGAACAATACATCAAACAAAAGGTATGGAAAGACTTTTAGTTAAAACATATACAAAATGATTAATAAGAAATATAATTAAACACCGTTTTTCACAAAATGACAAAAACAACATTAGTTACAATAACTTATCAACGAAAATATTAGCTGCCTTAACAAATATTTTAATTAAGAAAAAATTAACAGCTTCACTGGATTATGTTCATCTTAAAAAAACACAAATATACATTTTCAATTAAACAATGTTTCAGTGAAGTTCTAAATAGAAAAAGCTGTTAATTTATTTCTTTCCCAATAGCTGCCTTTCAGAATTAAAACCAGACCCAAACATAAAATATAATTAAGAAACACACCGTTACCTATTATGAAATTATCTTAGTTTAACTGAAGTGCTTGTGATGCACGTTTTCACGCAGTATGAATATTGCCTACACCTGATGACTTTTCATAACTGAAAAACATACACCCAACAGATACATAAGATTGAGGAATTCGTTGATGAAGACGTAAATATATTCAAATACATCTACTGCCGTTTGTTTTCTACTCATATCACACAAATATTCATGAAATACTTGACAAGAAAATCTCACAACTCCATAGCAAAGACTAGAACCTTTTCTTGTGTGACTTGCCAATTATATCAACTTCTCGAAAACACTTTATATATATTACAATCGGAAAATAGTGAGCTATTCTGAAATCTACAAATTAACAAATTAGTTACGGGCTAAAAATTGAAGATTTCAAAAAGCAGCCGCTTTCCTCTGACCGCAAGAATCCATCTTATTTTTAAAGTACTAGGAGTATTAGAAAAAATATAATTACTCATTAAAAATCAGAAAAAATGCATAAAAATTATAGAATTACATGAAAAACATTTTTGAAAAATTAAAATTCCTTAAATATTGTGTTATTGGTAATTTTATTCACACTATGAAAACATAAGACGTGAGAAATATGAGATCTAAAAACCAGATAGTAAAATGATTTGTTTGAAAAAAGTGTATTTTTATACAAAATACAAGCTTGATTATTTTTGTTATTAAAGTTATATTTATGTCAACGGATGGCAGAGAGAAATTGTAATAGAAAATTCCTATACTTTAAAAAGCAAATTTATTGAAAAATACTTCTGAATATGTCACAAAACATTCATCAAAATTAATATGCTAATGCTGACACTGAAGCACATTAAATTACTAATTTTCTCAAGTTATACAACTGGAGGGCACAACATAGATTTCTGGGCTTTCACAACTCCAAATTATTCAATTAATTGCCTAAAAAGTTTAATTATATTTCAAAACTACTAATGTATAAGTTAATAGTTAATTTCCTATCGTTCGTTAAGAACCCGCAATGAGTTTTTATGTTTATAAAATGCCTTGATAGCAACTAAATTACACAAACTGTATATATTTATTGCTTATACTTTTCCTTCAAACAGAACCGAAAATTATTGCCTTTGATGTTAAAACATTGTAAAGAGGTTAAAATTAAAAATTTTTACCGAACAATTTAAGTAACATTATTTTAAGGCTATTAAAATAAATTACCCTGTCATCAATATTTCTTTAGGACACTTGCACAGAATTTTTAATACGTGTAGTGTACTGTTAAAATCTCTCACCCATAAGTTTACACAAATAATTCATTTCTTCTCTCTTAATAACTTCGAGGTAATTAATTTCCTTTAAGACAAGAAACGCAGCTATAGTGGCATTTGATAAATGGTATTCCTTTCTATAAACTCATTCACTTTCTACTTGTATAAGCGATCTCCTTTTCGTAATACTGTTTTCAACTTTTTAAAAAATTTTTAGTAATCTAAACCGCAACTATTATTTCAGTTTTAATTAAAAACTTGTTAAACTTGTTCATGGTTTTCAAAACTGTATTTTACAAGATTAAGTTCTTTCCAACGCTCGAGTTCAATGTCGTATAGAAAAGGGAGAAACGAAGACGCAAAGGTGTAGGGAATAGTTGCCTTTGAGCAGACTATGAGTTAGTGACGTTTCCAGTGGTACATTATAATGCAGTGACCTTGATGTTTTAAATATGAGCGATATGGGTTAGAATACAAAGTGGTTTCAGCAGTATTTTTTATGTTCCCCGAAAGAGCTTACGCCGTATAATAAGACGGAAGAACGAGTAAAATAGCCATGAAACTAAAGTAATGATTTTAAAAATAAGAAAACGTTTTCAACAGGACATTTATATTTGCTTATTATAAAATCAGAGCTTAATTTTTTGGCTTCCCGGACGGAGCGGTCAATTCAAAGAGGAACTGCAGGCAAAAGGAAAAACTGGAGTGTTTAATTCTAAACAAATCCAAAATATCTGCCTTTAAGAATTACTTGAATGAAAATTCCGGGTAGATGCAAAAGCTACCAAATTGTGTTCTGTAAAATTTTCTTTCTATGACACATTTCATATACGTAAAAAAATTAAATTCAGGAAAAGAGTTTCGATTTATCTTGTAAAGTAAATCCCCAGCTTTCCTGTTTATTCCATTCCCTGGGGTACTCTCGGTCAAAAGAAGGCTATGCTTAAGCAATTATCCCTCGTGTGCTGTGTCTAACTTACATAATCCAATCAAATCCTATAAATATCTGCATTTTGCATGAATATTGTATTCAATTTAAGAAAACGCGTCTATGGATCCATTCAAAGGCAAAGAATAAAGTGATGTGCATTCTAATGAATTTAAGGAGATTTTTATAATAATTTCTGAAATAAATAATTTCTGAAAATTATTTTTTATGTAATGATATATTATTATTCGTTCGCCATACAACGCACTATCATGATATAAAAATTGACGCGAAGAAAGCTTTCAAACGGATGATTTTTCAAAGAAACGTCAGTATGAATGAGCGTTTCTTTGTGTATTTATTTATAAACGCTCAGAAATGAAGTGCTGTATTATATTATCATTGTGCAAACGGCAAAAATTTGTCTCGTAGTGTAATAGGTATCAGTAGCAATTCCATGAGGCGAAAGATTTCTCATTTGTTTTCCTCAAGTTTTGTCCATTAGTAAAATATATGAAAGGCTTTTCTAACTCAAATAAATATGAATCTCTTCCTTAAAATTTCCAAATCCACTGCCTGAATACACTCTGCATCAAAAAATAGCAATTTATCAATATTTTTAATTAAATAACAATTTAGCAGTCTGCATCAAAAATAACAATTTAACAGTGAGATTTTGTAGTAGCATATATATTAAGTAAGCCTACATATTTTGCTTTTAAATTTATATATTGCATTCAGAAATGAAATACAAGAAAATTACTCTAGCTTTTAAGAACGAAATATTTTCTAGTTGGTTTGGTTTATTTAATTATGGCAAAACACACTAAGGCTATCTGCCTAAGGGGATGGATGCCTTCGTGGAGGTCTTTCTCAGGGAAACTGGCTCGTATACACGTTACACATGGGGAAAACCACGAAAATGCCTATGCAGGCAGCCCGTTCGCGTGATTCGAACCTCGGACCGAACTACCAGTGTTCAGAGACTTTGCCGCTCGGCCGCTGGTGGGCGCTATTTTCTAGTTGAATTTTGATGTTATTTTATTTGAAAGATTTTACATTATTAAATAATAAGAAGGGTATTTTTTTATTTAAGAAGAAAGACGAAATGTTTGCAAGATTTCTCGTGGGTCTCTTATTTCAGCAAGAGTTCAATTCTACAGAATTCTCAAGTCCTTAATTTCTCTTCAGCTTATATATCATAACTATACACGAGAAACAATTTCTAATCGTAAAAATGTGATTTTCAGTCTTACTTGTTTTCCTGTTTAGCTGACATAAAATACGTGTGTATTATTAATAGCTATTTTCTGTTAGTAAAAATAATCAATCGTATGATCGAGTCGCTCGTTTAAACTGCAAAATTGAAGTTTCAGGCAACGGTCTTCAGATAAAAAAATTGGAAGTTGATTCCAAATCAGATTACATTACAATATGCTTCATTATTTCTCGTCAAAGACAAACAATTTAAGAGCCATAAGAGTATTTCAGGTTTCATTTATTTTATTGTTTGCGTTTGGATTGAGGTTTAGAAATTATTTTTGCTATATGGCAGCACTTTTAAGGATTTAACACTTGAGCTAATAACCCTATTTCATAAATTTGAAATAAAATTTCAAGGAAGGTATGCTTATTCATTTTTATCTATCAAATAATGCTTCTGCCTTTTATCAATGAATAAATTGTTTAAATGGTAATTTATATAATATTACTTAACAACAGTGATTTTAGATTTTCATGCATTTCATATTAATACAATATAAAAAAATCATGTATGGGTATCTATTAAATGAAATTTTGATTTAATGTAAAATAAGCAGCAAAACTTAAAATATAATATACACGGAGAGACAAATCATGAAATTAAATTTTTAACAAGTTGAAAGCTTGAAAAATCTCTTAACTATTCAGCAATAATAACTAAAATATTATATTTCTCTTCACAAAGCATCTATAAAAACAACTAGAACTGTGGAAACTCATTAAAATTAAATTAACCCTTTTACTTCGGGAAATCAATCTTATCCTTTTCAGATATGTCTCATTTGTTTAATATCGCTTGATATAAAAATCCGAATGAATTACCATGAAAACATGCGAATGAAATCAGAAAACTAGAAACACGGAAACATTCAATATAATAATTTTTTTTCAGTTTAAATTAGTTTTGATTTTGTCAGGAAAACATTTTCATTCCTAAGGTTAACTTAGTAGAAACTCAAGGTAACATTAAATCTTTAACGCTTCGTCAAATTTCACTCTCCCTAAGCTCAGAAGGATCAATAACTTATCGGTATATTAATTAATAGCTCCAAGACATCTAATCAAGGCATGCAAGGAAGATGCACGTGTAACCGGCAGGTTTAATTAAAACTGAATTAATTCGCAGGAGTATGAAGCTTGGTGAACTCAAATTCTTAACTTAGGTAGTGCATGAACATTAATTGCTGCCGTCTACCTTACATTTATGCTTGAGATTAATTTTATTACATCGATAATACCTGAAGGTTATAGAAATCGGTAAAGCTAAGTACTTAACTATACCAAATTTTCATTTAGAATCATATCTGTGTCATGTAAGTTCTGTTTCATTCAAAGTCATATCAAATTTTGACTTTAAATGAAACAGAGCTCGTAATACCATTTTATGCAAAATTAAAATTTATATGGCAGATAGCAAATTTCATCGCTTTAAAGATGTTAATCAGCTAGATTGTGGAAATTCTGCTTTAAGATTTAATTATTTGAAATGAATTATACCTGTTCCGCAGAAAAGATAAATACAGCTGCAGGAAGAAAGAACACAACTTACCCACAAAATAGCAGTTATTCATTGGGATAAATGTAAAGGCGGAATAGAATTAAATACGCGTAATGTCGAAAGGAAAGAATTAAATAAAGAGGTAACTTTAAATTTCAAACTGTAATGATGTATTACGCAGGACTCAAAATCAAGCATCAAACGAAATTTTGAACGCTTATACAAAACTGATATTAGTACTCCCTAAATTGGTTTCAAACTAAACGTTTATTGGTAATAGTTATATAAAAATGCCTTATCTTCTATTTATTGATAACATTATTCATGTTTATTCATGAAATAAAAATCGAAACGCAATAAACGATCCTCGGTGAAAATTTGATACCTGAAAAAGATATATTTTAGAATATTAATATTAGCATATGTATAACACATATGTATTAGAATTAATTTACAAACTTTAAACACTTTTACCGAATAAATGACTCATTGTGTACTCAGAATGTCTAATTATACCATTCGGCTTAATCTCTGTTGTAAAGATTAAATCCTTTTGACTGATAAAAAGTGTCTTGAAATCTCAAATGTGTGCAAATAACTTCTAACTTACTGTCATGCAAATAACTTCTAAAGCATTTAGGTTATTTACTGTTAACTATTCTAAAAGGTACGGTTATAATTTACTTTTTTATTAAATTAAACGTATAAGTAATATCAAATAATTTTCATAAACAAGGACGAAATGATTAAAAAAGTCAAAAAAGCGGTTTTTCTGTTGTTTTTTACCTTTTTATTAATTTGCACTGATCTTGAGCACACAAAGAAAGCTGTGTAATGTAGAGGTGCTTTTATATGATATGAAGATTTGGGTTATTTTTTCGATAATGTGCTGCAGAATCAGCATTGGCAAGTTGATATTTATGAAGCGCGTGTAAACGTAATACATGTTTTTATATTTCTCACCAGACGAATTCCTCTAATTACAAAACACAGCATTAATCAAAAAGGAACTCTTTATGCAGCGTGAAGTTACTCATTTATCTCGAAGAAGACACAAAAAATGCTCAAAACACTGTATGAGTGACATAGGACAAGCACAGAAATAACTGTCTCAGAATAACTTTGAACACGCCCGTCTCCTTCCCTGTCAGACGTTGGTTTGGATGGACTGATCGACGTAATTGGTTAGTTCTTTTATTTTCTTCCAGTTCTGGGTTAAAAAATAACAGCGAGTAAAAATTTCTTCACTGTCGCTAATCACAAATTAGTTTTCTTTTATCATAGTGTTCAGTTTTCGTAGAACATTGATTTCGCGTTAAATATTCACACTGGTGTTGAGTGTACAGCTCATGTAAGTATATTAGTTATTTAAGCGTTTAAACTTGCTTCTTGGTAGTTAATGCAATAACACTAATATGCAGTAACAATCTTTGTTTTTCATTCCGTCATTGAAACCTACATAAAGGTTTCATGAGCTATCCAGGAATGCTGAATCACTTCACAACTCTTTATTAACGCGGAATGGAGAACAATAACAGCGTCGACAGCAGTCCAATGATGTGTGCGGAGTAAACTGCACTGGCAGCACTTACTTGCTTATATGCCATCATTTCATTGGTCTGAAAACCATCAAAAGTACCTTCAACTGAACCTGAAATTAAATGAGAGGATTCATGGTTAGAGGAATTATGAAATAAAATCAGATAAATTTTTTAGCCTGAAATTGAAATTAATTAAAATATTTGGATCATTTTTCCGATTTAAGTAAAATTTTTCTTCGATTTCAATGGACACAATAAAACGTTAAATAAGCAAACACCATATTCTGTGCTTATATCTTATCTCTGATTACATTTCGATTTTTTAAATCTTTTATTTTGTGATTTAGAAACGATACCAAACTGAGCGACTAATTTAAAGATGAAGCAAATTTAATACCCTCATATGAAAACTCTATTTCATTTCTTCTATACTGCAGAAAAAAGCACGCAATGTATTAAGTAATTCCCTATTATTCTGAATGAAACTGACAGTTTTAAATTGTTCTAAGATTTTCAGACCCCTGCTAAAAATGCCCCATAGAAACCAGTAAAACTTTTTATGGGTACCCATAGGAGAGAAAACTTTAAGGAGACAACTTTGAAGCTTTCGTACTGCTAGACAGTTGTAATCCAATCGCTCTGGTGTGCTGAAAATTATATATTTGGGAGTCATTGAAAGATTATGTACTGTTTGGTGTTGGTGCGGTGGTCTCCGCCTTTCTAACTGCAAATTCAGAGAAGGTTTGAACAGCGTTCAAAGAACTTTCGCGCTCCTTATTAGCAAGATGTACAAGAGCGTTCCTACACTCAGCGCTCAAGCCATAACAGGACTGGTCCCGCTTGACTAAATGGCGATTAAGGAATATGCAAAGTTCCAACTACGTGTTGGAGAAAATCTCATTATGGTGGATGGCTATGCTTATGATTCACGGGACTATGAGGTCGAAGGTGAACCTCTCACGAGAGCATCCATCTACAAGATTAATATTCCCCTTCAACCGTAACTTGCCCCGTGGGGGTGAAATGGAAACCTACTTCGATGGGTCGGGGCTCGGCGATAGAGTAGGGGCTGCCTTTGTAGTACTCTACTACGGTGTAGAGATCCATCATGAAGTTTATAGGTTGGGCGGCTATAACTCGGTTTTCCAAGCAGAGTTGTTTGCGATTCGGAAGGCTTTAAATTGGCGTATTCGATCCCGAAGGGGGATCATTTGATCGGAATAATTTAAGTACTCTTCTTGTAAGTTCGAATCTCTCTTTCCTCGAACAGACTTCGAAAGAGGTAGAAGAGCTCTTTGAACATCTATCATAACTGGTTCCCCGCCTGGCTTGTCCTTGGTTCTTCGCTGCTTCTTTTAGCTGTTTTCGCACACTGGCGACGGTAGTACTAAGTTCTAGACTACGTCAGAACTCCCTAATAAACAAGTTATTTTGCACAATGGGACTTTAGTTCTAGTTCTGGTTGTCACCTATAAGGTGTCGAAGGCCTACGTCAACGACAGACGCAATCCTGCACTCCTAACCGCGATAAAATCAGCGGGCTTTTTTTGATATTGCTGCCAAACGAGTGAAATAAGTCACAACAGCAGACCAGGTTTTTCCTTAAAGGGTTTTGATAGAATAAAGAACAATTTTAAAACTTAACTTTCTTAGTAAATGATGTAAGGATTTTAAGTTTTACTAACGTTTATTTTATTTTTAAAACTTTACTATCCTCTCTTATTTTACGTTTCTGGCAGAATAAACTCGAACAGTATTAGTTATGCAAATTGAGCTTCCAAGCTATTAAGTATTTAAGTAGTGGCTTTTAGCTAAGAGACCCTGCTAAAAATGCCCCATAGAAACCAGTAAAACTTTTTATGGGTACCCATAAGATTTTATGGGTTTTTATTGACTTTTACTGGTTTCTGTTGGTCTCTGTGGGTTTTTTTTACTGGTTTCAAAATGACCCATAGAAACCAGTAAAACTTTCTACTGGTACCTATAGAATTTTTGATGGTCTCTATTGACTTTTACTGGTTTCTGTTGATCTCTGTGGGTTTTTCTTACTGCCATACAACCAGCATCAATGTCAGAACTTTCTACTGGTTTGTATTGGTTTATATTGACTTTTCCTGGTTTTCTTATTGGTATCAATATAATAATAAATCGTATGTTGGTTTATATGGGTTTATGCTATTTTTCTATCTGACGTTAATAGATTTCTTGTAAACAATATAATTAACAGAATGAAAATATGATCTCTTTAAGACCATCAGAGTAACCTGGAAACGCAGGTGGTCGTTTGAGAGAGGGTTTTTACTAAATATGCTTATTTATTTGATTTAAAAATTTTTTGCGGAAAGTAATCATATACACCACACACAACGAGATCTTTCTAAGGCGACCAGCCGCAAATAAAAATTTATCTTTGCAAGTGGTTGCCTTAAAGAGGGAATGCTCAATACAATATATACTCACGTTCTCAGAAATACGTTTATCTTTTAGAGGTAGTCGTCTTAGGGACATTGCATCTACAAAACGAATCTCTCTAAGGCGACCAGCCACACTTGCACAATTTTCTTTGTGAATGGTCGCCTTACAGAGGGAATGTTCAATACAAAAATATACTTATGTTTTCAGAAATACTGGTCTCTTTCAGAGGCGGTCGTCTTAGGGAGGTGGCTTTTGCTACGAGTTGGTTCTCTGAATACACACACATAAGCACTTACATTTCTGATATTACAAATAAACACAGGTATCAACCTACATCTCTTTAACGCGACCAAGTTCATTCACAATCGCAAAACTTTTCTCCGTGTTAACGCTGACGTTAGGAAAATAACTTCCCCTTCATCCCATGCTCCCTCCCCACTCTCAGAAGTTTTCCAAACAAGCAATATGGCGCCGTTCTAGTTGTTGTTGTACGATGGTGGTGTTATTTTCTTCGTGGATGTAATAATGCAATATATAATTTACTTTGATTTACTGTATTACAAATTTTACTATGTTTTGCCGTTTAGAAATTAGTAATAATTAATAAAATACCAGCACTGACTATGAATATGAAAGCAAATGCCTCTAAAGCCATGCACGTGTAATCGTGTCTAATGTTTGAGAGAACTTTGCTTTTAGCTGACTAGTTGTGAAATGGAGTTTCTGTGCGTGAAATTGATTTTCCATCTTTACTTTTATCCTGGAAAACAATGTGCTTAAAGACTGAAAAGTGACAATTTCAGACTTGATAATTTGGTTCAGTGTGTTTAGATCAGAAGCAGAAATATAGTTTTTGCATTCTACTGAAACTGTATTTTGGAAATTTTGTTTTTTTGATTACAGTTTAGAAATACTTTTAAAGCTTGTTCATGTAGATGCTTTATCATTTGAATATTATGCACTAATAAATTTGAGCATACCTTACTTAAAAATGATCTTGCATGATTCAATTTTCAATTTTTCGACTATGTGATGAGGCCGAGCAAAAAGAATGTATAAAAAGAATGTACTAATTATATTTCGCGAGCAAAAAAGGTAAGTTTCATTAATGAAGTAAATATTGAAATATTTAATGTGTTTATTACTTATTGAATGGGGTGGACAAGACATACAAGCTTAGGGAATCTTTTTCCACTACTAAAATTACGCGAACATTTAGATGGTCATAGTAGCTTACATTTTATTTTGGTCTATTTTTCTTTACAAGTATGAGACTAGAACCACGTTTTTACATTAAATATTTCATGCTATTTTGTAAAAACACATATAATCATTTTTATGCATACTTTAATTTTAATTATTATTAGTTTGATGAAGAAAATTTCCAATGTGTTTTTCATAAATTGCTTTTGAAATAGAAATAGATTTGTGGTGTGGTGTTGGTGTGGTGTATTTAATTATGGCAAAGCACACTAGGGCTATCTGCCTAATGGGAGGGATGCCTTCGTGGACGACTTTCTAAGGGAAACTGGCTCGTATACACGTTACACATGGGGAAAACCACGAAAACACCCATGCAGCCAGCCCGTTCGCGGGATTCGAACCTCGAACCGAACTACCAGTGTTCAGCGACTTTACCGCTCGGCCGCTGGTGGGCGAAATAGATTTGTGAATAAGATTTATGTAATATTAAATTTACTATTCTTGGGAGTATAAAAAGTAAATTATTTATTTGAAAAAATTACATTAAGTGAAACCTCACATAGTGATTATTTTCGTAAATGACAGAGTGACACATTTGTCAGAAACATAATTAAATAGCAGTACTTAAAATCACTGTAGTTTTGTCAGGCTACAGGAAACTGGCATTATATGGAATTGTGGAGTTGATTGTTAAGTAATTGGAAGTTTTGCAAGACAATTAAAACAAAAGCTTTTCGGATCACGAGTCTTTTAAAGGCACTGTTTTAGCATTGCTTTCAAATATAGTTAGAGTAATATTTAAACATTATTTTCTTTCATTAGTTATACTTCGGAAATGGTAGTTACAATTTTCTGCACTAAATTTATTTGTTTGTATAGATATTAACGTAAAACTTTTTGTAAACAAATTGTAAACAAATGTAAACATGTGCTATATGCGCTTAATTGCAATGACAGTAATTATAACTGCATTTGTATAAGGCTGTACAGAAGATTTATTTATATTGCTAAATACTGCACTATACAAATTTCATTTGGCATTATAAATACAGAAAATGCTCAGCATGAGGTATTTTTTATTATATAATCTACTGGCAAAAACAATAACTACCTTTTCAGTACTTTAAATTTTACTATTTAGAATTTTTATGGTTCAAAATAATATTTCTATACACTTTCTAAAGTATTCTTTATACAATAGAAATCTAAATAACTTATACCTAAAACACTGACTCAAATTTTTTCCAATAATGCATCGCTTTCATTAAATTTATGTTCCTTTGAGATGGTATATGAAAAGCCTTTTGTAATAATAAATTATTAATATACATAGGTAAATGGTATTTTTATATATTTTTTCGGGTAAAGTGCAGAATCGCCCACTTATTTATTTGGCGTTTGTTTGGCGTTTTATACAAGAGAAAAAAGAATTGGATTTTTGTCAATTTTCTTTTGACTTTTTAATAGGTCGATGTGTACATGGATACCGAGTATGTGCAATTCTTAAAAACGCGCCAAGCAGTGGGCGATTCTACACTTTCCTCATTTTTCTATAGGAATTTAGTTTCATTAAATTAGTTATTTAATAAATAGATGCTTATAATTATATGTATATGAGTATATTCATACTTATTCACATAAATGGGATTTCTACAGTACGAAAGTTGACCTTTTTTACATCAAGAACTACATATAGTATAAACACCCATTATGTTATAGATTTTATTTATATGGAATCTGTGGAAGATTATATAGCACTAAAAGTGAGATACGGAATAAAATATTATACATTATGAGATATTTCCTTAATTCCCGAACTGTGCGTTGAGAATTGGTATTTGTTGAGACTTGTAAATTTTTTAAAGTTCGTTTTGTTACAATATAATTTATTGTATTTTGGGTATTATTAAGTTTATTATATTTTATCTTCTGAGAGATACAGGTAACATTCAAAGTATTGTAATAAGGGTTGACATAGTGTTTGTATATTATTATTTCTTCACTACATTATATTCTAGGATTCATCCTTTCTTCCACGCAAAACATCTATGGTGTATGGGTGTCATAATAAGCTGCAGGGTGTTATTATCAGTGGTAAGCGAGCTTTAAGGAGATAGCAAGTATGCTAAATTTGAACTCTATATTAAGTTTCTAATGTGCAAGTCCCTTATTCTTTTTGCTTGCTTGTTAATAGTGTTTCTCTTCCTGAAAATTAGTGTTTCTTCTTGTTTTGCTTTTAAATTTGGTTTAGTGTATGGTAGGTAACTTAAAATTTAAGCAGATGCTAGAAAGTAACATCCCTTGGCAATACATTTCTCATTAGGTATTCAATTGTTAAACATGCTGATGTGTTTAAATACCATTGTTTAATTTCCCAATTAAAGAACTGATATACAAATATATGCAGTGAGATACGGTACTATATGTATATATTTATAATCAAATCAATAATATATATACAGTCAAAGTAATGATTCGCAAACATGAAATGATATGTATATAGAACTCCACATAATGCATCCCTCAAAAATTCCGAGTCCCACCCACTACCATAAATTACTTCACCCAAGTCTTACCGACTGATTTTATTCAAAGCCCCCACTGCCGCTAAGAATTTTTCGGACACCCTACACTTCTGAGTCAGACGCGAAGAGAACACTTTGCCGACTCCCCACTAGAAAGAATGTAAGTTACATAATACTTTTTCTGGCCTTTATATCTTCATGTACATTCACTGTTCTTATTATATTTTTTATTTTTATATTATTTTTTTATTTGTTTTTACAAAGTTTGCATTATTTATCTTATTTTGTAATCTTCTATGTTTATTTCAACTTTATACTTTGAATTCTATTTCATAATGACAATTTCCAATGTTTAATTTTTACAAATAATATAGAACTCAAATGCATAAACACGAAGGTGTCGGGGATGGTTACTCAAGTTTTTTCGGATTTCTCTACAGAAATTGCTTTTCACTCAAAATTGAATTGGCTAAAATGCTTCATAGGAATAAGTACTTTGAGTATCAGCATTGGTTCATAATCCTTTCTATTCGCGGAAATATTTGGCCTGACTAGAATTGCTGTTTGGCTTAACCTTATTACTCAAGTAAAGACAAAACACCTTCGTATTTACGTATTTATTTATTAACTATTGTTCATTGAACGGGGGTTGGTTTATTCCCCTTGAAAAGTCAACTAATTTCCGATCAATGACAATGATTACATGCTTTTAATTTAATTTTTCCTTTTACAATTGAAATTTTGTTCTTCATGATTTTAATTCCAGTCCCCGTTAAAACATTATTAACATTTTACTTTCAAGTTACTTCAAAACATCTTTCAAAATATAACTTACTAGTATGGATTCACTCTTTTAAAATAATTCTACTTTAATTAAACTTAGGAGATAATATAATCAATTAATCTATATTGTTTAGGAAATAAATTACTATTAACTTACTTTGCAACAATTGCGCAAGTAGTAGTAACTTGTTTTTCGCACTAAATAAGTTTAAGATCATACATTATATATATATATATATATATATATGTAATAGATTTTGTAGTCGAATACAAGCAGCTGAATCCGTAATGAACCGCAAGAATTTTGATGGCTTAGAGATGTTGAAACTCGAATCCACAATGAATAAGAAATTTGGCAGTCGGGGTAGATTTAATTCAACTTTTCTTTCAGCAAATATGTTGCAGCAACAAACACGTTGGCGCGTTATTTATGCCTATTCCAAAAATTTACATTTTTGACAAATTTGTAGTAAGAAATAAGGAGCTGACAGACTATAGTCCTACTAGGGCAAAGCGTAGAAAGCACTTGCGTTATGTTAAGGGTGAAATCTTAATTCAGACCGAGTTAATTTTGGTTCTCGATGCATTTTTATTTTATAATTAATACTACTGTAAAATTACTATTGGCTCTTTGAGTTTTAGTTCCTTTTACAGCATCAAATTATGTAAGAGTCATATGACATGAATTATTCTCGAAATGATGCAGTGCAGATATTACTATTTTTAGAATAGAGAAGGAAAATTAATTTTACGCTGCTAATTTAATCTTTTGTATATTCTTTATTTTTCTTACATATATATATGTACATATATCATTCGATTGTTGTGAATCATGACTTTGATTATTATCTTTCTATTCATTTTATTTTCAAAATTATATAAAAGGAGTTTAAATTTTTGTAAAGAGAATTTATATAAATATTTTGTAATATGTTTACAGATATTGACGTGCATTGAGAAGGACAGGGGCTTGTAGGCTTCTAGATATTTTAAAAATTTTATTTAAAATTACTCTACATGCTTTCTCCGCCATTTAGTTCTGTACATTTCATCAGTGCTAATTATGTACTTCTGCTGTTTTATGTTTTTATGGAAATTTGATCTACAGTTCTATTTTTCTGCATTGTTTTTTATAGGGATTCTGTATATGGATATCCATTCTATATACGATTTCTATGTATGGATACTCTACTATGGTATAATTCTATTGATTTTGTTTATGGGTTTTTGTGTACTGTTTTGGGCAGCGATTTTTCCAAGAGGTACCTTTATTGGTCTGTGGATTTTTGTGTAGTGGTTTTTACAGGTTTTGACCTATGGGTGCCTGTATAGGTGTACGTGCTTTTGTCTACTGTTTTTTACGAGGCATAGACCTACGGAATATTCATTTTTTAATGGAGATTTGGCCAATGGATATGCATACAGTTCTGATTTCTGGCTATGGGTTTTTACTGGGATTTTGTTTATAGTGCCTACAGTTCTACAGGTTTCTACAGAGATTTGGCCTACTCGTATCCGTACAGTCGTACGGGTTTCTGTTTACCGGATTTTTACGGGTATTTGGCCTACGGAAATCTGTACAGCTGTGTGGGTTTCTTTCTATGGGTTTTTACGGGGATTTGGCCTACGGGTACCCCTACAGTTGTACGGGTTTCAGTCAGTGGAATTTTACGGGGATTTGGCCTACGGGTACCCGCACAGCTGTATGGGTACCCGTAGGCCAAATTTCGTAAAACATTTTTATGGGTTTCTACGGGGCATTTTTAGTAGGGAAGAGAGACACATTTCGCTACCTTACCACACGCGCGCTTTTCAGTCACTTATTGTCCGCCTTTAAGGCCAGAACTTATTTCTCTTTGATACTTGAAGACGTATTGTAGTTCCCGCATTCTGCTCCCTACTTACGTAAAGTTTGAAAGGACAATCTTTGCGTTAGTAGTCTTTGTAAAGTATCTGAGTTTAGTTCTTATTTAATTAAGTAGTTTTAGTACCTATTTTTTACGTGTTAGATCATAAGTACTGGGCTTTGTATCCAGAAGTGCGCGAAACTGCTGTAAATTGTGAGAAATAAAGGATAATTAAACCTTTCCCATTTGTGTCATATCTTCTACACTTGCACGAACTTAGTTTAAAGTAAACTCCCTGTTCTTCTTACTCAAGACTCCAGTATGTTTGCAAAAGCAATTAGAAGAAATAGTAGTCCTGATAAGGATACATGCAAAATTTTGAATTTCGAATAGTTTTACTAAAAGGTATCACATGTTCTTCTCTGTCATAATCTATATTAAATATTTTACGATATACTGTACCCTCCTTACCTCTTTCCTTACCGAGCAATCTTCTTGAAACATTGCATTTTATAGAAAGCACGATTAAACGATAAAATAACCGCCAGTTACTTGATGAAATAATTTTGAAAATTGGAAAGTGGTAGATTTGTGTACCATTATAAACGAAAATAACAGCAAGAATAAAATAATATAAATTACAGAATTTCGTTTTTATGAAAACTAAAACAATACCGTAATTGGTTTTAACTTCTAATTTACAATTACAAAATATTATAATATTTTCTAATTATATAATATTTAATAATATTTATTAATATGTTCTTAATTTTATGGAACACTTTTAAATTATGTCTTTTGATTGCAATATTGAGTGAAATTTGGCATACCAAACTAAACTAATTCATTAAAAATATTTAACATTTAATGAAAATCAGTACATAGACTGAAATTAAAATAGAAGGAAGTCCTGATGCATGTTCGCATCTTGTCTAGTAAGCCACGACTACTGCTTCTAGTCGGCGAATATTTTGGTTCTTACGCAGTTTCCAACGTCTGTTAGCTTTTCTCTTTCTCCGTTTTCTTCTTGTATCCATCGTTCCTTTTTAGACAGTTTATCTGTACTTCGTGTTTGCAAGTCTTATGTGTGATTAGGGCTTACTGTATTTACTGTAACATCAATTTCGTTTCAATACACTTTCCTCTTGACCACTGCTTCTAATATTTTCTTAGCACTTGATCTATTTTTCTCCTTGAAATAGGCGTCTTCAGTTGATCAGCGTTTCTTCACATTTGATAAAGAGAAGCTTTACGTAACTTTTCATAATTAATTTCTGATCATTGATGCTCTGCTCTTTCTGTTTCCATTGCTTAGTCTCATTATTCATATCAGAGTAATTGCTGATTCGTACTCAGCTTGCCTTTCTGGGTTTGCGAGAGTTATGGTATTCCTTTCCTTCTCCTAATTACATCTTAAAATAGAATCATTAATAGTTATCTGAAGTAGGAAGATATTCTGCAATGATGAATTCACGGAAAAAGTAACTGCAGTTTTTGAATCATTAGTTACATTTTTAACTAATTGAAATAGTCTTTCAAGAAAGCAGATTGGTTTCTCTTCACAGCGTTAAATTCTAATGCTGCTTAACCTTAATGAATCAATGGTGTTGTGGGGGTAACATATATTTTTACCCCTTTAGGTGAGCCTACCAAGCCCCACCAGTGGCCGAGTAGTTAAGACCGCTGAATATTAGTAGTTCGGCCGGGATACCGGGATTCAATCCCAGCTACACAAAATGATTGAATGGTGGATTTTCCGTCAAACTTGCATTAGTTTATCCGCTTCGAAGTATAAAAAAATATAATTTACTTTAATAAGCTTTAATTATGTTAATACCATTTTATTTAAACAGCCTATATTGCATTAGAGTAATAATGTTGAAATGCGTGTTTTACCTGAATTATTTTGAGACCGTAACAAGTTATGAATCTTTATCCTTCTGACAATATTCTAGGGTAAAATATTTTTAATCTTTATATTACGTAAAAATATAAATTGAATTTTGATCGAAGATTGAATTTTTATAGTTTCGAAAAAGGTACATATTGTACATCATTCCGATTCTATTTACCATGCATAATATACTAATGACTAGTCTAAAAATTGTTTGCATTACTTCACTGATTAAGAAAATAAAAGTGAGGGGTTATTATTGAATATGTAGCAACGTTTAATCTAACACTGAATGTCCATATTATAAAGTTTGACTTGTTTTGGCAGCATAAACTAAGTCCGAACTCTTAACAGACTTGGAACGAATTATCGCTTCATCTGAAAATATCTACAATGTCTTAATAAAGCTTTAAAACAACTCTTTTTATTAAATAAGAACAATAAAAATAAATTCATGTCTCGTGCTTAAGAGGCTCAACCAACGACTTGTGGAGATGTAAATTAAAGTAACAGTAAATTCAAATTTAAAATTAAAACTACGTCTAATAGCCAAAGGCTACACAAGTGCTTTAACACAAAGTTGGATGAAACTTCTCACCGGCATAACAATTTTATTTTCGGCAACTATAATTAACGCACAATATTAAATTTTTTCTGAGCTAGCAAAACCTAGTAACTTGGCCTCGAGAGGCAGATACACGCTCAGTCTTAGAATCCGAAAATCTCACGTTATATACCCCTAAGTTAATATATGTTCTGCTAGGGAAATGGAAGAGAGAACTCAGTACAGATCTAAAATCATAAAATAACTCGTTATTTAAAATAATTGGAACCTTATCATTTTCTTTCTTTGACACAAAATGTGTTCATTTCAAATTCGTCATCTTCCCATGAAAAGGCCACTGTAAATAGCGCACTTCATAATATCAGCACATCTATTCCAATCTGTGCACCAATCTTCTGTATTGTCCATGGGCTCTACTAACGTGTGGTACGTTTACTGAATACTGGGAGTTTGATCCCAGGCGAGCAGTGTGGTTACTTGATTGAGTTTCGAGTTTTCCTATGTGTAACAGGAATACTAAGCGGGATCCCTTTATAAAGTTCTTTATGAAGGCATCCCTCGCCTTCCCATATTCTAATAACCCTAATCGTAACCTTTATTGCGTATTGAACTATTTATATAACTAGTTCATCATGTAATTTCAAGAATACAGCAAGCTTATTGAACATTTCCGATAACTGATGCTGATGTTAAATCTGTACACCTGAACACAGACACGTACTACAAATCTACACCGATATATCTTTTAAATATAATATAAAAACTAGAGATGTCTTGTGCTCGAATTAATTAAACTGCATAGAAAATTTCAAATTATATTTAAAAACTTTCGCTGTCGTAAATCTGAAATTTATTGAAGCATGAAAAGCAAAATGAATAATAATTTTGATTTATTCTTATGATAAATAAATCTCTTAATTCGCTCTCGATCAACCTTTAGCACGGCATTCTGTTTTTAACCAAATGCTATAACAATTCATATACTTACTGATTTTTCTACTGATTGATACTCTGATGATAAGATTAATGAGCTTATATAAAAATTATTTTAAATTGTTTATCCAGTTATTTTGAGTGAAATTAATAATAACTCGAACACACAAACTTTAATAACTTATTGATTTAGTTTATATTTCAAATACTAAGATGATTGCATGATTAGAGGGGATTTTTCATTCAAAATGAAGCTTCATTTTTAATAGGGATTCTAAGAGCATGTATCTAAAAGACATATTTTTGTTTAATTTTTTAAAGCAATTAACAAGGAATAACATTATATAAGCTCTGTTCCTTAATTTCGAGAAAATGATACAGTCAATACAGTTTGTCCATTTATTCTCTGATTTAAATTTGATTTCCTCAGCTAGCTATTATAGTACTTAAATGAAGATATTTAAAGGTTAAATTTATTTTCCATTTTTAAAATTTTTCGCAGTTTATATTTTATAGCTAAACGATGCTTACCTCTTTTCGGTTTGAAATGGTCGGGAGCAAATTCTACTTTCAAAACAGTGGTCATTTCAACCTCGTACAACTTGTTTGGATCAAAAGGCATCTCTGCGGGTATCTCTCGCTTCTTCCTGCCGTAACCTAACTGATTATTCCCGCATGGCACCTGAAAAATATTTCGATTGTAAATTTCATAGCTAACGAAAATCAAAATCTTGCATTATGCATTACTATGAAACAACTTTTATACAAGTTTTGAACAGAAACACGGAAAACCGTTTGTGTTCTCTACACGTTAGAAGGAGATACATTTAAATAGGAAACTCCTAAAATAGAGGAGCCAGGTGAATATTCCATTGAGGCTGCAATGGCGTTGATGACTCGTCTAAAAGTATCTCAGAGTAAAATATACAGAAGTCTTACAGCTATTGCATGAAACATATCATTTCCGTTCATGAGAAATAATTGTCAAGTAAAAAATTTACGAACTATATCTAGTTGAAGAACTATACGTAGTTGAAGGAATGTAAAACTCTGAACTTTGAAGAAATCAGCAAATGCGTGTGTGAGTGCAAGTACTATTATTTTGCTCAAATTAACAGCCAGTAAGTAACAATAGAACTTACTGGCTATTGTATTCTTGTTACAGAATGAAGATATCAATTGTTGTGAGCATATATATATATGAGACCATAAGCATCTTATAATTAGTTTAGAACGAAACTACAATAAATTGCGGAAGGAAACTAATTAAAATTACTTTATAAACACAGTTTATAATTTTCCCGAATCAAGAAAGGAAACTAAAAATTATTATATCAACTGAAAAAGGATATCGAAGGCAATTCTAAGCAATATGTGAATTTTATATTTTATAGTTGCATTATTTCCTAAATGTTATTTTAGGAAAGTTTGTAAATCTTTTAGCTCAAACAGAAAGACATTTTATATACACAGATTTGCGAGTACTTAATGTGATATATTTCCATATGGAACTGTGACGAGGTAACATTAAATTTAAATCTTTAAAATTATTACAATCGTATGAAAACAGACAGGGAATTTCATCTGTTTCATTTGGCGACAAGTTCTTCGCCGGCAGGTCTGTTGCAACATCGCTAAACGAATTCATCAGACAACAACTCATTGCAGTTCAGTTTGTCTGTTAAGCGAGAGAAATATTATGATTGGTTGTTTTCTCGCTGTGGAATATTTTCATTGGCAACCGCACTGTTGACAACCGCAGTTGGAATATCAAGGAATCAAGGAAACGTCTGCCTTTTCTAATCAAAATTATTTGATGCTGATTGTTCCTACCTAAATTTTTCTAGCCCTTATTTTTCGACGCAAAATTGGACCTTCTGAGATTTTATACGTTTTTTTCTCAATGCAAAGTAATTTAATGTTTAAAGCTTTTATTTCGGCTTTTTCAAAATGTTTACCGTATTTGATGAAGTTCTCTTTTCGTGATAATTTTAAGTCTTTTGCTGATGTGGAGTTACAGGCGTAATTCTGCCTATGAACTCAGTAATATACACTTCCTTGATCCTTGATATTTTCACAGGACACCCCCGCGGGTGCTTCCTTTCTCGCGTGGTTAACAATCACCAACAGGTACACTATCAAGATATCAAGGAAACTCATTTCTTTTATTTTTAGTTTTAAAATTTATTTGATGATGACTCCCACTTCTAAATTGATTCTAGTACTTAATTTTCCCACTCAATGCTTTAATTAGTAAGACGTTCTGAGTTTTTTTTTCTCAATGCGAAGGCAATTTTCTTTTAAGCTTTTATTTCAGCTTTTCAAAATGTTTACCGTATTAGATGAAACCCTCATTTGATGACAATTTTAATTCGTTGATGATGTGTAAAGACTTCGTGCCTTGATCTCTTTTCATTGGTTCAGAGGGTTAACTATTGGTTTAACTACAGTAGCTTATATATAGCAAACATTTGTGAATCTTGAGGCTCTTTTTGGCATTTTGTGCCCTTTTGGCTTTTTTATGCTTTTCAGTTTTTTCGCTTTCCTGAATCGTTGCTGCTAGTACTATTCTTGCTACTATTATATTGTAGCCGCCGTTTTCGCTGTTGGCTTTTATTCGCCTACTTTTGCAGTTAGCGGAGTAAGGGCTATTAGTTATGGCGTTACTACTGGAGATATTTTACGCACAAAACACCATGGTGATGGCTACTGTTATTTTTCAAATGCGGAAATTTTTAATGTGGGAGAGACCTTTTTCTTTTTCTTCTGAAATACGTTTGACTTTTCATATGCGCTCATTGTCATATGTTTGACTTTTCATATGCTTCCGTATGAGAGATGTTGAATACCGTTACGAAGGCTCTGAAATAACACTCAGTTTAGAGGTCGGTGTGTCATTCTCCCTCCTTTCTGCGTGCCTTCGTGGTGTAGCGGTAGCACACTCGACGCGTATTCGAGAGGTCCAGGTCCGAGTACCGGTGAGGACATTGCTCATTTTTCGTGTTTCCTACTTCAAACACACCTAATGACTATACAGCGGCGCCCGAACTAGATAGGTGGTGGATGATGATTCTTCACCACCAGAATTTGGCAAGTGGGTGCCCTAATCCCCAATCACCCTTTAAAAGGTGGAGTATATAAGGTACCAGAAGTGAAAGCAGCCCGACCCACCTAACCAAACAAATTGGTCTTATGATCATAACAGACCACGTGGAGTGTATAAGATTTTTCTCCCTCCTTTCTGCATGCTTTCGTAGTGTAACAGTAGCACACTTGGCGCGTAAGAATTGTAAGAGCTGGAGGATCCCTTCAGCCCACCTGGACACGAGTATCCCCATAGCTCAAAAGAAGGGGCCCCGTATCTACACAAACGAGGCAGCCAGTAATCCAGCCACCCCCAAACAACAAACAAATATACTAAATTAAAAATAAGTAAGCACATCTAACACAAAATTCCGAGCTAACAAACAAACAAACAAAAATAAAAACAAACCATAAACACAAATTCACAACATAAAACACCACAGATATCTAAAACACATATAAATACAGAATTCAATTTTAACAGAAGATTCCTACAAGCGCCCTCTTTTCATTGATAAACTTCATTAGAGCAATAATATAATCAGTAATGTTAAAAATCTGTCTAATAGGGGCTGTTAAACTACAATCAACCACAAAATTCCTAGTATCACTGTCAATCTGACAACTATTACATAGTTTATTTTCCTGCAGATTAAATCGGTTGAAATAGAACGGAAACCTACCATGTCCAGTTAAATAGCAATTCTCTTCGAACCTGTTACTTCAATATCCATTCATTACCAATAAAGCCCATATGGGCTTTAACCCAATGTAGCTTAATATTTAAATATGAACTAAAAGTTTCTAAATGACTCTTAATTTCGACAATTAATGGATTGAAACTGTCTGGGCGGGAGAGCGCGTGGAGGAGTGACAGGCAGTCAGTGTAAATATTTACAGATATGGTTATAAACAAGGTATTTTTAATCCATAATAAGGCTTGTTTGAACGATTCACTTTCTGCTTAGAAAACTGAATTATACATGTTCAACTTAAAAATTATACAATCCACCTCACTTCCATAATAAAAAACAACAAAGGCAGCTCCTATGCTCCCTCCGACCGCAGAACCATCTGTATAAATATCAAATACATCAACAGTTGGATTACTTTTATCAAAAACAAAACCAAATCTATTGGAAGGATGTATTAAATGAATATTAAATTTTTCAAAAACATTCTTTGTACTTAAATAATCTTCATACATTTTAATTCCATTCATCCAGTTCTGAATAAAAATTTCTCATAATAAAATTCGTATAAAATTGAGAGAGGAGGCAGCCCAGCCAACACAAAGACGGCTTCGGTAGGCACTGTTCTAAAACATCGGGTTAAAGCTAAACCCCAAGCTTTCTGAATACTGTATAACTTCATTCGTAATCTAACCGCCTGGATCCCAAAGGCTCCAATTCCATACATGATGATTGGAAGCACTACATTTAAAATCTTCCTCAGAATGGAGAATTTCAAGGCTAAAATCTCAGCTGAAAAAGTTCTTCCATAATTTAATAAAAGCAGATCAGTTCGTCTTTGTACCAACTTAAAATGTTCTATAAAATTTAATTTATTATCAATCATAACGCCAAGATATTTCATATCATCTACAAATTTGATTCTTTTGACTTGATATTTCAAATTTGGTGGTCTAGTTTTTTAATCTCCTCTGGGAGAAAACAATACACATGTATTTTCAATATTAAATTGTAATTTTTCTTTGTTTAGCCAAGAAAAATTCTGCTTCAGCAAGTTATCCACAATAACGTTCCAGAGCAGAGGAGCACTGCAGGAGCCCTGAGGGCAACCCTTATAAATATTCATTACTAAGTATTTACTCTTACCCTTGAAACAATTAAAAACAATTTTTCTTTACTAAAATAACTTTTAAATAGATAAAACAAATTTCTAGGTATTTTTAAATCAATTAGACCATGCAACAAGGAAGATCAATAAACAGAATCAAATGCAGCCGAAATCTCCAGAGAAATCAAAGCTACGTGTTGTTCACCCCTAAAACGTCCGACATATCCAATAACCCGGTAAAGTGGATCCTCCGTACCTCTTCCAAAGGTAAATCCATATTGAAACTCACTAAGTGGAATTTATTAACCATAAAGCGTAGAATTCTATTAGTTACCAATTTGTCTAGCACCTTACCCAAAATATTCAAAAGTGTAATGGGTCTTTGCTTTCCATTAGGCTTAGGGATCAAAATAATTCAACCAATTTTCCAACAATCTGGAAAAAGAGCAAACTTATGTCAGGCATTATATAGGCAAACAAAAAAAAAACCTGGGTAATAGAAGAATAATCTTTTAATCAAAACAGAATGTATGCGATCCGGACCTGCAGCAGCCATATTCCTCAAACCCAATACAATACTCTTATAACTTCATCATATCGTGAATGGTGAGTCTTCTCACTACATTCTAAACCATCGTCTTCAAAAATATGTATATCTTCTGGTTCATCCAAATCAAGCACCTCTTTAACATACACAGTATTAATATATTGCTCATCATTAAAAAATAATTCTCTTTATATACTCTCTTGGTCTTCCTAATCAAACGTTTATAAATAGCCAATTCTATAGCTACCAGAAATGATGACTAAGAAATCATAAGCATATGCTTGAATTTTTATGCCTGTGTCAAAATCTAAATTTAAAGCTGTATCAGCCAAGATATTCCATAAAGTGGGTTCTAGGTTGGAACCTTGAAGTGCCCTTTTCTGATAAGAATGTGAGATAATTGACTCCATCTCTTTTATATTGTATTTTCCGGTTGCTCAAATAACTTCGAATTATGCGAAAAAGATTTCTCGGACATATGACTTCACTTAACCTTGATAGCAATCTAGGCCACTAAACGTTATTGAACGCAGATGCAACGTCTAAAGAAATAACACAAGTATGAAGATTGTTCATTCTATTGTTATGAATTTCATTAACTAGGTTATTTACTGCATCAATTGTGCTACGACCCGCTGTGAAACCATATTGTTGGTTCTTGAGTATTTTCTTTGCAATCAAAAAATGAGTTAGTCGTCGTTCAATAATCTTATCTAATATCTTTCCCCAAGCCGATAAAAGGCAAATGGGTCTGTAGGCATTGGGATTTGAAACATCCTTCCCTTCTTTCTGAAAAAGGACTAAATTACCAATCTTCCATTTTTTTTGGAAAGTAACCAATTTCTAAACATCTCTTCATAATTCGAGTCATTAGATTTGGAATTAGCAATAAATTCTTCGGGAAGACAATTTTTCGGTTAAAGAAGCTGGTCGTCAAAATTGTTTAATCACTTGTCTTACAACTTCTTCTTCAACTCTAATATAGAGTGGCAGTAGCCCAGCCAATACACTGATTGCATCAGAAGTTGCAGTTCTATACGCTCGAGTGATGTTTAAAGCAAATAAATGGTCTTTGAATTGCTGCGAGATATCTGATTTTGCGGCCCTGCATTGGATAAACTCACACAGCTGCAGCATAGGTGACAATTGTTTCTATGACGTTCGGGAATAGTATTTTGTGAATATGGGGCTGAGATCATTATTTGTGTCCTTGCATTTGCTTCATTTGCTTTGCGATGACTGATGTACGCGGCTTGAAGTCAAGAACGTGAAGTTTCCAGGTCATTTTCTGATCAAAAATGAGACCCAGTTACCTCAGCCCCTTTATTATTTGAATTTTTTTATTGTTGAGTGTTATTCTTGGCCGCCGTACTAACGACCCTCCTTTTTTAGGAACTAACGAAATCTTAGATTTTTCTTCTGTTATGATCAGCTTGACTGATGTGCAGAGCTGACGAAAAAGGGAGCAAGCCTCGTTCAATTTGTCTGTAATTCTGCGCGTGAAGAGCTCTTGGCTATCAATGTTGCGTCATCTGCATAAGCAAACATTTGCATGCGTACAGGCCACTGTGCTGTTAGTACTGTATTAAAGGTTAAATTCCACAAATGGGGACCAGCACCGAATCCTTGTGGGCAGCCCTTAGTCTGTTTGCATACTATGCAACCATTACTGTGAACTACAAGCAACTTGCGGTCAGACAAATAGTGGCACAGAGTCATGTATATATTATCAAAGCATTTGACATCCCGTAGTGCTTTTCTTATCGCAGGCCACCATAAATTGTCAAAAGCACTCCTGAGGTCGATACTAACGAGTATAGTGTAGAATCCATCATTCTTGTTTTCTTAAAATGGCTGATTTCGTACAAAGCGTGTGTGGTTGAAAGGCCCATTCTAAAAACATATTGTCTGGGAATAAGTGCACTGTTACTAAGTAGGTGAAAGTGTAGTCTGTTCATCAGAAGTTTTTCGAAGATTTTACCCACTGCAGATAGGGCGAAAGGAGCTGGGATCCGATGGATCTCGATTCTTCTTCAGAAAAAAAACCACCCGTCCAGACTGAAAGATTTTAGGAAATGTTCCCGTAGCAAGAAGTTTGTTAAAGTAAATGACGAAAAAAGGCGGAGTTGCATTCATGATGTGCTTTACTATTGAGTAATCAACATCGTCTGGCCCAGGTGCTTTCTTCCGAGGTAAACGTTTAAGCACCTGTAGAAGATCTTCTTGTGTGAAATGTAAATCTGGAGGAGCTTCAGTATATATATAGTCGTTTCTTATAAGTGTATGATGGGTTGAGTCTTCATCTATAATATCCTGTTTGAAAATCGTGTCCAAGATATGTTCAATAGTTCTCGCAGTATAATTGGAAGTAGGCTGTAGGAAAGAAGGAACATGAAAATGTGCTGCTTTAAGTATTTCCCCCGTAGCTACCTTATGGTGAATACTATAGACCACTTTATTTTCAGTACAAAATTGCTTCCAGGAATTAATTTTTGCTTCTGTGATCATTCTTTTATATATTTGCGTTCTCTTTGAAAACGATCTAGTGTATCTGTGTGTACATTCAATCTCCTAATCTTGTTTTAATTTCCTACGAAGTGCTCGACATTTACGCTGCTGAGTTCGGAGCGATTCCGTCCACCAGTTAATTGTAGATGATTTTTGTGTTACGTAATAGCAGGGACTCATCATACGCTTACTCTGTTGTGGTCTGTAGTGCATCCGAGAAGGCTTCCAGATCTTCTTGTGATTGAGCCTGCATTAATCTTAGTTCTAGATCTTTAAGTATGTTAAGGATATGTCTAATGAATGAATTGATTTTTCGTCCTGGGAGATTATAGCGTTTGATTATAGGAACTGTCGCGATCTTATCTATTTTAAAAGTAATATACTTATGGTCTGAAAGACTTATTTAATCTTCAACATTCCATTCTTGTTTTAACACTTTCCGGCACGCTATTTTTCAACAAAATAAAGTTGGAATTTCAACAAAATAAAGGTAGGCAGTCTAATCAGGCCTGGAAGAGTACACAGGTAAAATTTTGTGAACATAGCACTTATCGCTTTAATTCTATAGGTATGCCCGAAACGGGCACACTGAATGAATAGAGCTTCGAAAAGAGTGCTGAAACGAGCATTGCTGGGATGCGCGTAAAAGAGTATGAGATTTTGCCTACGATTAAAAAATACTAGATTCTGAATACCGTAGCAGATTTAGCCTTATCAGGGTATGCCATAAATGAAAAACGTAACTTGGGTATATGATAGTTACAGTATTTGAACTTCATATTTACATTTTCGTCTATTTCTTTCATGTTGGTATTTTTCAAAGGAAGTAACACCACCTTTGAAAAAGGAAATCCAACATTGCATGTTTGACACATGTACTGGGATCCGTATCAGATTCACTATCTGAAGGCAATTCGTGTAGCAGTACTTCAGAAATGGTCAGCCTTCTCTGATCCATTTGAAAAATAAATAAAAATCTGAAAAAATAAACTAATATTTTTATCTACAATTAGAAATCATAAACTATAAAATAAAATTAAATAAACGTCTACAACTAAAAACTGTCAAAACGTAGGTCTAACAAAACTTCTTTGAACAAAAGAGAAATAGAAAAAGAGAAGCAATTTCTTAGTTGATAACCAAACCTACCCTCCCTCCCTCCCAAAAAAAGAGGGAAAGGAAAGAAAGAAAAATACGGGAAATTGAACACATATGTGGATCCACCGTTTTGTTGTGAATGAGCTGACCGAGAGCTGCAGAGAAACAAAGACACAGTTGTCAGTCTTTTCCGAGTCTCTCAGTAATCCCACTCTTGGCACAACTGATGTTAGCCATTCGATTTTAGGCAAGATTTCAAGGTGAAAATTTAAAATTAATATAGAATAAGGAGATTATCATACAGCCAAGAAAATAACAGATATTTCTTTTCAAACAATTACTTTTATATCCTAAAAAAAATCTGGAAAATTTCTTTGAAAAATGAGGGTCTTTAAAAACTAAACATTGCTAAAATATATGGACTGGTTTGTGTTGGGCTGCCATCTAGTATAAATAAAGGTTCAAATTTTTCTGTGCGTACAGAAAGAAGTTTTTAGGTGTGCCGGACTGGGCACACCGTGCCGCAAAGGGTTACGTCAACTGCTGGGGTAGTGGTGAATGTAAGATATGGCCATCCATGTGCATAGATACTATCATAGGACGGAGGAGCATCTATAGTGTTCTGGATAACCTAGTTGGTGGTGGAAAGAAAATCTTCCAGTTCACGGCCTTTAACATTTGTCGTGGCATAACCCCGAGCAGTGTTGGGGGAATTATAATCTCCACCTTCTTATGGGGCTGAATATTGAGAGACCATAACTATTGCCATGATTGTACTTCTAGGAGTATGGCGAAATTATCTCTTTCCAAGGAGATGATTGATAGTGCCTAATCTTTATTGCAGAAAATCACAGTAGCTCATGGATGATGTTCAGTGTCTACTTTTTGGAAGATATTTCATTGCAAGGAAAAAGCTATAGCTGCACCATTGAGTATATATGGTTCTTGTGCGAAAATTATGTCGATTCCATCCTCTGCTGCGAGCAGAATTGCCTGATCTGTTGCAGCTTTTGCATGCTGCAAAATGCTGCTTGATTTGTAAACATTTAATTGGTTGAGCTGATGTTATTTGAGATTTGTTGATGTGCACATTAGGATCAGAGTGGAAATTGGTGGAATTTACTGCTAAAAGAGAGCTATTAGCCGCTATTTGCTGACTAGTAATCCGTGTTATTTCTGAGGATGTGGACGGAAGGCTGGTAAAATGGGCAGTCCTGGTGGTATGGGGGATGTTGAAAGTTGTAACTGGTTCCGTAACGGTTGTGGGCATCTCCGCAGTTTGATTTTCGTCTTTCTCGCCTTTTGACTTCTGCCTGTACTTCTGTACGGTTGATGTGTTCTTCGAGTTTGTCGGCATCGTCCGATGTACGGCAAAATACTTCAAGTCCTCCCTGTTAAACCAGTGTTATTCATTCTAATAGGACCGGAGGTTTTTTTAATAGGTTTTTCCCAGCAATTCTTGTCTGAGGTCCGCTGGAGATTTCTTCTCTTTAGGTTTGATGATGAGGCTAGGTTGCCTGAGAACCTCTGCAAAAGTAGGTGGTTGCGGAGTTGGAGTAGGAGTAACAGTCGATGTTACGACGTTGCCTATTGTACTGTAAACTCTATCAGTATTCATAGCAGTGTCCTGAGTGTTAACCTTTTCTGTGTTGATTGCAATATAAACTGCGTCCAAGGGATCTTTAGGAGTACTTTGTACTGCCAGTTCCTTAAAAGCTACTAACGTATTAATAAGACGTTCTCGTAAATCCCGTGGTAAAACGTGCTTGCCACTTCGTATGGATTTTGCAATGGTTACACTTTCGTCGAAAAGAGCGTTAATTTTATCTGCATACGAAAGATCACTTAAAGACACAAGAGATTAAATGTTCAATCTACTAGCGAAAGCAGATGTGTCTAACTCTGGTACTGATATTGTGCATGTAGCGTTCAAATTTTAAAAATTCAGACTTCAAGTGTATTATTAATAATCACAATACTATTAAAAACTATTAGAATTTAGAATAATTGGGAATGATGGGTAACATGAGTAACACAGTAATAAAACGAGAGAAGACGCATGATCTTATGATTATATCTTGAAAATAACAATGAAATGAAGTTCAAAAGCACAAAATCTAAAAATCTTCCAGCGGGCAGAAAAACTCTAGAAAATGGTGCATTCGAAAGCAGATGCGTTGGCAGGTGCAGGCAGAAAAGCTCTAGTAAATGATGCACTCAAAGGCAGGTGCAAGCGGAAATGATGCGAAACAATTTCTAAACCTTATTAGGTTCAACATCACGCAGTGCAAAAACGTTAATTATTTTATCAGTTTCGCTCAAAATCAAAAATACCAAATCACACTAGATGAAGTATCACTTAAATTATACTAAACAAAGTTACAATTCAAATGAACTTTCACAATGAATGTCACAATTCAATGCATAAATTGAAGAGCTTACCACCTTTCATGTAACGTCTATCGACAGGTGGCACACTTGTTGTGCAAACGTAATTGTGTCAAGTAATAACTCCTGTCAAGTAATTGTGGCAAAACCCTTTCCAAAAAATGCGATATTTTTTACCATCCATTTATTAATCACCAATAATATCCTCTCATAGATTCTCGGAAAACCGTTTTCAGGCACTATGTAGGTGCATACTTTGTGGGTTGTCATAGCTCCACACATGAATATTGTGATGACTGAAGATCCTTCCATGACAGAAATAGCTTTATCCGTGTAAAGAATGCAGGATGGAAACGCCGGGCTCTAATTGCCTTTCTCGACGCATCAGCGTACAAATTCCACTCGTCGACGATAATCCTGAGGTTGCAATGACCGGATCCTTTGCAAATGATTTGGAGGTAAACGCTCCTATGTAATGTGAATCCTACCTGGACTGAAATGTTGCAATATCACGAGTAATGGTTCGTGGATGTCTCATATTCACTCAGGTTACGGTGCAATTTTGCAAACATTCGGTAACTCAGTGCACGTCTGTTCAGGTGCAGTGAAATTTGTCATACACAATATGCATGACGGCCATTTCCGTTTTGTAAACTGTTCTATACTCTCCGTGCGCAATCAAAACGTAAAATGACTAATGCTGCTTTCCATTACAACTCTGGAGAACAGCGCCTTCAAACGTGCAAACCTATAGATGGTAAGAACCAGGCATGCAGCGAGAAAACTTCCGGAAACCTTAATCATCGGAAGGTCATGACTTAATTTATAATGACGGTCTTTAAATGTCAATTTGCGGTCACTATGTAGTCATATTTTCCATTCTACTACCTTTACAGGTGGCTGTCGACGGTTTTCCTGCGACAACTGCTATTATCCCTCTACTTCATTAGGACTGCATTTCCGACCGTGCATTGCTATAAGATTCCGAGTCGTCTAGATGTATCCTACCTCTCCTAGAAGTTTGCTTCTCTAGACTAGAAGAGAAACACGCTAATGTGACAATCAAAATCGTAAAAACAACCTTGCATTTAGCGTAATAATAATTTAGCGTAATTATATACGATTTTGATTTACTTCTCTAGTTTTCAGTCACCTTGTACATTTAACTTGCATTAGATTGTATCTGCTCCTAATATTTTCCTAATTAACATGAAAGTTACATACGTTAAACACGACGTAAATTTTCAGTACCGAAAAAATAACTTACGTCTGAATTTTGTTTATAGCACTTCTTAACTTAGGAATGTGTTTCCTCCATTCCATAGTAGAAATTCTCACATGCCTCGCTTATTAGATCTAACGAACAGTGTTTACCAAATATGGAAAAACTAGTGTTCACGTAAGAAAACTAATCTAAAATGCGTTCTCGAAGCTTATTAATTAAATTTGGGAAAGAGACTGCATAAAACCGAAGTATATTTCCAGCGCACTTAGGAAAAATTATTCAGATATTCTATTTCCATATAGTGAGCCGCCTAGCGATATAACTTCGGAAATGCGCGTGCTAAGTTTTCATTATAAACAAATGCTTTATTACTAAGTACACTGCAATAAGAATTTTAGTAGCACCTATTACCTTTTCAAGATGGAGGATTATCGTTTTGGAGATAATTAAACTTTACGATAATTTTGATCATTTTTTATTTTTGGTATGTGATATATTATCAAATAAATGATTATCATGAGCTTTAATTATTGGAAAAGTTTTAAGAATTGTCAAAATCCCTTTAAACACTGTGAATAACTGTTTCTAATCCTGCGAAAATCGTTTGAAATGAATTACAGTATTATACATTAAACGATTTTCATGTATTAAATTAATCCTTCAGATTTCTTTCCTTGGTTTAGCTTAGTAAATTTTTAGCTATTTAAAACAAACATCTAAATCCAGGTACATTAGATCTAACGAACAGTGTTTACCAAATATGGAAAAACTAGTGTTCACGTAAGGAAACTTCGAGGCCTGGCTGAAATTTTCGCAATGCCATTTAGTTCTATTTGGAATGTTATCCGAACAATTCAACCAAATCCCACTCTCTTATCGCTATTCCCATTTTCCTAGTAGGAATCAGTGCTTCAGAGTAAACCTTCAAAGCGTTGTGATATCTGTACGAACATTAAGGTTCTTTCTCCTCAATCCAAACACCTTCATGTTCAAAACTTATAGTTAAGGATGATAAAATCTAACGATTCATTTTGGGGCTTTTCGCAGCTGAGTCCGCGTGTTTCCGATTTCCCATTTGTGGCTGGTGTTTTTATAGCACTTCTTAACTTAGGAATGTGTTTCCTCCATTCCGTAGTAGAAATTCTCACATGTCTCGCTTATTTTGATGCCAAGGAAAAGCATTTTAATATATTGGTAAAAAGTTAAAAATTAGTAAAGATGACAAAGAACCAAATCATCTATTGACATCATTTTAAATATAAATTTGATTTTTGAAAAAAAAAGAAAAGTTTTCTTTTTGAGTACTCTTTAATTACGTTTAGAATTTTTACGCATAATTTGTAACTAATAAGTACCCTTTAGGTACACTTTCAAAGATTACGTTTTTATTTATCCCTTCTATAAAAACAAAAGCAAACACAAAGAAATATTTGCATGTACAGTAAGAGGTAAATGACAATAAATTATGCGTAAACATAAAAGGATTCGTACTTACTGTGTACACTTGGCGTAACATGAGCACAGTGGCTAATATTTTCAAATGAAACCTCTTACCTGTGACTGAGACATATAAAATCATCTTGCTTTAATTAGGAAGGAGAATTACGTTTTCCTGTTATTCCTATTTCATATAAAATATTAACTTACCATTTTGACCAAATAAGGTTGTATCCTTCTAAAATACTACTAAAATTACATACACATTTAAAACGTATAGCTATATTATGAAAAGAAGATAATAACTACAAATATTATTCTTTAATTTTAAAGCAAATTGATTTATATCTTTTTCTTGAAATATATCATTCTTTCGTCAATTGTCCAAGTTTTATAATATAAAGGAAACATCACTGTTCGTTGGCTGTGAAACAAGCGGCAGTAACTTTCATACGGTACTGGATGGCGTCCATTAAAGCAATGCAGTTAAGTATATTGCAAGTTCACTTAACTAGATATTCGGTTTTAGGTGAAAATCGAACTTTCAGTACATTAAAAAGATCATCGGATCGCCTGATCTAATATGACGCGGTCAGACATGGACATTCTCTTATTAGTTGTTAATATTTAATACAGAAAAAAGAATATTCTGCAACTAATATTTGAAGGAAAATGATTTTATTAAATGAAATAATTTTTTAAAGTAAATTTTGATTTGTCTGAATACCTGCTGTACAATATAAAATTTTTAAATAATTTGAATTTAAGCACTATGCAGAATCATTAAGCTAAACTGTGCTACTCTAAGATTCTATAACTTCTTCCTAGATTATACAGTCTGTTTTAATTGATAAGGCGATTCAATTAAAATGCTTATTTATATGTTTCAGCGCATATATCATTTTTATTCAAATTTTGTTTAAAATTAAGCTTATATTTCGTATGTTTCAATTTAATATAAATATTTATATACATTAAATCAAATAGAAAATAATATAGCGATTTCTATCAAAATATCATTTACACTCATTATCGTTATAAAATTTATATTAAATATAAAACCTAAATCTCTTGTAAATTATCAAATTTTTAAGAAAAATGTTTAAATTACACGTTGGTTTATACTTACATTGCTTTATGATAATCAGATATAATATATACATCTATGGGGAGTTTATTTCATTTAACTGATTATATCAGGGAGAAGAAAATAAAAAATTAAGACAAGTAAGCTCAAATATGCAACACCTACAAAGCTCTAAAATATGAAATATAAAAAATCACTGACCCCACTGCACTCTTTCAGACATACGTTGACTGTTCCGACGAACAAGACGTAATTCGTGTCAGGAAACTTGAAAGCTCTAAATTTTGAGTATAAAGTCTTTCCACCGTCAGGAGTTTCAAAGTTACCAAATATATAGGGGTCTATTGAACATCTGAAAATGAAATATAAACTAGAATCAAAACTAAATTCATGTAGCAGTTAAGTTTTATTATTAGATATTATTCCTAAATTAAATGACTTGCATATGAGAAATGACTGATTTGGAAAAAAGATCTCATTTCGACAAGTACAGTACTCACCAAACCGGCAACCAAGTTATTATTGCACAAATTACAGTTTATGAAATAAAAATAAATAATACATGCAACCTGGAAAAGTTAAAGTCCTTCTTCCAGTGATGTTAGCAACTGAAAATGTTAAACTGAATTTTGTACTTACGTGTATTTTATGTATATTAAGATATGTAGGCTACAGACAGGAAATAAAAATGCATAATAAATACTGCAGCATTCGCTATACCTTATATACGTCAGTGATGGATTCCGGAGAATGTGCATAATGCACGGCAGTAAAATAAATATATATTATTAGATTATGAATAATACAGTTATAAATGATTTACCATACTGATACATCCAATGATGAAGAATGGCTTTATAAAAAAATGCTACAACACGATGCAGTTCATTAACCGTTATGTTTCAGTTTGGAACTAATATGGAATTTGAATTTTTAATAATAGATTCTTCTGTTGATAAAACATGAAATTTGCTTGGAAAGGATAATATGCACTAATATCAACAGCATGATTTACTATGACTAATTACAAACTTCATGAGCAAAGGGACAAATTCTTGCCAAATCCAAGAATGATTTTTTATTTCAAATCAAGAGACTATTTTTGCTGCGATATCAAACTATTTACTTGTTTGTATTGTGTAATTCTGCTCTCAGCGGCAGCAAAGAACACAAACAGATTGAACTACTTGAAAAATTCTAAAAGCAACTGTATAATAAATAAATTTCTTATTACATTGTGGAAATGAAATTGACGGAAATGAAAATGTGGAAATGAAAATGAAATTAAATATACGGGGAATTTAGAAACCATGCTGAACTTGTTTTATAAACTTCGTTCACCGTCTTTATTACTTTCCTGGTACAGAAATGCATTTTACGTGTATTGTTGCGTTTCTAAATCAGTTTTGTACTATAGTCTTACACACATTACCAAATTCTTTAATTATTTTTAAATGTTATACTCTGATGTGCTCAAAGAATCAATAATTTTATTTATACTTTAATCATATAGCCTCTGAAATGTTTTGAAATGTTTTAAATCGTGAATCTCTGAAATGTTTTAAATCGTATTTCACTAAGTAACGCATTAGCGTTAAATCTGCGATGAAAATATATGTACACAATTCGTAATTACATTTTAAATTTTGTCTAATTGTACTTAGATAACATAAAGAAAACATGAGCCATTTGCTCCCAGAAAGCTATCCAGAAAAATCAACTTTTCGTAAGCTAAAACTCGTTTTTTCTATCACTACTAGCCAACAGACTTGGAACATTATTAATCATGGGAAATTCCATCACGTCCTATATGTTGTGTAGCTGCCAGACATTTTTATGTCTGGCTTAATACTGCTTTGGAAGTGTACTGTGTAAAATTATAATTTTAAAGCATTTTGAAGTACACTGCTTTTTCTATCATTCTTGAATTTAGTTTCTTTCTTCCATACCATTTAATAACAAATAATTTGATATTTAATTAAAGCAAAGCAAGAAGGTTTAACTGTAATGTCCTTAAAACCTCAAATAGAAATGGTTTGAAGAAAGCATTTTCTTTTATCAAAGCTTTAAAAAAGAATACAAAATCCATGCATTACTTACCTACTCAAACTTCGTTGCGCTGGATCAGTCATAGACATGTGCCAATCTAATTTTACTGTTTTCCTATCTATAGTTTTAAAGACACGTATACAACTAAGGATGTCAAAACGATATAACGCAATATGTGGTGTCAAGCTTAACCTTGCATTATATGGCCACTCATTATGAAACGGAAGTTAAGGATTCATCAGGTTAAAAAATCGAATATTTATAAAGATAAGAAAACATATAGCTATATATTCCATAGTGATTTCAAAAACACTTTTAAACATTCCAGTCAAACTATGCAAATAAAAGCAACAAACAAACTAGAAAAAGCCAGAAATACAGTACATAACACAAAGTAAATACACAATGTCTTATGTGTCAACCAAAATCATATCATATATGTATGTTCTTTAAAATTAATTTAAAATCAAATTTCTGAAATTTTCAGGTTTCATTTAATCTTTATTTAATTTTTTTTTTAAATTGAACCTTTAGTATTTGAAAAATTTTACGAGTTTAAATAGAATCGAGATTTTGAATTCCAAGACTCAAAATCCTCTCATAATTCCAACGCCTTGTTAATTTAAAGTTAATGTATTAGGATATACTCTCTTGGGGCTAAATAAAATTCGTTATTTAATGACAATTTATTTTATTACATATTCTTTTGCTTCAGTATTGGAATACATGCACATGTATCCAATTATTCAGTTATATAACTATTACTTAATTTTTGAAAAACTAAAAACTCTAAAATAATGTAAAATTCGCAAATGTGAAAAAGTCCCTAAACGTTCCCCTAAATTTTTGCAGCAAATAATATCAAGAACTAGTATAACTACAAAAATAAATATAGAGATAAATATTTTTGGAAAAGGTTCTCTTTCAATATTTAATAAGAGAGACTTTTAATATTGCAATTTCTGTTTTTTATTCAATGCGTGACGTCTTTCGTCTAAATCAAAATTAAAAAATGCATTGCTTTCTGTCAGAAAAAAGCACCTCGCAAGCTTTGAAATCCTTTTTATAGTATATATCTGTATTTTGAACTCCCGCCCAGTTCAATGAAGATTACTGCGGAATTATTTCTAGTATGATAAAACTATACACTTTAACATTTTCGGTATGCAATTAGCAACCTGAATGTAACAAAATATATGTGTGCAAAAAACAAGTGTATTTTCAAAATCAGATTTCATACTGGAGCTCACTATTTATTCTTCGATGTGACCATTTCTCATTTCTTGCATGCAAAAAACGTTTTTGGAAATTATTAAGAAATTTTTCGGATTTATTCTCTGAGAAGCCAGAACTCACGCATGTTGTTCAGCATGAAATAGAACTAAAGAATAACGAACCGGTTAAAACGAAACCATACAAACACGATCGCGTGAAGTATGAGATAATTAAAGACCATGCTCATTCAGGACATGCTCAAAAATAAGATAATCAAGCCTATCAGTAGCGCGTACGCTAGTCTGGCAATAAAAGAATGATTTGCCTCCTACGAATTTCAAATCATGGGGATTTGCCATTGACTATAGAAAGCTAAATAGTTTATCTAAATATACCGATTACCCACTACCTATAATCGAAGAAATAAGAAATCCCGATTACCCACTACCTATAATCGAAGAAATAATAAGAAAGATTAAATCAACTAAATTTATGATCATACTCTTCACCTCAAGGTACTTTCAGATAGCTATGAAACCGAGGATGTACCAAAGACTGCCTTTATCTTGCTGATGTGGGTCGATTATACTGCGGGAAAAATTTGTTTACGCAGTTAATCAGATGGGTCTTAAAATAACAAGAATACAATTTAATAATTAAACATACGCTCGGAAAAGACAATGTTGTGGCCGATGCTTTACCGCGAATAAAATTAGACGAAGAGGGAAAAGAAACAAAATGCCCTTTGCTAACTTCGAAAATCTTGGACTCCCGTTACACTATTATTCCTGAATTACAAACTGAACAGAATTTAGACATATTTATGCATACTTGCATGACCCTGGAAATTTTGAACACCCGGATATAGTGGCCATTAGAAATAGACAAAAATATTATGAAATAATTGAAAAAAATCTTATTTTATACTGAAACAACAAATGAAAATAGTGATTTACGACTGGTTATCCCAGCCAGTTTGCGGGTTAGCATTTTGCGAGAATTACTTGATGCACCTACTTAATTCCATCTTGGCATTAGAAAAACAATGCAGAGAGTACGCGAGGAGGTCTTTTTTCCCCAACTTCAAAAGTTTGTTACGGAATATATCAGGTCTTGCCATAGGTGCCAATTAGTTAACAATATAAATTTTAGCCGGGCTATGTATCTAAATAACATAGGATACGGAAACGTTTTCAAATAAACTAATAGGAATAAATTTGTTAAGCTAATTCAAAGTAATAAAAATAGATACTTATTTGCTGTTATCGATCATTTTTCGAAGTGCGTAGAAATAACCCCCCTTAAAACAGCCTCTGCTCAAGCTGCATCATTTTTCTAAATAATTATATCTTAAAATATGATGAACCACTTACGGTAATATCAGATTACGATCCCCAGTTTATTAGTCAAATTTCTCGAAGATCTGTGCATGTGTAGGGCTTGGCATCCGCCACTTAAAGATGGTTGTTTATCGACCACAATCTAACACCATGGAATGCGTAAATAGCAATATTGTAAAAATACTAACTAATTATGTAAAAACTTACTACCGACGCTGGAAACATTGCTTCAACTAATTGGTTAAGAACGGCTAAACACAATACTACTGGAAGAACACCATCCGAAATATTTTGGGGAGGGGAAAAAATTACCCCTTTGGACAAATTGTTGTTTATGCAGAAAAGAGAGGCAGAATTTATAAATGAACTGACATTCAAAAAATTATTAACCCTCTCTCTGCGTACTTTTTTATCAAAATAGGTTCAAAAATTACGTATTTTTTATTACATATTTCAAATCTTCATGTATATATAATTTCATATATTTTCATATCATATCTCAAATCACATATTGAGTTTAACAATACAAAAATTTTTAGTATAAGAGTTTTTTTTCCCAATATAGAATTAGATCATAGAAAAATGTTGTCAGAATACTGAAATTGAAGAATAATGATATAAAAGGAAAATTTTGAAATTAATATTGCTTAAATTATGATTTATTTTATAAAATACAAAGGTAAACATATATACTAATGAAAATATTTGCATAAAATAATATTTTGCACATCAATTTTGCACTACTGTCGAACGTTTTCAATAGAAACTGAATTTTCAGATTTATCACTATCTTCAGAGGAATCCGAGAAATTATCAGTTTCGCTATAACTATCTTCAATATACTTGAAATCAAAGTCAGAACTACTATCAGTGTCGGAAATATCGTCAGGAATATAGGTTATATCACTCGCGAAACGCTTCCTGCCAGACATCTCTGAGCTCTGAAAAGCGCGAGCAAAATGCTATATTACGTATTCTTGTATGTTTGGCAGAAATGTGGACAACTAATGGCATCTATTATTCTACATCTAAATAAACAATGAAACGTCACAGAAAAGCCGAAAGCAAACCTTGAACGAGGAAAGAACGGGTTGCACAGTTAAATAAAGGGCAAAAATTCATCCCCGTGGAAATCGCGGGTTGCGCAAATTTTGCTACTTTTACGTTGCCCAACGAAATCGCGGGATACGCAGCGAGAGGGTTAATGGAGCAGTAAGAAATTCGAATATTGCAAGAGCGAAAGAAAAAGTATACTATGATAGAAAAAGAAAGGACTTCGACTTTAAAGCCAGGGATAAAATACTGAAATTTAAAATATTTATTGTCTAGCGTCCCACAACGAAATCCCAGATTCGAAGGGCCTTTTATAATACAAAGAATTTTTGGAACTGTATGTTACTTAAAAGGAGATAACGGGGTCACTATTACTGCTAAGGTGGATCAAGTTAAAGAATATTCTGACCACGCTAATATGCCCGTTTTCCAAGATATTTTGCGGAAATCACCTTCTGGCAGAAAGGAAGCATCAGCACCGAGCACAGGAGATGGACCTTCCACTTGAAGAATTGTAATTCCAGAAAAGAAAAGGAAAGAGCCCAGACTGTTGGATCCGGAACGTAAAAGACGTCGACATGAAGAGAAAAATTGTATCATCAAGGGATAACATGGACTAACACAAAAGATTAGCGAGTCGGCGAAAACGGATGGCCGACAGAGATCAGCAACGAGATTTAGCGAGCGACGGACCGACAAACAACTCCAGCTAAGAAATCAGCGATCTAGATTCCAAGTGCCCAGGAACGACATCAGTAAGCGCATTTTCCACACGGAAAACGGACATGCGAGGAAGAACTTTGAAACAGCTCCACGTGTGGTTCAACACCAAGAGAAGGTAGCCTGAAAGAGAAGAGCCTTCAGGAAAAGAAAGCAGCCCATCGACGACGGGGGGAAACGGGGTTCCACAGCAGCGGGTGGGAATTAAACGAATCCACCAAGTCCTTTACTGGGAAGACTTTGCAAAGAAAAGACTGAGGGACTTCGCAAATCGATAGATAAGTCCAAACTATTCTATTTAGGTTTAAAAGCTAGCGCGAAGTTATTTGAAAACATTTATTTTAGTTGTTGCCTCGATAGAGGACAATTTTATTTTGATTAAGCAAGAAGCTTTTTATTTTATTTTTGCATTAAGCAAGAAACTTTCTGTTTTTGTATTAAGCAAGAAACTGTACGGAATTCTAGCAAGTTATTTTGGGGTAAATAAGAACGAGATGTTCTCTTTAGTCTCACAGAGTGAGTTAAAAAATGTTTGCATGATTTTAGTTCAGTGAAGCAACTTCATTACTCGTTAATCCAGAAATTTTGTTTTGGGTGTAATTAATTTGAAATTGTTTCCAGCTAAGACTAAGAAATTGTATATCTAATTTGTTTGTATATTGTATATCTTTCAGCTAAAGAAATTGTATATCTAAAATTTTTGTGAACTGTGTTAAAAAAAAGTGTTTTGCATGCTTGTAAACGCAAATAAATGTGTATGAATGAAAGACTTAAGCTGATAACAGAATGTACATTAAAAGTAAAAACTAGCTTGAGAATGAATGAAATTAATGTTAGGTTCTCCAGCCATCACTAACTTAATTTTCACTAGAAGTAGCACCTCAGAGCTGAAAATCAAACGTAGGATGTATTTCTGAGATCTGTCTGAGGTCTATTTATATTTTGCTAAATACTAAGCATTAAATTTTGATTCAAAAAGCATTTTCGTTTAAAATTAATTTAGAAGAAATTAAAGATTTTTTAAAAAATATCTTAAAAGAAATTTTTTCAGATGAAAATAAAGAAGCTACATTTTTATGACTCTACCGTCCCATGCAATGACGCTTATCCAGTCCCATGCAATGACACTTAATACGCTTATCCAGAACGAGCATAAATAGCATACATAATGGTTGAAAGTCTAAAGTATCTCAACAGAATGCTCGAGTTTTCATGCCTCTTTAATTCAAAGCAACTGTTGATTTTTTTTTGTTAGGTACATTGCTCCGCCATTAGACCACATGGAAAGATTGGGATGAACTGCGAAGGATATTTTTCGTTTCCATTTTGCACATGAGGAAAACCATGAAAATGCCCATACAGACAGCCCATTCGCCGGGACTCTAACCCTGGACCGACCTACAAGTGTTAAATAGCTTTTACCGCTCAGCCGCTGTTGGGCCAAGTTTATTCGCTAGTAGTTTGAAATCAAGTAGCAAACTCGACACTTTTCAAATATTTTCTTAATTCAGCCAAAAATTATGGTCAATAGTATGGTATAACTTAAAAACAGATGATCTTACTCACCCGTTCATGACGATTATTTCATCATGTTCTACAGTTCCATCGGTTACTTTCAGGTAGCTTGCTAGAAGACCATACGTGGCTAAATTAAAAATAAAATTCATTTACCTTGTTAGACACAGATATAACTTTTAAACAGTGTACATTTTTAATTGAAACTTTTCCAAGTAATTAAATTAAAAAGAGAATAAAAAAGAAAGAAAATAAATTTTTAAAACAAATTAGAATGTTTTTTTTACATACGCTCGAACGTTTCTTACAAACAATTCAAGACTGTTAGTATAAATAAAATATTATAATCAAAATGCAGTAAAATGAAACGCAGGTAAAATGCCTTAATACGCTTATGTTACATTAGTAAAGGCGAATAGAAAAAAACCTATTTAATATGCTAATAATATTCTAATAATTTGGAAGAATCATGTGGCTTGAAATCCCTGCCTTAAGAATATGTTATTTTGCAGTAAATTCGGAAAACAAAATAGGTAGAAATGTCCTTCCAGAAGTACTGATCCTAGACATACTTCCAATTACACTGGAATTTCATATAAAGATTGTTAATACAGTGAAAGAGAGAGCTATAACATCAGAAAATCTTACTTATAGTGCTCCAAAAGGACGGTTGGTAATACTTTTATGCGAAAGAGTCTTAATCTTCACGTGATAAAGCGGCGGGGGGTATTACAGAACGAATTCACACTTAATCAGTTTTCAGTGATAATTTCCGAATAGGTACTGGCAGTTTTATCAAATATTTGCTAGAAATTGAAATTCAAAACTTGTCAATTTTAAGGGTTATTGATTTCGTACAGAATAAAACAGCATTTGATATTTAAATTTACAGCTGGTTACATGAAGCTATTACCTATTCGTATACTTTTTAAAATTTTGCTTATAAAAGTAGGATGGTCTTGTATTTAACTCCAGAATACTGGGTAAAATAATCGAAATAATTCACTAATTGAAATCTTTGGTCTTTAAAGCCCGTATGAAATGTTAGATTTTATGTTTGCAAGCCGGATATGCTGAGATAAAAGCCGGATATGATAGGATGAATGCTGGACAGGAAGAGATAAAAGCTGAATATGAAGAGATGAGAGCTGAAATCAAAGCCGGACTGAAAGAGATGAAAGTCGGGCTGGAAGAGAAGAAAGCCCGACGAGAAGAAATAAATGTCGGGTAAGAAAAGGTGCGAGGGCAACTCCGAAAGTGGAGCTTGTAAAAGAAACTGGAGCTATAAAAGACCACGTGGAAATGAGAGAAATGTCATCTGAAGAATCAAAAGATGAAGAAAAGAAGAAAATAGCTAATGAACTATCTGAGAAACATCCAGAAATGAAGGATGAAATATCTAACGAGATTAATGACAGAGCTCGAAAAGATGAAGAAATAAAAGACAGGAAAGAAGCTTTTGATTCTCACGTGCTTGAAGTAGAGATAGAAGAAAGTGAAAATGCGACTGTCAAGTTCGTAGAAACTGATAGTGAAGTTATGAAAACGCAGTCAGCAAGTGTTGAACCATCTGAAAGTGAATGTGATGCAGAGATGAGAGAAGCTGATGTACAGCTTAAACAGTGTGCTCTAGTATTGCAAGAAAATCCACACGACAAGGACTTGATTCTTAACCTGGATACTTCGGCTAGTAAAGGATCGGATTCTTTTCGCGATTCTGGTGCAAACAGCGGAGCTGGCTTTCAGGAAATAGAGGTAAATAAGCATGTGCCATCTGTTAAAGATACCGAGGTGAACTATACGCATGCTACGAATGATTTACAGAGTTGTGAACGAACTGTTTTAGATTTTCCTGTGGAAGAAAAGTCTGAAAGAACTGAATCTCCAGACTGTGATATGCAAAACAGAAATACATCTGCGAACTGCAGTGGAAAAGTATTTGACCCGGGTAAAAATTAATGTAAAGACTGAGACTGAATTTCATTATGAAATTAAATTTGTAAAATTTTAAATTGTTATCTTTAATTTGTGTATATAACTTGAACATAGTGTAAATATTTGTTTCTTTAGTTATGTTATCTGTATGTTTTAAAGCGATTGGATTGTATCGAATTTGGCTCATTTCGTTGTCATTAAATAATTGAGCCATTTTTATGGCACATTTTTAAATGAATTCTCCATCCAAAAATGGCTTCTTTGCCTTTGCTATTTTTAAACAAACTTCAAACTATGCAGCTACAGATGCTTCTTGAAATTTCGGTTCTTGATTAAAATAAATCGTTTGATGATCCAGCTGCTTTTCCATTTTTTCACTAGTGGTATTTTCATGTCTCGCGGGTACGAATGATACTTTTTATCATGCATGGAAAGATAATGGCGCATCAAGTTACATTCTTTACACACAGCTATGATTCATAAACATTCCAAACACTGTGGTTTACCATTCTTGTTCAGAATAAATAAATAATTTATCTTCCAGCGATCTTGAAATTCTCGATTTTCGAGGTCTATTTTTCTTTTATTAGTAGCATTCATATTCAATAATTATTTTAATTAATAAATAAATATTTAATTTCATATTTATTTATTAATTTTTTCGAATTAGCGAAGGAGCGAAAGATTCGATTATCTACTACTTTACTTTTCCAAGATTCAATCTTCGGATTTATTGCTAGTGGATTTGTTGAAACTGAAAATTCACATCAATATTGTGGGATAATCTTCCAGTCGGAAAGTCTAGAAGAATGTGTACATAAATTTTGGCAAATCGAAGAAATAGCCAACGAACCCCTTAAAAGCGAAGAAGAGGAGTTTTGCGAATTGCATTATCAGAGACACATAGGAGAAGTGAGAGTGGGCGTTTCATCGTAGAGATGCCTATTCGAGAAGAAGCACTTCATCATTTAAGTGATTCAAGAAACATTGCTAATAAACGTCTTAATCAGACCATTAAAAGATTAAGTAAAAACCCAAACCTAAAAAGGCTTTATACCGATTTTATCGATGATTAGGAAAGATTAAATCACATGGGAAGGGTTGAAGAAGAAAATCCTCCAGCCCTTACTTTCTACATTCCTCACCATGAAATTAACAAACCTGAAAATTCATCTACGAAATTGCGCATTGTGTTTAATGCATCAGCTGCTAGTATTACAGGATTGAGTCTGAACGACATTTTACTCTCAGGAGAGGTTAAAGAAAATATTTGTGATTTGATTGTTCGATTTCGTAAACAAAATATAGCACTGGTCCCAGAGATTAAACAAATGTTTAGACAGATTTTAATCGATTCATCGCAAAGGAATCTTCTACGTATCTTATGGAAAGAGCATGAAGACGACTCATCTATTATTTTTAGATTGAATACTGTAACTTATGTGACTAAATGTGCTCCATTTCTAGATATAAGAACTCTAAAACAGTTAGCTTTGGATGAACAGCAGAAATACCCTTTAGCTTCTGAAGTGATTCTTTCTGACGTCTATATGTACGACATAGTTACAGAAGCCTCTGATTTTGAGTCTGCTATTTAACTAAAGATTAAACTAATAAAGATATTCGAAAGCTGTGGAATGACTTTACACAAATGGTACTCTAACTCTAAGAGTGTATTACACACTTTTGTATCTAAGGAAGAGTTTCACTTTGATTCCAGTGAATTTACGAAAACTCTTGGCATAATTTGGCAACCGGAATCCGACATCTTTACTTTTAAAGTCGCTTTCCAAGGCAAGTCATCTTTTACGAAAAGAGATGTCCTTTCAGTCATTGCACGAATCCTATTGGCTTTATCGGGCCAGTCATCTGTAAAGCAAAAATATTCCTTCGGAAACTATGATCTTTAAAACTGAACTGGGACGATGAATTACCTGAACCATTTGCCAGTGAATGGAATCGTTTCATTTTAAAGTTAAAGGAATTGGAAAATCTTAAGATAGGAAGATATGCTCTGCATTCTACAACCGATAAAGTGGCAATCGTAGGTTTCTCCGATGCTCCAGCATTTGCGTATGAAGCAGTGGTCTACCTAAATGCCATTCAAGGTAACCCTTGTTTAAAGTTACCGGCAAGCAGATCTCGAGTAGCCCTTAAGGACTCTATCTTTACCACGCTTAGAACTCTCGGCTTGTCTTCTACTTGCTAAGCTTGTTAAAAAAGTTCTGACTTCGCTAAATATAGACATTGAAAAGGTAACATTATATTCGGACTCGACAATAGCATTAGCGTGGATAAACGCTTCGCCACATCAACTCAAAACCTTTGTTGGGAATCGTGTTGCGAAAATTCAGTCCTTATCAGAAAACTTTGAGTGGAAACATATCCGTTCTAAGGAGAATCCTGATGATTTGGTTTCTCGTGGAGTCGAACCTAGCGAACTTTTATCTTCAGAATTATGGTTCAATGGATCTTCTAATCTTGGCATGAATGTTATAGAAAAGGCTAGTTTGGATGTTAAGGATTATGAACTTTACGAATGCGAATTGAAAAAATTTCCCAATTTTTCTCTTAGTGTTACTTCTAGTGCTTATTTTATTAACTATTTTTTCTTTAAGTAATAGTTTTGTTAAACTAATTCGTATTCTTAGTTTTATTTATAGGTTTATTTCCAACTGTTATGTCGTGGAGCAAAAACAATTTTACTTTACACCTGACTGCCACTGGCTCCGACATAGCAATGTGAATACTCTACATCTAAAATTTTAAAACACCATTCCATAATTTTAAATGTTTATTTAATAGAATTCTATTCATATATTTGCAAGTTATACATTATAAACACAATAAAATAAATTTGAACTTATCTGCACCAGCGTGAATAAGCCTGGCATAATATTCTGAACTCAACGCAATTTTAGGGGGGAAAATACCGCAAATTCAAACACAAGGTTTCATCCTTTCCAACGCAGCTAATTTTCTAAATATATTTTAATAATATCTGCAGCGGGACAGCGGATTCATTTCATTCATCCAAAACTCAAATGTTTTAACGCAATAGTATCGCAAAGGAAACATCGACTCAAAATCAAAATATTAAAATCTATAGAATATCATCCGCTGTTGCCATTCCAGCACTGCCAAGTTTTTCTTCCTGCAGCTGTTGCCAGACTTATCCTCGCTGTATGATGAGAGGTACAACATCCTCCCACCCTGATTTTCTCAAAATCAGACATTGCACAAAGTTTTCTAACATTACGAATAAAACAAACAGTACTATGTATTAGTTTAGAAAACACATAAAAGAAACTCGGTTAACATACAATATATATGACAGATCATACTAAAATGAGATCAATAAGGAATAAACTTCTAATTAAAGTCATTGCTAAAGAAAAGATGATATAAGTCCAAAACGTCTATATTGTACATTATTTCTATGAGGATGTCCTTGGTTTTAAGAGTCTACCGTATCTAGATCTGTTTTCAGTTGCCAGAGTTAGCACAGGATCACTGGTAGTTGAAACTTCTAGTGGGTGCAGTTTTTTGATTGGTCTTACCAAATACCCACTGCTTGTTTTTACCTGTACCATTCTGGTAGCCCCATCTCTACTACTGAATAATTTTACAATTTTGCCCATTGGCCACATTACACGTTTCTTATTGTCTAGTTCTACGAGGACTACATCCCCCACCTTTAGGTTTTGACATGAAGCGCTTGCCTTCTGCACTAGTTGAACCAGATATTCCTTGCGGAAGCGACTTCTCAGTTCTTGTCTCAATGTATTGCAGTAATTTACACGCACATTTAGTTTCTGGGAATCGATGTAATCCAGATCTGGTACCCCCACTTGTTTTATGTCTTGCGAAAACAGGGAAGGTGTCAGAGGTACGAGCTCTTCCGAATCATCATAGACGTATGTTAAAGGACGGTTGTTTAATGTGGATTCAACATCACACATGACGGTCAGTAACTCCTCGAAATTCACCGACGACCTCCCTAGAATTCGCACGAGAAGAGTCTTGGTGGAACGAACTAAGCTCTCCCACCATCCCCCCCACCACGCAGCCGTAGGGGAAATGAATTTCCATTTTATTGGTTTTCTGTGATTTTTCTCCAATCCAGGCATCTCAGAGCATTGTCTGCTCCGGTAAAATTGGTTCCGTTATCTGAATACATTGTCGCAGGACGGCCTCGTCTAGCAATGAACCGTCTCAGAGCCTGTAGAAACGTTTCGGTACTCAGAGAGGTGACAGGCTCCAGGTGAATTGCCCGGTATACGGCGCAGGTGAACAAGACGATTAAGCTTTACTCTTTGGTCTCAGAAGTAAAGGTCCACAAAGATCGACTCCAGTTGTTTCAAAGACTGGAGAATCTCTTATTCTGTCAAGGGGTAACTGAATCGGAGGGGTAGATAAAGCCTTAGCGGTAAAACACCTATATACTACACATCGACTTACACAAGATCTTATATTATGTTTCGATGAAATGATCCAGTATCGCTCTCTTAACTTAGCAGCTAATATCTGCACTCCCGCGTGACAGTTCTTTTCATGATACTCTCTTATGAGGCATTCAATTAAATAATGCTTGGACGGAAGCAACAGGAGATAAAGGAAGTAGAATTCATCATCATGTTCAATGATTTTAGTTTTAACTCTGAGGACTCCGTCGTTGTCTCTCACTACCAATAATCCATGGACGGAATCTCCTTTCTCTTGAAAGTGCTTCCTTTGCTCTAAACTCCACAAAAATGTTTCGGCGTTAGTTTTTTCTTCTACTGTTAAGGTAACCGAAGAATACGAGGGCTTCTTTAGGAGTTTATTAGTAAAGCGTAGAACCCAGCAGAATACTCGAACTATTTTAGAAAAACTCGAAAAACGTTTGTACCACTCATAATCTTCTAATTTTATACTCAAATTGACAATCACTTCCTTCTTAATTTCTGCTGCAACAGAATTTTCGTCTGGAGTAAACTCAACGTCTGGCCATTCTTTCGGAGAGCTTTTCAAAAATCCGGGGCCCTCCCACCAATTGCATTGCCGCAAATTTCCCAGGGATATGTCTCCAACATTCCTGCTTCGAGAGTTTCCGAATCTCCTTTACTCTATTATTCACAAATACTCCCCAGTTTTCCTCTCGTTGTATCCAGCTAAGAGCCACAGTAGCGTCTGTCCAGTAATATATCGGGACATCGACTAAGCACAGGGTTTCAACAGTATACCTTGCCAAGCGTGCACCTAGAACACAGGCTAGCAACTACAAACGCGGAATAGTTATTTTCTTTAAGGGCGATACCCGTGATTTTGCTATGACGAATTTCACGAAAACTTTGTCTTCTTCCTTACTTCGTAAGTAAATGACAGTTGCATAAGCAGCTTGACTGGCATCGCAAAAGACGTGTAGAGTCCATGAATCCTTAATTCCATGACCCATACGACAAGGTAATTTAAGACTGGAAAGACTAGGCAACCTTTCGTACCATCTCTCAAATCTTGTTTGAAGTTCATCTGGTAATGGTTTATCCCAGGTCGATTTTGTTGCCCAAGCCTCTTGAAGAATTAATTTCGCAGGTAATATGACGGGCACAAAGAAACCTAGCGGCTCAAAAACAGCATGGACTAGAGACAATAGTCTCCTTTTTGATAAGTCTCTTTTAACGATTTCTCTTTGGACGGATATTGTAAGGCTGTCATCTCGTCGGTCCCACTGCAAGCCTAGAACTGCGGAGACTGGATCACTATCTTCAGCTGCTAGCTCTTGATCACCATATTGATTAAAAGCCCACATTCGAAGATTCATTTTGGCTTCTGCCATAATAGTAATCGACTAGAATTGATTTATGCGGTCCCTTTTACATAAAATGTAAAATTCAACGAAGAGGTACCTTAAATAAGATATATGTTGTTATTTTTGTATGTTTAGTTACTCGAGCGACACAGATTTGTTACAGATCTAACATCGCAGGCTGTAATTGCAACATTAAAAAGATTTTTCGCTCGGCGCGGCCTTAGCTCAACTATATATTCGGATAACGCTACCAACTTTGTTGGAGCCAACGCCGATTTGAAAAGGCTGTTAATCCTCGTCAAAAGTTCCCCTAGTCTGTCGTCATATTTAGCTTCTGAATCAATCGTTTGGAAATTCAATCAACGCGTTCTCCCAACTTCGGTGGTATATATGAGGCCGGAGTGAAATCCTTAAACATGATCTAAAACGAACTACCGGAAATTCAAAATTGACTCTCGAAGAAATTTTGACTGTTATAAATCAAACTGAAAGGGTATTAAATAGTAGACCTTTATTACTTTTATCTTCAGATCCAAATGACTTCGAAACTTTGACCCCTGGTCATTTTTTAATCGAAAGACCTCTTAATGCTCTACCTGAACCTTGTAAAACAGAAATTCCGAACAACAGACTTTCATCCTGACAGAAAATTGTTAAAATTAACCAAATAATATGGAACAAATGGTTCAAAGGTTATCCAAATAATCTTCAACAGAGAAGTAAATGGTTCTTTCAAAAGGACAATATAAAAATAGGTACTCTTGTATTAGTTAAAGAGGATAAACTACCTCTATGTACGTGGATAGTAGGCCGTATCTATGACACCATTCCTGGAAGCGATGTTAAAGTCTGTGTTGTTGTTATCAAAATGCCTCAAGGACTGATAAAACGTGGAATATCGAACTTATGTATTTTACCTATGAACGATTGATGTAGTGAATTTATATTAAAATTACTTGTATTAATATTGCGTATCTATTTTATTGTGAAATGTAGTAATTTGTTTGTTATCTGTTTAAAAGATATATTATTGCATTTAATTGTTTCTAACTGATATATGTATCAAACTTTGAATTTCTTAAATAATTTATATTAGCTTTGAAATTAGTATTTCAACGCCGGGAGGGATGTTGGCACCTGATCGTCCGCTGATCATCTGCTATGCGAAACCTTTCGCCTCTAACTTAGTTGCCTAGCAACGAATCTTGTAACGCGTATGCGTCAATATCGTTTGTTTGTGTCATTCTTTTTATTAGCCTGTTCGATGAGAAATTTGTTGCTTGGATGTTTTAATGGCTGTTAATTGAGCGGTTAATTTTCGAATAGAATAAAAGATGGATTTAAAATAAAATTAGTTTCGTTATTTCGTAGCTACAGTCCATAACAACGAGCAATGAACTTGAAACGACAAGGATTCACATCGTCCTAATACACTGAACTAAAAATGATCTAACCTGTTGCCTCCAAATTACAACCTTCACGGCGTAATATACCTTAGGCTAAGAGTAATATTCCCTTTGAGTCGAAAAAGAGAAATGATAGAGAAAAAGTGGACAAAGCATTAAAAAAAAAAAAAAAAAAAAAAAAAGATAATTTAAAATGCTAGCGAAAGAGTAGTCGCCGGTAGTTGAGTATCTTAAGCTACTCAATTCTCAACCTGTAATTAAGAAGAAAATTCATAGGCGGCGGAACTGCCCGCCACATCGTTTCTTCACATGAATACCAGGGGTAATGAAGTTCAGCTTTAAAAGCGTGAGTTGGGTCTTAAAATTATGCGAATATGGGTCAGACACCAGATCAAATCTTCAGACTTCTTTCACGGAACTAACTGGCCAGTTACTTTCTTAAGACTACCAAAAACAAACCTGAAATTGATTAAGTACGAAGGGTGACGAGAATACCCTGACATTTTGCAGTTTTATTTATTCAAACCCTAAAGATATTTCGCAGTCACGAACGTTCAGACGTTTCGCTTCAGGTTATCCTTAGCTGCAAAAGTAAACCTAAAAAATCATATTATCGCGTGCTGGTTTTTGGCAACAAGGGAGGGGGGGGCTAATCCGTCTAATGGTCATTATGAAATACTAATCCCACTTGACCAATATTTATGCACACGTATGCTTCTGTGAAAGCTCATGAAAATAATACAATTAGCTGTCGTCTGTTACTGTGTTATCCGTTATTTTCGAAATGAAAATAATTCATGAAATGAATTCTAATTGAAAATGTATTTTGACTGAATAATATTTCGATCTACTACGTAATAAAAGGCCTACACTCGCCGAATTGCAGAATTATGGTTTAATTTTTTAAACTGAAGTAAATTCTGAAATACACTATACGGTATTGCTATTAATACAATATGGTTTCATAAATAATTTTGTTTAAAAGGCGAAATTTCCTAATAGTATGTTGCGCAGTTTAATTTTTATCCATTTTTCATTTCTTATCTCGTCGACCAGAGTTTTAGATTAAAAGTTAATCATCTTTACAGCAGTGAAATACCAGAAAGTTGTTGTTTTATTAAATGAAAACACTACAATCTACGAATGAAAGTAGTAACTATGCAAACGCAATTACTAATTATCAAATGCGTTTTTGTAATCAACACCGTTTTCAAAGTATCGAATGCTTTCCACATAGTGCAAATTATTACGAGCATAGAATAGTCAAGGTACGTGCTTCAGAGCAACAAATAAAGATACGATAAAGAATTATACTTTTAGAATTTGATGGAGAAATGACTATGCAAAAACATTGTAAAATTAAGCGTTAACTTAGTAAAGTTAACTTAAAAAAGTAAGAACATAGAAAAGGTAAGAACATAGAAAAGGTAAGAACATTGAAGAGGTAAAAACATTGATAAGATAAGAACATATTACAAACCTTCTTCTATAGTTCTACAAAAATTTAACTGTAACTTTCAGAAACATCTTAATGCCGAGACATTAACTGAAATGGCTATTTTCTACTTATTTTACATTGAAGACATATGTTAAATGTAATTTACTAGTTATTTAATAATGAATTTATAGTTGTTTAATATTTAATAATGCCAATGCATTATTGACATGAAATAAAATAATACCCTCTCTTAAGTCGTGCATTCTATATCACCATATTTAGGTGTAAGAGAGACTATAACATCGCATATGAAACGATTCTACACTTTTAATGGTATTTTGCTGGAAAAATAAAGTTTGTCATATTAGATGACTTCACATATGCGAACTTCATATACTTAACGTGTTAAACACACAAGACAATTAAATGGGCCAAATACTATACGTAAGTTCAAAATAATTAAACAAAAGAAGTATGATTTTTGTCTTAAATATGAAAGATCCTGGATAACGAATAAATTATCATAGCATATAATTTAAATATTAAGTGGCAAATTAAGATATTAAGGCATTTTGATGGATATCATATAGTCTTATATTCCAAAAAATACATCATATATTTTTATATTCACTTATCTTTATTAAAATATAAAATTCAACAATCGGTAACAGTTAACACATTTATTTATTACAATAATTATTCCAGTTATCAGGTAAAACTACTGATAGGTACATCAAGGTAGAACTATTAATATTTTAAAAGAAAAAGTTAATCCTGAGCAATGTATTAGAAAATAAAATAAGTTTCAAATTAATCTTTTCTTAAACACACTTAAATTTGAAATATTTTTGTTTAATCTAAAATTTTGTAAACGCATGTACGTTAATAAAAGTTACACTTTTAGGTGATAGTCGCTATAATTCATTACCTCAGTACTCGTAGAAAAATTAATGTATTTATTTTCTAACTATAGTAAGCTATATAACTGAGCAATTGTAGAAAAATCTAATGTAATGATTTTGAACTGACTTCTTATTTCAATAAATATCATGAAATTCGAAATATTTTACAGAGAGCTGTTGACATTAATTGCTTTTTTTTTTCAAACTAATATTTCAATACATGAAAATGAAATGAATAACGAAATAGCACACTGGCATATTGAAACTTTTGAATACCACCTCGAGTTAAATATCAAGTGGATTTCAAAGAAGCATTTGGAAGTGCTTTATTGATTTATGTAAAAGAAGTGAATTCTTGACTGAAAGCAACAAAAAACTGAAGTATTGAAGAATCATCAGAACATCATTAGATCAGCAAATATCCGATAATGTGTTTCTTAGTACTTACAGGCGCTCTTTTCGTCTAAGAATATGACCATCTCCAGTGGTGTTCCAGGTTGAACATTTGAAGCTGTGTCCAAAAATCGACCATTCTGCCTGATCGCCAAGTTCAAGTACGGGGTAGGAGCGTGAGCCACAATATTTGTTATATTCAGGAGACTGCAAGGTAATACGAAATTATGTTAAAACAACATACACTTAATAACCATTTAAGTATTAATAAGTTCGAAAATTCAGCAAATTTACGACGAATAGAGCAACATCTATTTACAATGCTTTTTTAACTGATTGCGAAAATGTACGCCAGAGCTCATTTCCAACGAAAAATGATGCATTCAGAGAGGTCTACCTAAAAGAAACATTTGTACTCAAATTATTAATGGGAAAAACCATGAAATGACCACACCGGAATTCGAATCCTAATCATAGTACCAATATTCCGTAGACGTACCCATTCGACCGCTGGCTGACCTATTACGCTTCATTTAAAAAACTCGAATACTACACTCTGCTGTATCAAATACGGCTAAATAGCAGTAATATTCCATTTGTAAATGTTCTGTATATATGCATCTTGTATAAAAGTATCGAATTATCAGCATTAAAACCATATCTATCATTTTAGTCTATCATATCAGGATCATGTCTTATCATTTTGGTCTAACATGAGTCATTAATTAAATTATAAATCAAAAGCTTGATAATTTGGATGCAATATTCATAGGCTTCTATAATATTAAAAATTTCCTTTTATGTGCTTTTGCAGATATCTGATAAAGATCGGAACAGCTATGACATTGAATATTATGCTTTTTTATGATTACATCAATATGCTATATATGAAATGTAATGACTGATAATGAAAAATGTGTATGCCTCTACGACATTATGTTTTGTGAATAATACCTAAAATTTTAATGTTATGACACTTCTTTTGCTGGATTATTTAGCTACAACACATTCGGAGGGAAAGTAAAGTACCATAACGTTTCAAAACAATGGAAAATCACAGCAGGAAAAAGTATCTAATGAGCTCAATACATGGAAATGCTCAATGCCAACATAAAAAAAAATATTCTTAATTATTTCCTTGAGTGTCTGCGTTATTACAAAACCATAAATTAGCAAGCCCGAAAAATCGTTTTTCTTTTTTTCTTCTCATGCCAGTTAGGTTGCTTTTAGCTAATTGTTTTCATCATTTGCAAGCGAATCATATTTCAGATATAAGTACTTTTCTGGCAGGTACTACAGAAAAATTATATGAAATATGGTTATTCACTCGATTACATTTTGTGTGCGTCAGTGTTAAGTTTGTGCGATTGGGAAATCAGATTTTCAAAGCGAACAACAATGAACTCGAATATCAGACCCAATCCATTGTTTTAATTTCGCACTTTCTTCAACTGTTGGCACTTTCGAAAGCTTCCAACCCTACTGATGTTGTTGCAAGAGTACTTTCGGGACATTCTCTTTTACAGATGATTCTCATTTTAGGCTGTCGCGTTTCGTACAGTTCCGTAGTAGACGCCAGCAATGTTGCATTAAAATCTCATCTCTCAATTCTCAGAGCCATTCTGAACAGAAATAATTTGTTACTCAAATCATTTCCTAGAATGATCTGTGACTGATCATTTGCAGCACGGCCGATATTAAATAAAAAGTCCTACGAAATTAGGCAAAGCAACAACCTTCTATTTGGCATACATTTTGACGAAGTCTCTGTGGATTTCGAAAAGGTGTAGGCCTCATCACGAGGAGAAAATACTACATCTCTCTTGTGCGGTTTTTTCCTTTTTGTTGTTGCATTGTCTAATTTTATGTTTTACATTGGCGTGTTTCGTTTGTCTCTCGAAAAAAGCCTATATACCTATAACTTACTGCTGCATGTTAAGCGCCATCTTGGCTAATCATATGTAGTTAGCTCCCTTACATTATTAACATTTCAAATTTAAATTTCAAATTAATATATTTCAGATTTAATATACCAATCGCTGGTATGTTTTTGCAATATAGTGTAATACACAACGTTTACTTCAAACGTGTAGCCTTATTTTTGACTCAGACAAGTGGTAATGGAAATATTCTTTCTGTACTATTGGCGTTATAACGTACTGATAAATAATGCACAATATTTTTGTCTTTAAAAATAACTTTGTTATTTATATTTACTTCTTTATTGTGGTATCGTGTGAATTAAAAAAACTAAATTATGAGCTTTTGTTCGAAATTATAAAATAATAGAATTTAAGTGGTTTTCTAGGTGTGGCATGCTTAGAAAGACATTAGACAAATTCATTAGATTTAAGTTTTATCACCCCACTGATATTTATATTGTTATAAATTTTATTTAACATTTCTTCAAAAAATATGGCCTGGTGATTTAAGCGGCGAAATGGTGGTAGAATGCTTCGCTTTTATTCGCTCTTATTTCTGGCGACTAAAAAGGTTGCCTTCATAAAGATTTCGTTGTTTTCCTGACGTATCATATGAAGGCGGGCCAATTTCCCTTAGAAAATCCTTCATGAAGGCATTGCTTTTATGCAGCTTGCTCTGGTCCGCTTTGTCTAACATAAAAATTCCAATCCTTAGCCGGTAAAAAATCCTTTGGCAATGGAACAAAAAAATTGAAAACTTGGGAAGACAAGACTTAGAAAAGGTAATTTTTAACTAGTTAAGCAGTGACTTTTAATATCTGAATTTCTATTTGGTAGTAGGATCTAAACATATCCAAACCCTATGCCCAGTACATTTTTAAAAAGAATGCTAATAAAATTTCAGACAAACTGTCCCTTATCGTAAGTAATTAAATTCACTAATCTTGAAATAGTACGAAATAATGGCAGTATTAAAACAGTGTGTTTGAAGAACTTAGCTATGAGCTTTACGTCTTTTCTGCTTTAAATTTATAAATGATGTTTCGTACAAAGACGATATAAAAATTTGAAAGAAGAAATCTTTAGAAGCTGTCTGACATTTTCACAAGAGCTAAACATATTCGGTGTTATAAGACTAATTGAAAAAAGATTTAGAAGTTTCTCTCTGGCACTTTTTACTATTTTCACTGGAAGCAAATATGGATTTCCTCAAACGTATTATCGGCAGTTGCGAAACTAGTCGATTTACTTAATTATTTAATTACGGCAAAGTACACTAGGGCTATCTGTCTAAAGGGAGGGATGCTTTCGTGGAGGACTTTCTAAGGGAAGCTGGCTCGTATACACGTTACACATGGGGAAAACCACGAAAACGCCCATGCAAGCAGCCCGTCCGCGGGATTTAAACCTTGGACCGAACTACCAGTTTTCAGCGACTTTAGCGTTCGCCCGCCGGTGGGCTCTGAAACTGGTCTAGCTCCATTAATACAGTTAATGAGTGTGTATACAAAATTATACCTTAGATTCAAAAATAGAATCTTGGTTTTATATTTCTGATTTGTTACTTATTTTCAGGAAAAGAAAGTACATTTAATTTTTTCACTTTTTTTGCATATAAATGTTTATTTTACTATATTTATTTAAATTTAATTAAGTAAAAAATTGAATTGGGGTATCATTTATTATACTAGTGTTCCAGAGATTACGGATTCAATCTGTAATAGTAATAATGTCCAAAAAATGTTTAGGTGCCACTTAGAAAAAAATAAATAAAAACTGGGAGAAAGAAAATACAAACTGCGTATTTGGGTTTTTCTATGCAACGTGGCCACCGCTAGGCTGGTTACGAGTTTCGCTAGTTTACGAGCCAATTTTCCTTAGAAAGTAATCCATGAAGGTGTATCTTCCTTTAGGCAGATAGCTTTCGAGTACATTGCCATAATCAAAATAAGCCGAACCAAAACCGAGCATATAAAAGGAAGCGGACTGGGTTGTGTACTGTTGTTAGAAAGGAACTACACTCTTTTGCAAAAAAAATCGAAGCACCATGAAGGATGTGGTTGTTTTTGATAAAACTGAATATGTGAATAGCTAGTACACAGATAATAAAATGATTAAAAAATCAAGGTCATAGTACGACTCTGTACTCTTTTTTTTTTTTTTTTTTTTAATTTAGACTTAATAAATGTCTGCAGGGCGGACATCATACTGCAAGGGCTTGTTCCCGGTCAGTAGTCCTCCTTAGCAGTGTAAAAGTAAAAAAAGTACCTGTTCACGGCTCACAATCACCCATTGAGTGTTCAAATTAGTAGTTGGTCGAACCGCCCCTGGCGGCAATGCATGTTTGAATTCGTCGAGGCAAGGAGCGGTAGAGTTTCCTAATGTCATCCTGCGACACATTCTGCCAGTCATTCATCAGTTGTCAAACCAGATCTACGATATATTGTGGTGCCCAAAACTGCCGGCCTCTGTGTCCCAGACATGCTCGATTGGTGAAAGGTCTGGTGACCTTGCTGGCCAAGGAAGAGTATCAACCGCACGGCAACAGTCCAGAGATATGCGAGCGGTACGTGGCCTGGCATTATATTATTGCAAAATGGCCCCAGGATAACGTGCAGTGAAAAGTAATGTAACCGGCCGCAGGATGGTATCAACATATCATTGAGCTGTTAAAGATGTACAGAAGAGGACTAACGATGACTTGCTGTCATAAAAAATAGCGCCCCACACTATCACACCAGGGGTCATGGCTGTGTGCCTTTGTAAAACAAAGGCTGATTGGGACCGCTGGCCCTATCTTCTCCAGACACGAACGAGGTGGTCATTTGCTTCAAGATTGCCAATCTTATGGCAGCCATGATGATAGGCTGCGACACCGCGATACCACTTCAGACGACTCCGCCGATGTTGTGGGGTCAAAGGCAAACGTCTTAAAGTGAAATGGTGGACGGTACCACGGAAGGTATAGACGTTGCTGCAATGATACCGTTGGGGCAGTTCAGGCCTGGCGAACAATCATTCTGTCTTGTCTCGCATTTGTGCTCCTTGGACTTCCAGAGCCTTCATTTCGTCAGCAATTTCCTTGTAGCAAACATTGATGCCAACATCTTTGCACAGCAGTGTCTGTACGCTGCAGGTGGCTGCCTATTGCTCGGTATGACAAACCCAACTTCACGCAAACCTACAATGCGACCACGTTCGAAGTCGTTTAGTTGTTTGTAAGGTCTTGGATCTCGTCGTAATGGCATCTTTAGTTGATTCTTTACGGAATTACAATGGGAGCAACAAAAAATGATAAATTTTCCGCCTCCGTTACTGATTTTATACTTTGCGAAATGCGCGCTATGATCGCAATTTCTGTTCATTTGCCTTGAAACTTTGATCATTTGCATGCTCGATCAAGATGTTTTTGCATACCAAATTTCGTCACGATCGCAAAAGTCCTTCTTGATGCTTTGAGTTTTTTTTAAAGAGTGTATTTTGTAGCATATATTTTAAAATGTTCCATAGCTTTTATATAATTCCTTTATAATTCTAAATTTTGCAGTACAATTTATTAAATAAATTTTTCTATTAAAGAGAGACAAACATGAAATATATTTCAAATGAAATCCTATTTGAGCTTTTTTGGAGAACAGTCTCAGCCTGAATTGGCTTTCGTGACTAAATTATGACCTACAAACAAATGCACAAAATATTAATTGCTTCTTGTCAGTTTGTTGCGCAATGATCATGATGATAGTAATATCAGACTATTACATTTACGAAAATGGGAAGAAATGTGAAATGCCTGGAATGGTAATGTTATTAACAGAAGCAACTTGCAGAACATTACATAAGCTAATAAAGATTAATGAATAGAAATGATAATAAAAGTAGACTGTAGCAGTTATGAAAGTGGAAAGAAATATATGAATGATAATAATATTAATAGGCTTTATTAACAGCTCTTTTCATAAGCTAATAAAGATAAATAAACAGAAATATTCTCTGTTACATAAGAAAAAAAATATAGTTGCATCGTTACCGTACGCAGGAGTTCAGTACATATGAACATTTTTTTATAGTTTGATAAATATATTGAAGTTTTGATAAATTTTTCAATACCTAATGCAGACGATCGAAATGTGTTTCAAGTGTGTAAATTTACGTTATACAGGGAATTCAAAAAACGATGGTGGCAGGATTTGTGTCTTCAAATATTGACTCCAAATATGTAGTATTGTAAGTAAATTGTACAAATTAATCAAATTATAATTAAGTTTCATTTTAAGGTATGTAATTTTACAAAGGCAGTTTCAAATTTGGAAACTAAATGGTTTGAAAATACGAAGTTTAAATTTTTATATGGTCTCAGTAGCGACAAACATGCAGTTAGGCAAATGTTCATTTAATTTCATAAGTTAAATGCAAAAGGTTCCGCACTTTTAAAAAAAACATCTGTAAATATATGAGAGAACGAATTTAATGCCTTATATAAACCTATTAATATTATTATCATTCATATATCCCCCTTTCAGCTCTAGTTGGTACCCATGAAATTAGTAATTGGAAAAACTTGTATGAATTTTGCATATCACTGTACGTAAAATTTTGCATTTATGTAAGCATAACTGTATGACTTATAGTCATAACTGTATGACTGTTCTTTCTTCAATGAATTAATTACAATCCTTTAAAGATTTAAAAAATAAATTTTAAAAGCCTAAACCAGATCCTTTTTTGTTATAAATGCAACGTAAGCAAAGCTTATGGATAACTCCATTTTAGATTATTTTTTTTCCCAAAATGATGCAGAACGTTCAATAAAATACTTGACTAATATAATTACGTTCATATAAACTTTGTCGTTCAAAGCACAAATGCATTCAGCTTTCTGCCGCCCAAGAATCTGAATGTATTCTTGGTCAAGTTAATATATTTCTTGTCTTACGAAACGGTTGCAGGCTGTTCCGTTGCCCCGAACCTTGAATCATCTAAATTTAGATGAATCGTTATCTTTGATAAGCTTTTCATCTTCACAGAATGGAGATCTTAAACATCAGGCTTATGAAACACATTTTATCAAAAGAATATTTGCTTGTTACATCCGATAAGAGACAACTAAATCAAATAATAATTTAAAAAAAATTATTATGTCTTCCCAACTCTTTTGATCAATGAGATATTTATTTACATGCATTTACTTCCTAATCAAACAGCATTTTTTGTAATTACATTTGGCACTTCAATGTTATTCTTCAAATATGATTCAATAGGTATATGCAGCGAACCAAAGGTAATGTCTGTAAATTATATACATTTCAATGAATATCGTTAAAGGTATTGTTTTTAGATTAAATACAGCAAAGCACATCAGGGATGCCTTCGCAGAGGACATTCAATCGAAAACCGGCATTTCATTTAAACTCAAACCCACGAAAATATCCATGTAGCCAGCCTTTCCGCTGAACCTGAACCCGGGTCGTATTATAAGTATTCAGTGGTCTTATCAACTTGGCGCTCACAGGCACATAACAGGTATTAATGATCGCCTCTTTAATATAGCTGCTATAATTTTAAATCACATAGGGAACATTCTTTTTATTTCAGTATTAAAAAGTTTATTATATTTACATATGAAATAAAACTAAATAGCCTCCTCTTTGAAGACCAGAGGGGCTCTGCTCCTGAAACTGAAACAAACACACACACACACAAGCAAGCAAAATCAAATAAAACGTCAACAACAGAAAAAAAAAAAATGCTCTCTCAATTGAAAACGCAAGTAATGAAAATAGACATTAAATGTGCTGCATAGCAGATATAGGGAAATTCTTCCGTAGTTCTCTATTGACTGTGGATTTAAATCATATATTCTCTTCATCTGGCTGATTTCCAAGCCAAAGAGTTATGCATTATGGTTACAAGGAAATACCATAAAAGTACTTTCGTTTCCACTACACTTCGAATTCAAGGCAAATGTCGCATTGGTGAGGATAAAAGATGAGAAAAGGTTTTTGCAGTCCTTAATAGTCTGTAAATAGTATATTTCGATATGTTTATTATGTTCTTTATTATTCACCTGTTGTGTAGTGTAATTCGAAGGTTTATTGATTAAAGAATTAGGTATATTGCTTGTAATTGCTTGGATAATAAGGAAATTTATAATTATGTAAAATCGTGTCATTCTTATATTTGAGAAGAGAGTTCACAGGGCTTTTCACACAAGGCTCCGCTTCTGAGACCGCATGTGACTTCTCGTCAGACAGAACGTATAGCCATTCATATTGTGGGTCCTTTTCCAGTTTTTTTAGTAGGAAATAAATATATATATTATTTTCTACTAGATTTCCTACTAGATATTAGTAATTACCGACTATTTCACGAGATGGAATGAAGCTTATCGGATTATCCTTTGCCGGACTGTACTACTGAAACCATCATAGCAAAATTGTAACTTTATCTCTTCTCACGACATTTAGGCGTAACCAAGCATACCACTAGGAGCTATCACCCACAGTCAGACGGAGTAGTTGATCGCCTAAATACCACTTTAATAAATTCGCTTAGTCACTTGGTGAGTCAGACTCAGGATGATTGGGACAGACATCTGTCTTTTGCGCTTTTAGCGCACAGAACGGGCAAGCATAACGCCTTACAAGATTATCCTGCATTTTTTATGTACGGAAGACATTTAAATTTACCTATTGTTCTTTTGATTCAACCAAATTTTAGAACTAATAGTAACACGGGAAATTATTCCAAGGACTTAGTTTTAAGACTCCCTAAGGCTTTCATTTTATTAAATAAACATTAATCGGATGCTGTGAAAATGCAAGAAGCGTTTAGGGATAAGAAGATCCGTTTAAAGGACATTAAAATAGGTGATCTTTTTGACAATGTATCTTTTTACTCCTGTAGTTTGACCTGGGTTGGCTAAAAAACTTACTAAGTTCAATAAAGGCCCATATAGGCTTTGGGTGGTTGACTAAGTCACTAAGGAGAATTTTAAAATTGAGCTAATTAAAAACTCGCATCAATCACAGGTGGTACCATGTGAACATATTGATTAGGGTACCTACCTGAACGTATAAAATTTCCTTCTTTACAGAATTGCGACATTATCGCTCCGGAGCGAGTTGAGAATCAAAATACCGGTACTCCTTATAATTTGAGGTAGAGAGATTCATACGGTTTTGTTGATTCCTAGAGTCGATTCGTTGTATGTATTTGTCTCCGTAAAAAGGGTGGAACAAACAGAATTCTTTTCTAACTTTTTCCTTATGTTTTCCCAAATGATTTATATTATTGTGTTGTGTATGAATTAAATTGTTCTTTCTTTAGTTATTACACCGAGCAGCGCTAGTTTTCCTTTTACAGGACGTGTGAGGGTACGTCCTTCTTCTTGGATTTTGACAATAACGCCTCGATGGTTATTTTTTTTTGGAAACATTTTCGGCTGGTTCCTATGTTTCTTACTTGAGTAAACGTTAGTAAAATTCTTTTTCTCTCTTTCCTTTTGTTTTCGAGCGGGGGTCTGATCAGATCGTTTTTTCTTCGGCTTATTCGACGTGATTGCACGAGGTCAAGTTTTTAGACGTTTTCTATTGAAAAGAGGGTTACATACTATTAATGTGTGCCTATTGTGTATCAGATTAAATTCTTGTCTTTCTATTAATGTGTTAAAGTAAGGAGTAATATTATTTGAATATCCTCCTTTGCCTGATATTTCTTTTAGTATAATAATGTATGTTAATATAATTATGTACATGTGAAATAATGCATGTTCACTTAACAGAAAATGTTCATTTTACATACATGTTTCATTAAATAAAATTGATTCCAGATTAATAATGAATAAATCGAAAATGATATTTTTCATAAATATCGCAAGATAATTCGTTCAATTATACACATATTTAGCCTTTCAAAGATGTTATGTATAAAACGAAAGTAAATGCAATTTACTTAAAGTAAAAAAAACACAACCAATCTTCAAAAAATACTTTCAAGATTAGTTTTTTGCCTTGCCAGTTGTGCTTTATAAGAAGAGAAAAAAAAATTTTTTTTCGAATTAATCAGACAACAACTTTATCTACTTGTTGCTCTTACTCTGTTCTTTCTACCAAGAAATATGAGTGAAATAGCATAAATCAAATATGAATGAAAAAACATGCATGATGCATGTACACTGCACAAAAAAAAAAAAAAAGGGGGGGGAACAGTTTTATATCTTCCGTTCTACTGGGCCAATTGACGAAATTCAAATTGCGTTTTTCATGTGTCCAAAGCGCGATTTAGGATATATATTAGATTTATATATAGCATTGTTCTAACGTAGGTACTTTTACACAAAATGGGACTTTTCTGAAATAACATAGCATTTTTTTTTCCATTTTTCAATAATACGATTCATATTATGCCTATATATAAATTCGAGCCAATATATAAATTCACGTATATTTTCGGAAATTCTGAATAAAAAATTTTAATTTTTTGCAGGTATGCTTAGAAATACATCTACTTTAAGATGATGGCAAAAATTTTAAAGATTATAATTCAAAATTTTTTCGAAAAATTTGTAAAAATTATTTAAAAATACAAATTTTAAAAATAAATAAAAAAATGGGCAAATTTTATTTGGAATGGACCTAAATTTCGAAATGTGGAAAGAAGAATCACATAAGTTTAATAAAAAAAAGATATATTAATAAATATATACCAAACTCAATTAACATTGAGGAGCTAAAATTTTGAGAGCTAATTTTTGAAAGACTACTTCGAGACATGTAAAACGCAAGTTGAATTTCGTCAATCGGCCCAGTAGAACGGAAGATATAGAACTGTCTGTCCCCACCTTTTTTTTTTTTTTTTTTTTTTTTTGTTCTTGCGCAGTGTACTCATGTCTTCCAATATAGCTAAAAACATTGTTCGTATTTATACTATATTGTACTATTTATACTAAATTACCATTTAATACATAGCAGTAAAATATTCATTTCAATTAAACTTTCATATAAAGTATTTAAATTATTTTGTTATACAATAAGATTAAAGCATATTTAAAATAAAGACATAAAAATATTGCATATTGTTCCAAAAGATAACATGATAACCGAAAGTGGAGTAATATTTTTAAAAGAAAACCTAAATTGTTTCGCTTAAGAAATTGCAATAGGGAATTTCCTTAAACGATGTTTTTACAATTTAGCAGTTCCATAAGTGAAATCTCAAAGTAACTTAATAATCAAATGCTTTTTTTCCCTCAAGATTTATACGTAATAGTTTCAGAGTAGTTCTTCCTGAAAACTGACCAATGCAAACAGATAGAACACGTACAAAAGATTTATGTCTGACGTTCCATTACTTTACGACAACTAAGATACAAAACCAAGAGGATTAAAAGAAAAGACAGTATTTACGACTGCGCATTTTGTGAGGATCAGTGTTGCATCGGAAATAGAAACTTACTCGTATTCATAAAATCCGGGTGGAAGAACATTTCTCTTGGGCCTTTTCTCCCATTCAGCTGGCTTCGTTTTGTCTCCTGGCAGAACGCACTTTACGAGCAAGACTTCTCTCGATTTGTTTTGTTGGTCGATGATGATACGGTTATAGTACATAGTTTGTCCCTGCAATGATAATCAAAAGGGCAAAAGTTAAAAGACTGCGTTACCAAAAAAAAAAAAAAAAAAAAAAGGAGGAGAAGAAGAGAAGAAGAAAATAAAATCTAAATAAAAAGAGCTGTACATACAAATGATCGCTACACATCCTAATCTATGCTTTCCATTTTTAAACTTGCGTATTTACATTTTATTTTCCCATTTTCTGTTCGCATAAAATTATTTTGTACAAGTATGAATAAGCGTGTGCAGATTATGCACAAACACCTCTCTCTAAATAAATGTGTGTGTGCGCAGTAAATGTCTAAAGGAATCTCAACTTGATTTCAGTTTATATAATACAAGGCGATTTTCTAGAAGTTCTTAAAAAAAACCCAAACAACTACAAACACATAATATATCCATAAAATCAAACAACTTGGTACAGAACACAGTAAATTTTGGCAATAAAAATTAATAGTATGGAAGGAAACTCACTTTTTTTGCCTTTTTCATTTTATTTTTTATGTGTGTGTAGTGGTAATTGTTTAGTCAAGCTTTTCACTATTAGACAGCGCTGCATTACACAGGCAGCAACAATTGCAGTTAGAGTCTTAGTGAAACGATTTCTCAATACAGAAGTCCGTTATATGCATAATCAATAGCTTTTTAAGGCATTCGCAAGAAAAAGATGCTGTTCACTTTGAATTCTATTCTGATTGTAATCGTTATTGTTGAATGCAATACAGCATCCTTTGTCGCTGAAAATCAGAGAAAATTCCTCTCCTTGTATGAGGTTAGACACACCGTATTTCCTGATACCCCTTTTCATAATTTGGCAGAAATCTAGTTTTATAGTGTTTTAAAAATTTTATAACGTAGGCCAAGTGTAAACTACATAAATTATATAGTACTGTTTGCAATATTATTTCGATTCCGAGAAGTGCTGTGAATACAGTACATCGCCATGTTTCGATAACAATATAAACTAAATATGCCTCTTCTTCCCTAACAAACTCCTCGCGATCGATTTTTACGCAAACCGTAATCCAGTATACATATGTGCTAGTTATAAATTTTAATTTGAGCAACCTATTAGTTAACTCTGTATTAGCAGAATTATTAAAATCTTACCGAATATTTTCAGTTAATATATTAAGTAATTAAATTTAACTTTAGTATGCAATATTTAGCAAAGTGCTTGATAGTACCTTTTCTTCTCTTGATTTAAATGCCCTAACTGAGGCAAAAATATGTCAAAATTCAACAGTCGATTTTTTTCATCTGTACTTTCAGTTCAGCATCGTCCTCCCCTATCAAATGCTAATTGCGTAAAGATTTCGAGTTAAATACTTTGACACAATTCAAAGACTTGGAAATCCTAGACTTATTAATGCACCGAAAAGGGACCTTTTAATCTCCCGTCGTTGCGCTACTAAACCTCATTTAATTTTATGCAGAAGTTTATAAAATTTTCTGTTGTTCTTTCCTAGAACTATCATAAATGCGAAATATATGGCAGATGTTAACGGTAGCATTTTTGTTTACGTTTCTAGAAGAAATATCTAGTGTCAGTCAAATTCCTTAAAATTTTGTAATCATCGTAAGGAGAAAGTTGAATAGCTTTTTCAATAATGAATAAAAATTTTTTTGAAAAAAAGACAAATTTATTTATCTGTATTAGACTGCTGGGCATTAAAATTGCAACACGAAGAAGTAAAGCAAATGCAAAAAAGATATTTATTACACGTAAACAGAATGGCATGAAGATGTGGTGTGGTGTATTTAATTATGACAAAGCACACTACGGCTATCTGCCTAAGGGGAGGGATGCCTTCGTGGAGGACTTTCTAAGGTAAACTGGCTCGTATACACGTTACACATGGGGAAAACCACGAAAACACCCATGCAGCCAGCCCATTCGCGGGATTCGAACCTCGTACCGAACTACCAGTGTTCAGCGACTTTACCGCTCGGCCGCTGGTGGGCTGAATGCCATGAAGACAAAATGATTAAATTTGTAAGCATTTTAGAGGTTTACAGGGGTGCAAAATTAGTATAAACAGCTGCCCCCTCTGGCAGCTAAAACCAGGGCTGTGAAGTCGGTGTCGGGTAGATTCTTGGGTGAAAGGAGTCGGAGTTGGAGTCGCTAAAAAACACGTCGACTCAGACTCCAGTTTTTATTGAACAGTTTAAATTTGAAATGAAATTAAAGTGAATTGAAAACAATTAATGACAAACTGAGTTAATACTTTTATTTATAAAGTATATACATTAATAAATAGTTATTTTCTATTTTATTGACATAGTAGTAAATTAATATAAGGGAGTAAGATGGATGTGATATTTGGCATTATTAATTAAACTGATTCATTTAGCTACTAATCTCATTGGTGAATTTAGGTAAGCAGCAAGAACTCCCGATATTGATGCCATTCTTAGGAAGCCAGCAGGAAAAGGAGCTATTATTGATCGAGCAACGCGATGGAGAAGTACATATTTGATTATACGATGGTTGTTAGAATTAGGAACGTTTTCAGAAGTTATAGATAATCCTAATGTTTCACTAACAGAAAGACTGTGAAATGATCTTGCAGAATTGGAAACCTTTCTTTCAACACCGTATATAGAACACCGCCATAAAAAACCATATTTCAACACCGCCATAAAAAAGCTACAAACTGAAAAATTAACAGGAGACGAGAATGTTAGAAGATGCAGATAACCCTAATGTTTTCACTAACATAAAGACTGTAGAATGATCTTGCAGAATCGGAAACTTTTCTTTCTATACCGTATATAGCCACCAAAAAGCTGCAATCTGAAGAATTAACAAGAGGCAAGACTGGAAGAATTTGATGTTTGTTCTTTCTAAAATGGAGGGTTTATTGCAGAAGGAATAATTTCTTTAATGAAGAAAAGAGAAACTAGTTTGTTAGACAGTAAGATCGTGCTGGGTTCAATATATGTAGATCCAAATCGCCGAATTTTGTTGGATGACAAACAAATAAAAAAGGCAAAGAAAGCCATCTATGAACTTTCATTAAGAAGGAAATTATTATCAGAACAACTGGAGTATTCAAATCAGGACAGTCAAACTGCAGATATTGTAACTGAGTCTCTATCATCGTCTTCCACTGATGAATTATATTTTGAAAAATATTTGGATAATATTGATAAGGTTAAGGCAAAGCGAATGAAAATAAATAACCAAGAGCCTTTAGATATAAAAATTAAAAAATGCAAACAAGATTTATACACAGCCTTTGAAGAAATAGATAAATACGATTCCTCTTGCGAGGCACTTTTTTAGAACTTATAAAAATCTATCCTGAAAAGTTAAAGGAAGTAGCCCTAACAGTAACAGCTCTTCTTCCTACTCAAGTCAGTGTGGAAAGACTCTTCTCAAATCTGAATTTTATCAAATCGGATCTATGGTCCTCTAACAAAAAGGATCTTGCCGAAGTTTTACTGTTTCTTAGAAATTACTAATGCCAGTTTTTCCATTTCATAATAAATGGTAATTAATATAAAAAATTTGCTATGCATCAATTTTTTTCTGTAGCATCTATTACTTCTTTGATACTAAAAAAATAAACTGTACCCATGTGTATATGTTTACATAAATATGAAGGAGTCGGAGTCGAAGTTAGAGTCAGAATCGAAGTCGGTCATTTTCCTTACCGACTCCAATGCCCTGGCTAAAACGACCCTTACCCAATTAGGCATGGAGTCAAACTGGCGTTGGATGTCAAAATTGGGCAACTCATTCCATGCTGCTTTAAAGCAGCATGAAATGAGTTGACCATGGTCTTGTATTATCTTGTTGGAACATGGCATTTGGAGGTCTCGAAGGTAAGGCACAAACACTGGACGTAAGATGTCAGAAATGTACCCATCTGCTTAAATTACTGTCGATCCAAATTAGAGATGTGCGTGTCGATACCCAATAGCTGCTCAAATCATCCATCAGGTGAGGGCCAGTATGCCGATATCGAATGCAAACAGACGACGTGCGGTCTCCTTGGAACCTCCAGACACGTATACGGCCATCAGAATACTGCACAAAGAACCGGGACTCGTCTGAAAAGAAGACGTTGTGGCACTCCTGTATCCAACTTTGTCGTCTGGCGTACCAGAATCTTCATACCTCTGTTGCATTGTCAAGGGGAGCCGAAGAAATAGTCGTCGTGATAGTTTACGCAGCTGCGAACGTCGACGGACCGTACGAGCGGATACTAAGCGTGCTGCAAACATGCTCATTTCCTGACTAATGGTCCGTGATAGGGTTGCACGGTGTTGCACGGCTGACCTGACAATATGTGTGTCCTCTCTGGAGTCAGTCATGGGAAGGCCTTGAGATCCTGCATGCCATTCAGTATGACCCTCAGCAATCCATTGATTCCATATTCGCATGACACTGTTTGGATGTCGACCAATTCGACATGCGATATCACGGAACGATAATATACACTTTCGTTAGGCAACGATCCTGCCTCTCTCGAATTTCAAAATTTGCTGGTAAGCATTTCCTCTTCTTATTTGAGGCATAACACGATATTCTGAGCAAACTCCAACCTTACAAAACACTTTCCGAATGAGAAATCTCCTACACAACATTTTTTCTATGCAATGCTTGAGGTGCTGTTTCTACCTCCTGCGTCATCTAAATGTGCTGAAATACTATCAATATCCCAAATTTTTCTTTCTTTCATGTGATTTTGACGTTCGTCAGATCATTCCTTCCTGGTGTTGCAATTTTAATGACCAGCAGTGTAGATACATTTATGAAATTCATATTGTTTGCGAAAATGAGAAAGTTATAACATTATTATACATCGTACTGGGAAAATGCTATAGCTAAGATGGATTAGATGCTTTAAACCTACCAAATTCGAGTGTACTAGAGAATTGATCGAAGCCGCTTGCAGTTTCATAGATACTGTGTCCGACAATAAATATTTTTAATTGAACGATATGGTTCACTTTATACCATGTGCTTTACTGCATTGTGAAGTTATTGCATATTGGGAAACAGATAGCTCAAGAAAATGAAGAACATATGGAAAAACATGGTAATCGGTGAGTAAACAGATTCATTACCAAGCAAATGATCATAATATCTTGTAATATTGATTAACCTATATTCTTAATTTCTTTTTGATTCAAAGCCCGTATTTTTTATACTTTTACAAATTGTGTCCTTTTGCATCCCAATGTTAGCGTGACAATATCACATTTAATAACTGAAGCCCTAACTGTCTTTTGAATTCAATAAGTCCTTTAATATCCATTATAACTTCCATAGGCATCAAAATATATTTTCAAGATATCATGACATAAAAATAATTGAAAAAAGAACGTTTATTCCACAATGTATAACGTTCCTTTTTTAAGGATTAAAATCTCCATGAACGGAAGCACCATCTCAATGCTTCTTTATCGATGTGATAATGCTTCTCTCTTTGGAAGAAGTCTTTGAATTGCTCAGAGATCGCCATTTTCTTTCTCTTCTGATTCTGAGTAAGAAATATGTAGTTCCTTTGATCATTGATTTTTAGTTGTATGCCTTTCAGTTAAATGTCTTCGTGTTTTCAATGCAGTGCTATATTAGTGATTGTTGTGAGAGTAAACAAATTGAAGCCTCTATTTTACTGTGATGTTTCCTCCAATAGCATGAAAATCTAATCATGATATATCATGACATCTAATATACGATATGTATACAAATACTGATCGAGGTTTCGCCGGATGAACAAATCTCAATCTGGCATCTTATTGCAAACAACTACTATTATATTTTCTCGTAATTTTAGAAATAAAATGAAAACTAAAATATTAAATTTATTACTTTTAGAAATACACTAAGTTTGATTTTAAGTTATTTGATATCACTGACTTATATCATTTTCTCAATAAATTTCAAACTTTTTTCCTACTTTTTGGTGTGCAGAAAGCATTTTGTTTATAATGGAAAGAAATTTTAAATAAAATTAATTAAAAAAATAATTTTAAAATTATGTTAAATGAGATTTTTTTGATTCAGTCACTCGTTGGAAATATGAATAAAACATGAAAACCACCATTAGTTTATGATACAACCGGGGAAATTTTTTCTTCCTTGCTTTTGCAGCTGAGGTTAATGGTTCGATAAAATCATCGAAACTAGTCCTGTGAAAATTTGAAAATACAATGCAAATTTTTGTTGTTTGACTTATAAATCAAAACCATTAGTTTATCAGAGATTTTTAGTTTAGCATTTTAATCTTCTCATAATTAAAGTTTAGAAGACAACGTTTTGGAAGCATTTCAAGATAATGGTAAAATAGTGGGAAATGATTGTGCTAAAGAGAACGGTAATTTGAAGGCACCAGAATGCAATGCATACATTCTTTAAGCAATAAACTGTATGCAAATGTTTTAGAATCGAATTTTCAGTAATTTTAAAAAGCTAATTAACTGGCGAAAGCAACGAAGGAATGGATCACTAAATTATATATTTATTCGTTTCTATACGAATCCTTTATTTGCTAGCATTTTGACAACAGAACAGAGTCCACCATTCATCTCGTTTAATTTCAAAGCATTCTTTTGGCGGCTAATTCATTACATCATACTTACAAAATACAAATTTAAATTTTTGCTATGCATTCGAATCTTAAAACTAAGGAACTGTTGACTAATAGGCTGCACCATTTACAAACCTCTGTCTAGTTTTGCTATTTTAGTTCCTTCAAAAATGAAGCTAAGTGTATAAAACTGAGTAGTTTTTTACACTTTGCTTCAATAATTTTACGGACTCATTGCAAAAAGAAGGACCGCAGACTGCTTTCCAGTCATATTCACCTGAAACAAAAAGGCAGGTGACTTTGAAGTAATAAACAATGAGGATCAGAAGCTCTACTGAATTTCATTTATTTGATTATGATAAAGCACACAGGAGCCACCTGACTAAGGGGCAGGGTGTCTTCGTGAAGGAATTTCTAACGGATATTGGCTCGCATCTAAGTCGCACATAGGAAAACCATGAAAACGTCCATGAAAATAGCCCATTCGTCGAGCCTCAAACCTCGTTGGAATTACTAGTGTTCAGAGACTTACCACTGGTGGGCTGCAACTCTACTCAGAGCTGAATAAATTACCCAACATACGCCCAGATGAGACACAATGGTATTTGAAACTGTTCTCAAATCAAAGAAATGTGTAAAATGAAAGGATGTAGTGTCACTCGATTTTTTGGAGAATAAAACACGAAACATGTGCATATTCCTCTCCGGGACGCGATCTCCGGAACTCCGGAATGCTAGCAGGCCGTGCTTTCTATTTACACCATAAAGGCACGCGATATGGAGGTCTGAAACACTTGCAAGGTAAGTACATCAGTTTTTCAAATTTTCTTAATGTTCTCATATTGTCTTTTACTGTAGTCATTTAAAAGAGATATGCATGTGGTTTAAGAAATAGTTCGTGGTTATCTGTATTAGATGTCTGCATACTGATTACATATATATATATACATGATAGACGTATAATAATTGCCAACTAACTGCACATCATGATCTCAATTATTTCAGAAATTGCGATTGCTAAGACAGAAATAATATAAACATAAGTCTTCCTTCATAATTAATATTTCAATATGTATTGAGGTAAGTACTTAAAGATAGTGAAGAAATTTACTGTGCATACTTTAGCTACTTTGGTTCGCAATTAAACCACTTCATATTACTTCTTCTTAAGAAATTAAGTAATATCTATACCAAAATGTTTATTTTATATATGATAATGCATTCTTAGAGTTTGTATAATATTTGAGAAGAGAATTTTTTTCTGAAACACACACTTCCAGTTAAGAAACAACTCAAATTGCATAAAAATAATAGATTTTGATTACAGCGAGAGTGAAACGTCATAAATCTCTTTGCTTAAAAAGATGAGGTCTCCACATGAAATCAAAAATAACATTACCACGGGAAAACCCGTGTGTGTATCCGTTTCATAAGAACATAGAACAATAAAATAAAACTAGCAGTTAGTGTTTGTTATCACGCAATATATATAGTACCATAGGGAATAAAATCATGTTACTCACCTTTAAAAAATATACTGAGAAATCTTTTTGTTAGACGCATAATTACCAATTTGAACCCAGCCCAAAATTATACGTCTACACAGTTAGAAACGAATGTCCGACTAGCACACGCATTATGTTACATTCCATCAAAACGGATGCTCATAACGCAGGATAGACTTCTCAAAAATGACAGTTCAATCTCGTAAAATATTTTTATTAACTTTAGAAACGTTATTATTGCGTCTTTTTCTGGTTAGACTCCAGAAGATATATATTCTCCGCTAATAATAAGTTATTTGCCATTGTTCACCGATGTCGGAAAAAAGGTAATTTTTTTTAGGGGGGGGGTTCATTTATGAGCTGCCGAAACAGTTTTTTATCAGTGCTAGTTAGTTTCCTATTCTTGAGATGAAGCCGTTAGAATGGAACAATACGAAGAATGAAGGGTCGAAAGAAGCGTTATTTCTAAAAGAGTTGAAAGCCTATTATCAAGAATTCGCACGCACTTCTCCTGTAGTTCAAGTTCCAAATCATGTTTTAAGATTTCTCTCGTGCTTGTGATCATTATATGGCTTGACTGAATTCTATAAATTTTCATTGTATGCATTAAACTTTAAATATTGTCTAAAACGATCCATAGAAATGTCTAGTCATTTCATGAAATTTTTATTACAGAAAGAATTGGACATAAATTATAATGCTTGACTCTCATAGATTTTCTTCGGCAGTTAAAGTCCCAAAACGTGTTCTTAGACTTCTACCATGCTCAGAGCAGTTACGCAAAACTGCTTTTGACTTTAGCTGCTCAAACGACGTTTCGGTAAGGAAACATAATAAATTAGACAAGAAAAATTGCACTTTTTCTCTCTTTTGATTTAGAACTTGTTAGAATCTTTTTGATTGATATGGAATTTATTAGACATTATATAATATTAGAATCTGGCGGATTAAGAAGCCAGATGTTTTCGATTCTTCTGAGCCCTTCTGATTCTTCTGACATTTAAAAGAAGGAGGGAATATTTAATAATTAAAAATAACTCTAAGTGTGTAATAGTTACAGTATTTAAATTACACAAAATCTAAAAATATACCTTCCATATTACCTTCCATCTTACATTAATTACAAAATGCAACCTGCAACAACAAACACAAAACATCATTTCACAAGTATGAGCTGAAGGCTAATATTGTGACTCTTCTCCACGAACACATATGTTCTCGGTACTGTACTTTACAAGAATGGGAATTATAGTTAAGATGATGATATTTAAACGTGTAAACTTGAGAAAGAAGCTCGGGAAAGGAAACCACCAATTATCAAATTAAATGTGCTTTTAGTTTCAGTTATTAAGTTAAATGTGCTTTTTACTAATCTAATGCTTCGTTTCACATGGACTGGTTTGTGGAAAGCAAAACTTGATGGATTAAAACATTTCAATGAGGAACATTTTGTTGAAGATTTTGAAAAGAGGAAAATAAGTAGACATCTTTGGAAAATCTCGTAAAAGGAAGGAGTCTAACCACTTAAATTAACTGTGACTGTAAAGGTGACTGCTAAAAAGGTGCTGCTGATAAAGGTAGCTTTCATTGGTGTCCTCTTCAAAAAATATAATTTTTTTTCTCCCAACAACTGTAATAAAAAGTGATGTTTTATTCTCATGCGAACATGAAAAGCAAATAATATCTGGCCCATGATATGATTCAACGTAACTGATATAAAAATCCTATAATTTATGCAGTTAAGCTTTTAAGGTTATAGAAACTTTACTATTCAGTTGTAGCAAAAAGGGATTCTAGCGTATTTCATTCAAAGGTCTTGTATGCCCATGTAAATCAACAAAAGTTTTTTTAAAATTATCTCGCCTGAGCAGCACTCCAGGCCCTTGCTGTGGTGCACAGATAGCAGATTATTTTCCCTCCAGGGGAGACGCAATAACAACTTTATCATGACAGCAGGCATGTTGTCCTCATGGGTTACAGAGGACAGAGACAGTACCCATAGACACGCTATATAATGAAATTTGTGACTCTGGGGATCACAGATTCGTTTCCATGAGAGGATGTTTTTTGTCTCGATCGTATTGGCAATCCACAAAGTACGATGACAGCTTTTAATTCCTCTTCCCTAAAATCACTTCCATGGAAACACGACTATATGAAGTAAATTTCATCTAGATAATTTGAAGTCATTAGCATAAAACAATATATTTAAACTATTATTCATTAGCAGAATTGCATAGTAAAAGCAGTATAGTTTCCAAATGAAAGCTGATTTTCATCACCAAAATATTATGACAAACTTTTATGCAAATTCACTTTTGATTTCAAGGATCTAGAAGACATATTTCTGCATATTAAAATATGATGTTGGGAAAAGATTCACTAACACAGTTACATTTCTGAATATGTTCGTAAACATTCATACAGTTCTAATTTTATTAAGAACAAGAATAGTGATATTATTAATACAGGTAACAGGTAGTCCTCACGATGCATACTCCATCGCCGTTTGAAAGAAAATTCAACACAAAATAATGTCTAAGCTCAAATTTAATGGTTTACTAAAGCTAAAAAAAATATGAAAACCTAACCTAACTTTTATAATATGCAGTTCTTCAGTGAAGATTCGATTCAAGCATCTAATGCATCTGTTTTAATGTTCAATTAGAGATTCCTGCAAAAGTTTTATTTGCGCTCCATTGTGATTCAATTTTTCAAGAAAAATAGATTATCATGATATCTATCACGTGGCCTGAATATTCTAAACATTCAAAACTTGCATCTAAGCATTATGTCTTACTGGAAATGTAGATCCAATTTATCTTTCATATTTTGTCAATTTTGTCTTTGGGTCTCAAAGGTTTGCATTTGTTTTGAAAAGATAAACTGCGAGGAAGTTTGCAAACAAGGATCTAAAAGAAGTTTCTTCCCCTGTTAATCTAGAACTTTCAAACAAAGAATTCTTTCAGAATATTAATATTTCCCTTAAATATATTTCTAGAATCAAACATTTTATAAATGTTTCAACTATAACAGGGGTTCTCGACCAGGGATGAATTCCGCTAGGGAGAATTTCATAGTCTCAGAGGCAATGCGGTAATCATTTTATTGACCTTTCACGCATTTAGTTTTTATTTTATGAATATAACAAATTACTTTTATTCAAGTTTTGGTATTTATCGACAGCCCAATTCGATAAGATTTATAAAAACAGCAAACAAAACTGCTTCTTTCACGCTACCGCAAGCAAATGTCCATTAGCCTTGATGTTTTTTCTACGATATCTTCGTTAAAACCGTTTTTGATGGAAATTTTAATCTAATAAAAATAATCACATGAAATATAGCTCCTGATTATTTTTATTCATGCATCATATTATTTATACACAAAAAGAAAACAGACGAGTCTTAAATTTCTTCTCAAAAGATTCCTCGTTAATATATAAATTTGCATTTATCATCGAAAACATGTGTATATTCCTCTTATCTGTAGGAAATCAAATACCGCAAATTCAGGACATTCTTGAGTTAAGAAATCCGATCACACTGAAGTAATTGTTTAAGCTCGCGGTAAAATTTGAAAGCAGGAGGGATCCAGTATCGTAGGCCGAAATTTTACTATTCACTTGTAGAGGAAGGAAGGCCACAGTTTGACAGCAGTAAATGAATCTAGAAATCTCCGCAGATGCATCACATTTCAGAAGGTAGGAGCCGTGCTTGTGCGAGACGGTCAGTCAGTTGCATATTTAAGTAAGACATTTAATCGAATTCAGAGGAACTGTGCAGCTACAGAAAGGAAAAAAGTTAGCTGTTCTCTTTTAGCGGCCCAGAAATTGTAAGCGTATTTTGGGAAAGCACCTATGAAAATTTATTCAGATCATGAAACCGTTGGTCGTTTATATTCCAAGCAGAAATTATCAATAAAACTCATAATATTACACTACAAGAATTTAATAATTAAGCTTACCTCCGAGGAAACAATGTTTCCAAGGATGCTTTATCGAGACTTAAATTACCTAACAAAAGGAATGAAATCATACATACTATGTTAATATGAAATACACTAATGGAAAAAAAACCCTAGCACCAAGAAAAAATATTCTAGAATAATGAATTTCGGCAATGCATTTGTCTAGGAAACATATTTAATTGATTAAATTTTCAAGATCACAGGTTAATGCAAGCGCGAGTACAGCTATTTCAGATGTGACATGTTTACATTAATAACCGGTATAAATGCCAGATTTTTAATGCAAGCATGCAAACGTACAAGCTTGTGAGAAGGGGAACTTGCTTTCCATCCTTATTGCACTTACTTGTTCAATATAGGGGCGGTTAATGTTGGTTTTGAATGACGCTGGAGTTGTCGTCCAATGATGTCCCATATGTGCTCAATTGGAGAAAGATCTAGTGATCTAGCAAGCAAAGGCAAATTACCGACCCCTGTAGAGCACGCTGGGCTACAGCAGCCTTATGAGAGGGACGTTATGCTGTTAGAAAACACCTCCTTCAATGCTGCTCATGAATGGAAGCAGAACCAGTTGAATCACCCCCTGACGTTCAAATTTGCAGTCAGGGTGGGTGGGATAACAACCACGAGAATGCTTCTGCTGTCATACGAAATGCCTTCCCAGACCATAGCTCCAGGTGTAGGTCCACTGTGTCTAGGTCGCAGACAGGTTGATTGCAAGAGCTCAAATGGCTTCTTTCTAACTCACACACGGCTATCACTGGTACCAAGGCAGAACCGGCTTTCATCGGAAAACACAACAAATCTCCACTCCGTCCTCCAGTGATCTCTATCTTGACGCCACTGATTTTGCAAACGGCAGTGGTTTGGAATTAGTGGAATGCACGCTACAGATCGTCTGGCTCGGAACTGTCCTTCAAGTAACCGATTTTCAACATTTCTTTTTGTCACTACCATGTTCCCCTCGGGGGTTGACTCAGGCGAACACTTGAGAAGTACTGGTTAGGATCTGTACCTAGGCAGTCTCAACCACGGAGTATAATAACAGACTTCACAGAAGGCCTGAGGGTTCTCGGGACAGAGTAAGGGTCGGCAGGGACCGTACTGGTACTGCCTTGTCTGCCCTTGCTCTGTGGGGTAGCAACATTGTGGATTGATCAAGTGGCGGGGAGGCACTTAATTCCGATTGGCGCCTATTAGGACGGAAGCTGTTCTGTTTTATAAGCGTTGTCACTACCGTGCCAACTTCAGCTCAAATTTCTGCTGCAGACTCAGTACGATACGCCACAGCTATTACTTTGTCACCCGCCCGGAACTCAGTCTTCTTGAGCTAGTACCTTACCTTGAACACTACGACTACTTGTTACCATTGTTTGTATTCGTTGTTCGCGTTTTTCTTTTGTCTTTGGTGTCTGCCTTTGTCTAAATGTTTGTATTTGTTCTTTTTCTTCACTTTTATGTTTTTAATTATTACTAACACATGATTATTTTCATTTAGTTATTTTATGTTTCAATTATTTTCCTTTGCTGAATTGGGTGTGGCTTGTTATGACCATGAGACCGACTTGTTTGGTTACTGATACTTTGAACACTGCTGCCAATACTCATACATAATAGATACATTCCTGCCAAGTCTTTCCGCGATTTCTGCGGTATCGCGGAAAGAAAACCCACCTTCTCGTAGCACTAATTACACGACCTCATTCAAAATCATTGAGTTGTTGATAATGGCTTCTTCGTCTTTTTAAAGGCATTCTTGACTAACAATCATCTCACTACGGCTAATCTTAGCAATAAGTAACGCTGAGGAATTTAAAAGCGGGTATTTAAAGCAAACCTGATTTGCATGCTTATAGTGGAGCTACTAGCTTTACACTTATGAGACTAGCGATAAATTTAAATATACGTCATTTTCAGATGTATAAACACGTCTACCAAATTTCATTTATCTAGCATATCTCATTCTTTGTGTTGGGATTTTTTTTAGTCGGTGTAGTTTAGATTCTAAGAAAACAATTATTTCTAAGTTAAACAGAACCGGAATTTAAAGATACTTATACTAGTTTAAAATATCCTGATCATTTTGAGCAGAAGGTATAACGGCTATCAGAAATAGAGAAATTATTGACAATCTTTTATCTTACACTACAGTACCGTACGAAAAAACGAAAAAAACGCCTTAAGAAAAGTTGTCGCAGCAACTTATTACTTAGAATTTTGCTGTAATTGCATGGTGGGCTAATTTCCGCCATCTCGCTACATGGAAAACGTTCCAGCGAGTTCTCGAAGCTGATTATTTCCCATGGCTACAGGATTTTGTTGCGCAGTATGTCAGGTCTTGCCATGTTTGCCAATTAGTTAACGATGCTAATTATAGCCCGGAAAGCTATCAAAATAATATAAAAGCTACTTTCCTGAATAAATTAATGTAAACTGACTTATTAGGCCCATGTACTTATTAAGAATACGAAACATAGTGATGTTAACAAAAATAGATACTTGCTGGTTATCGCGGATCATTTTTCAAAGTGGTAGAAATAGGCCCCCTCAAAACAACCACCGCTGGAATTCTTTCAGATATTTTTTAAATAAATTTATTTTAAAATACGGAGCTCCATTAAATCTAATTACTGACAATAGCATGTAGTTCGTTAGTAAAAGTTTTAAGGATTTATGTGTGTGGTTGGCAAACGACATTTAAAGATGGTTTCGCATCGGCGACAGTCGAATATCGCAGAACGGGTAATTGGAAACATAGTTAAACTTATTCATATTAATGTAAAAATTACCATAAAACCTGGGCTAGCTGTGTCAATGAACGGCGGGTAGGGTTGTACTCGAAGAAAAATATGCGGTGGTAGGAGACCCGGTGTTTGATCTGAGGGTGCAGCTGCCGAGGGATTGGAGGTTTAGCCTCGTACCCTCAGTTCAGCATCGGCCTCGTCGTGGCCTCCGCTGAAAACCATGTCGACTTCGGCTGGCATGGGCTAACGATGCAGGACAACTATCTTTGTGGTCTCGCCGGGCGGAATTACCGGAATCGACCATTTATGGGAGTAAACTCGGGGTTCTTCCAGACAACTGGCTAGATTTGTGTCTATACAGCTTCGGCCTGCAGAGTAAATAATCAGACTTCACAAGACTAGAGCCCTAGCTCAGACTAAAGCAGGTTCAGGCTTGGCAGGGACCGTAATGGTACAGTCGTGTCTGTTCCTTTTGCCGTGGTCGAGTTATATGGCAGAGTACGATAGAAGGTGCTCGTGTGAGCCGTGCCCCGTTTGGCGGAGTCCGTGTGCCTCTAGCGAGCTGGGAGATCGCTTGACGTTGCCAATGGAACCTTATTATTGGACCCTCAATATTAAAGGTCCGTCTGGACCCTTAATATTGGGCTGTCCATATCCTTCTTGACGGTGCCACCAGGTGGACACCATACTTAGAAGTACTTAGAAGTACTTAGAAGTACTTAGAAGTAGTTAATAAACGATTGAGTGCTGATTTTATGACTTTGAACAGTTAAACGACCGGAGTGGTGACTCGTGTCGGTTCATTGACGAAGGCTTTTTGACTTAGTTTTCCTCTTTCCTCCCCTGGTAGGGTCGTGGAATGTGAGTTTCTGGTCGCCCCGTCATCTTGATTGCGGGGGCGAGCCGGCCCCGGCCCATCGGCGTGCGGCCCCCATGAGCGCCTCCAGAGACTGGACTTTATATATGTGTAAGGTGATCCCTGAGACCGCCAGGTAACGGAGTCCTTTCTCTCTGATGTTTATGTTTATGTGTCAATGAACTTTCCTCGGAGGTCAATTGGGGACTACACCCCGGCGTTCTGGCGAAGACCTGTACTTATAGGAACTCGGGTCTTAGGGTACATAATCAGTAGTCACAGTGACTACATCAATTCTTTATTGTTAGGTTCAGGATCGTCAGGCACTGTCCGTGTATAGTCCTGTCCGTGTATAGTCCTGTCTGCCTGTCCCCACAAACAAGTTTGTGGGGACGCTATACGGTTAGATATCGAAGTTCGTCCTCGGCGGTTTGATTCCTCTTGGTCAACATTTGGGGACAGTCTTTCACCTGGCTTCGTTCCTTTTGTAGGTAAACCGCTGGAGCCCAGCCATCATTGATTTCATGTTTTTCATGTTCATGTTTTTGTGTTTTCATACACTTAACACCTAGCTCTGAGCCCATCATCTGTAAATCCGTCCCACAAGTCTCATACCTGTAATTATGTAATTAGTTAAGCAATGTTAATAAGTCGCCCCTGTTTGGCCATGTAAACTCCTGCGCTCTTAATAAGCTCCCGGTGTGGAGTCTTGAGGCCACAGGGAGTTTTTGCCATTAGATAGTGGAAGGCGAGGGACACATGCCTGTTTATCTCTGGTAGCCACCAGGCGTCCCCGTCTTCCGTCACCTACCTACCTACCATTGATTTGTGTACTTAGAACATGACTCTGCAAAAAACTGACTATGTGCAATTTTGTGCCCTTAAGCTGACCGGGGGTTTATGCTTTCTTGGATCACCTCTGGAGAAGGAGGCGCAATTAGGAGGGCCTGAAAAAGTCCCAAGTCTGGGTGTCTTCCTCTCTAGTATACTGTGTCAATGAATTTCCATTTTCCTTGAGGACAGCTAAACATGATACTACCGGTAAGACGCCATCTAAATTATTACTTTGCAAAAAATTAATTATCCCTCTGGATAAACTATTTTTTGTTCAAAAGAGAGGTGCAGAATTTAAAATAGCAGACATCCAGAAGCTAGTCGATCATGCAAACCGAAATTTGGATAAGCTTAGTTAGAAGCAGGACAGGACAGGAATAAGAATACGAAACACCAGGACTTTAACATATGATGTTACAGATACTGTATCTTAATGTTACTTATCCAGTGAAGGATCATACAGAAGCTCCGTGCAAACATTCCACAGCATTTTCATGTAGTTATTATTTAAGAGAATTTGTATACTAATATAGAGACATTTTCTTAACAGTTATTCCTCACAAATATCTTGCCTTTGTTTCGAAAGGTATTTTACAGTACTGTTTATTTTGTGATGAAAGTTTTTACATATCCTATTTATTTTCTATATATCTTCGACACTCAAGTTCGAAACATATTTTATGAGCAAAAACGCGGCATTTTGATTTTAAATTGGGATATAAAGTATTGAAAATTAAACATTTTCTTTCATGCGTCTCTCAAGATAAAGCGGTGAAGTTTTGCCTTAAATTTGAAGGGTCATTCTTGAATGAGAAAATAAGAGAAAGGTTAGTCTATCTCTAATACAATAAATGGGGAGAATGTGGTTTCGAATGTTGATCAGATAAAGCGATATTATGAGCACGCTGATATGCCAATGTTGAAATATATCTTGCGGGAACGATTTACAGCAAAACATTAAGAGCCAGCTAAAAACTCTAGAAATTCCACCGACTTCAGAAATGATTTTCCCGGGAAGCAAAATAAACTGGCCCGAAATGGCGAAGGGGAAAAGAAAAGACCCAAGTACACCAGGCTAAAAGAAAGCAGTTTGACGAAGGAAGTGAAAAGAAGAGGCTGCAGGAAGAGAGGAAAGTTACAAGGATACAGCAGATCCATGTATCATCCGAGTGACATAAAACGACTAGAATGAAACCAACGTACTAAAAATTAGATGCCGAGAGATGTTCTCAGTGACGGAGAAATGCACGGTCAACCAACTTGGACTTCACGCGTGAAGTGTCCGATGAACGATGCCCTGGCGAAAGGAAGAAAAGTTTCAAAAAAGACATTTGATGGTTTCGACTGCACGTCAACAGCAAGTCACCCTATTGAAGGCCCAGAAAAATCAGCGGAGGTTTCCAGCAGCGAGTTCAGGCGTGAGGATGTGGCCCGCGACCGCAGGTTTCACTCAGGCGGGAAGAAAATCTACAAAGGTAGCAACTTTCGTACCTTCTGATCTTAAGTGCAACCTAAGTAATTGTTATACCGATATCTTTTCGTGTTCCTTTCCTTTTAGGAGTGAATTGTAAATGTTTCATAAAATATGTTTGATAAATTAATTTTGAAAACTTTAAATTTTTCAGTCAACTATGTGTTAAACGCAAACGAATTTCTTGCATGCCTGTAAAAGTTGAATTAATGATATCAGTATGAGATATTTAAATGCAAGCTAACATGTAAAGATAATTAGAGTAAAAGCTAGCCGTATGGATACTAGTAATCAAAAGTTAGCCCCTTGAGCCAAGACTAAAGTTTAGTAAACTAAGTGAGTAGTTTCTAATGTTTTTTATTGCAGTGCAAGTTTATAACATTTCACAAAAATAGTGCTTGCAGTATAATCAGTTAATGAGGAAGTTTTATTGATTGACTTAATTATTTTATTACTACAGGATTGAGATTTAATATTGTTTTTGTTTTGTTTTGTTTAGTAAACATCCTTTAATAAGGAGATTTCAGAAAATTAAAACATACACATAGGGCAAATATCATAGGACACTTCCGTTACTTTTCATGTCCTTTTATTACATTCTTTTTTTGGGAGGAAGCAGTGGTAAAGTCGCTGAGCACTGGTTGGTTCGGTCCGAGGTTTGAATCCCACGAACCGGCTGGCTGTATGAGCGCTTTCATGGCTTTCCCTAAATTTAACAGTGTATACGAGGAAGCTTTCCTTAGAAAAAGACCTCCACGAAGGCATTCCTCCCTTTATGCAAATAGCCCTCGAGTGCAAAGCCATAATCAAACAAACAATATTTTTCCATATAGACTCGATGCAGCAGAAGCAACTTTTGCATGTCTTTCTTTTTCTTTTAATGAGTGCAGTCAGCAAAATATAGAAATTCAGAGTAATTATAAATGTATCATTAAGTTTAAATTTATTTGCGTACTTAATTTTGCTATGTTAAATGGAAAAGGAAACTTAAAACTCTTGCATTCTGCTAGTTAGACTTCATTAAAAGGGAAATGGGGAACAAATGTGCATATCAAGAAAGTACGTAAAATAATCTTTCTCCGAATTTGCCGTCTTTAATTTTAGAGCTTTAAGTTTACCGAAAAAAGTGGAACTTTATGTAAAGTAAAATGTTCTCCAGAACTCGAAAAAAATATTACTTTTTCGCTTAAAATAAAGTTCCTTCAAAATATTTCGATTAGACATTTGAATCCTAGCGACTGATATCAGAAGTTTAATTTATATTAAAAAGAACATTGTCGGATGACGTCTCGTAAATTAAGAAAATCCGCCAAACATATTGATCTGAAGCTCGATATCTTATCGTGTTCCTTCCAGGCTTTTAGGAACGATTAATACTTTTTACGAGATGCTTTGGCATTCAGACAGGAGAAACAGCTTTGTTTTGCTATTAAATAATGTTCAGATATTTCAGCTATTGAGACCAGAGATTAATATCTATCGCTGAAAAAAGAATTATTAATCGATATAATGATCTGCGGTAACTTTTTTAAAAAGATATTAACGTGGAAGTTTTGCTTTAGAATAAAAAAACTATCACTTTTCTGGTCATAGTAATATAAAACTGAATTCCAACAAAATACGAAAATCATTCAAACTTCAAGCAGCTGGAAGTTTTCTAAATCGCCTTAGAAAGCAATTAAGAAAAACTTTAGATTTCATTTTCCATCCCTAACAAATTTCACCTAAAGTTTATGCTGATCTATTTTTTTGGTTTCATATTTTAGCATTTTTGTTTCTGAAACTCCTGGACTCCCAGCTTTTATTGACATGCGACAGACTTCAATAATTTTTCAAGACAATAAACACTTTTTAAATGGACGTATTACCTCTGTTGACTCAAACTTATGATACATATTTATGTTTATAAGCTCATTTACTAGATTTAACTTATATGTATTGCATGCTTTTAAACAATTTGTACTTAATATGCTAACAAAGATAGCCGAATGAAACATCCTTAAACAAGGTTCAAATTTCACGTAGAAGGACGATAGTTGCTCAATATCCAATGTTATTTTTCAATGTCATTCAAAAGCAACTAGTTATAATTAATATGTGTTTATTATTTATCTAGACATTTATTTAATATATATAATGTTAAATATTAAAGTATTTTGGGGATAAAAATTGTATAATTATAAATAAAATATTAATCATACCGTGTTATTTCAACACACTATGGTATAATAATATATTATTTTATTACTAGCTTTCTAAAATTATCACTATTAAAATTTAGTTACTATTAAATTTATTTATGTGTAAAGTAAATTTAATTATTATTAAAATTTATTTAGCCACAAAACTCCAAACACATACTTAATAATTTTATTATCTGAAAATTTGAAAAAGAATATTGGTCAATGTTATTTAAATAACAATTGTTTTATTAATACGTTCAGAATTAACTCAAATATTGAAATGGTTATTTGGTGCAATTTATTTTAATTTTATGCAATGTAATCTTTTGTTGCAGAACCAAGTGTTTGTTTACAAATGCAAAGTAAAATTAACTGCTTTTGTTTATTTTGGTTTCTTTTAGTTCTAAATTAAGTTTGATTAGTGATGTAATGAAAACATGCATATAACAGTTCTTTTAAATCTAAATCCACTTAATAATATAGTCCTATGAATTCTAGAACGGACCGGATCCACATATTTTGCATTGTAGCAGTATGCCATGTATTTGCCACCCTCCTTCAAATTCTTAATAATTATATTTACATTCTGTGCATTATATATAATATTCTTTATTACAGTCAACTCTCGATTTACGCGTGGCGAAAGCAAGTAGCGACTTAATCGGGCCCCCATCATGAAAGAAATTCAATATTTCGTTTAACGTGGACCGATTGAGAATGGCACAAAAGAAGCAATTGCAGATAATGCCATAACATTTAGGAGTTAATTTTATCTACAACAGTATCCCAAGTAGCACACGACGTTGCAAAGTGGTCCGAGAGGTTGCAAAGTGGTTGTGGTAACTTTTACGATGTCTTTACAACGTTGAAAAGACGCAAAATATTTGCCGTTGCATTTTGGCAATTTGTCAACATCGCTGAAACGTCATTGATATGACCGCTTTGAGACGTGGTCGTTTTAGGATTTTTTTTTTAGTCCATCAGCATTATTTTTAGAATGAAAAGAGACTAAATCTGCCCTTTCAAGAATCTGAAGTCCGCATAAGATTTACTTTGCAATGTTTGATTACTTTATTTCATCTAAATATATTAATCTAAGGTAGATTCATCTAATGGAATATAAATTTAATATAAATACTTTTGATTTATTAAATTTAATTAGTACTAAAAATACGTGCTAAATAATTGTTTAAAATTTTGTTAAAATAATTAATACTTAAAATATTTTTTATAAATATTATAACAAAATATTTAAAAATGAAATTAATCTATAAAGTAAGTTATGCATTTTATATACTAAAAAAATCATATTTCCGAAATCAATGCAAATCACGTGTTAGCAACTACTTCACTACTGAAATATGACTTTATTTCTTATTTTTTGAAGTAAGGACGAATTCACGGCTTTCCGATATATATGGCGGAAGGAGGAGCAGTATTTACTGGATGCGTTTTTTTTTTATATAACGAATATCTCGAGAATTGCGCGTTTTGGCTAGCTGCCAAATTCGAACAAGGAACTGCGCAATTAATTCAGATTCTAGCAGTTCTTTCAAGTCATTGGGTAAAGATGCCATCTGTAAGGCGTTTGAAAAGACGTACTTGATGTTTGAAATTGAATCAAGCAATGGCTGATATAAATAATATTGCTTATATTAAAAGTAAATGTAATGCACTGTCAATCAAAGAATGCATTGTGAATGTTCTCATTGTTCTGTATCTATTTCAACTGCTTTTAGCGAGTGAAATTATAGTTAGATCGCTGAATATGTGCTTATTTTGTGTGTGAATATATTTGTGTGTGAATATTGTGAATCTAGTGTTCATGAAATAGTGTCTTTGTGGTCTATAGTGATCTGTGGAATATAGTGTTCGTGAAATAGTGTCTCTGTGGTTTGTGAAATAATATCTCTGTAGAAATAGTGTCTGTCTCCGATCGCTGTGGTTCCAGCAGTGCAATATTTGAATAAACATATTAGCTTTGTGCTTCGGTTATGACGTTATAAGTGCTATATCGCATATCCTTCATATTAATAGATTATTGTGGTTATATTAAAAAGTTGGCTTTCAGAATTAATTCATATAAAACCAAAAACAACATACAACGGTTCTCTGGTTTTGCTTAAAATGCAATCAATACAGAAGCAACAATTAAAGCTGTTATGGTATGTTCATTATTTTCAAAGTACAAAGAAATTATTGGACTGGTACCAGTACTTAATATGACTACTGAAGATGAATTAGATATATGTATCTAAGCAATTAATTATTAAAATTAATAATAATGCACATTCTATAGTATATTGTCTTTAGCACAGTATGGAGAAGAGGTTAATGATTTTAAACAGTGTATGAAATGTAGTATGGAGAAGAGGTTAATGATTTTAAACAGTGTATGAAATGCATGATCGAAAAAATTAGCATTTCTATGAAATATTGTAATCTATAATTATGTGATATTTAATTGTGTAATATTAAAAAACACTAAATATTTTTTTATTGATTGCAAATTGTAGTTTTATTACTTTTCGTTTGGTATCTATTCTTCCAAACACTGTGTAATTCGCGTTTTGTTTTAAATATTGCCGTTCTGAATGTTTATTAAATTATCTCAATAAATGAATGTTGGAAATCAGGTTTTATTTATTATTAAACTTAAGTATATTCTATTGCCGCTATGTATGTTCATTAGATTATCTCAATAAATGAGTGTTGGAAATTAGGCTATATTTTTTATTAAAGTTAAGTAAATTCTATTTTCTTCGCTTACTTTTTATGTGCTTGTGATAACAAAGAAATTCATAATAAATAGAAACAAAAAGTTTCAGCGTGTGCTATTTAACGAAGAGCTTATTTTAACGTACTTAGCTTACTATCGTATACTATATTATTTCAATTATTTCTGTACAGTAACAAAAAGGAAAGTTATTGATTATAAAAAGGGCATGACATAATCATTGAAATCTACCACTGTTCTAAAATGCAGAAACTAAAAATAAGTAAATACGTTAACATATGATCCAAAGAAATGGTGTTAAGAATCATCGGCATTACTAGTGCAAATACTGCAATCCATAATTATTGCACTTTTAATTGCTTAGTATTTAAGAAAACCAAATATTTTTTTATTAATTGGAAATTTTATTTCTGTTACCTTCCTTCTGCTATTTATACTTTCAAACACTATTAGTCCATGTTTTTTCTTAAATAGTGCTGTCATGTATGTTGTTTGTAAGGTTATTATTTCATTTTAAATATGAATATGGGAAGTTATTAGATTTAGGTATATTTTTGTATGAATTATTGTTGATCTACTTTATACTGTATTTCATTTGCATATCTTGGAGATATAGAAGTTAATGGTTATATTGTTTACTGTGAAACGCGAATACATTTATTTATTTATACTTGAGTTCAGGTAAAATACTAATTATGTTACCTTAAGAACCGCTTCCTAATTTATCATGACAGGGGCAATTTTCAATGTCTCTGAAATTTAACAGAAATAAATGTAATAATGCTGTTATCAGAAACGCTCTTTTTTTAACCATATATATATATATATATATATATATATATATATATATATCTTTACTTTTATTTATGTGTGATTGAGTTTTATTTACTTAAAACCTACTATTAATGTTATATGTTTATAATAACCACTTTCATAATTACTCTCACTTAAGGGAAAAAATTATGAATTCTTAAATAATCGTAACTTAGAATTTAAGTTATTTAAAAAATATAGTTTAAAGTACTGAAAGTAATTAAGGCTATTATTAATTATACATATTTAGTCTAAAGAGAAATTTAAGAACTTTAAAGTACTGAAAATAATTAAGGCTATTATTAAATATGCATATTTAGTGTAAAGAGAAAAAAATGTGTTATGTTCTGGTTTTAAGAAAATTATAAAATATTTAAACTTTAGAAAAATACAAAAATTTTAAAAAAAGAAAAGTATATTAATTATTAAGCTTATTTTTCTGCATAAATCAATATGTAACACAAGGACATAATAACGACATTTTCACAACTGTTTCAAAAAGGTGGCATTTTGCGAACATTTAGGCATCTTTAAGACGTCGTGATACTATGCTTTCACAACCAAAATATCACCTGTGAAAGACGCAATAACGACATCTATGCGACAAAAACCTTATCTGCAAAAACGTAATAAAGACGTCTTTGCAACGGTTGCAAAGCAGTGGATGTTCGCGGACATCTGGGCGTCTTAAAGACGACATATTGCAACGTTTTTGCGACGACATCCGCGACTAGTTTGCAACGTCGTTACGATGTTGCTCTGCTACTTGGGATGTAATTTAATTGTATGTAATCCACAAAATAAATATTGTACAGTGTAAAAAATAATTGTTCTAAACGGCTTCTTTACGCGAGTTTGAACGCAGTAACGTTTCTCAAGGTTTCTTTTCTTGTAGATAATATTCTTTAAAGCCACTTAGTTACTTTAGTTCTAATTATGCTTATTCTTGCATTTTTACAGAGTGCTCCTTTTGTTCTGAAAACTATTTTCCAGCTTACACTGCTTAAAAATATAGGTTTTCAAACATATGTTTCTTTTAATTATAGTGTGGATTATTCCTCATTCCTGTGTTGTTAACTGCCATCTGATAAACCGTCATTTTACATTAAACGTGTCCTCTCAATTACTCCGGTAAATGTGCGGTTAATTCTGTACAAATTTAAATATATTTTGAGAGACAAAAGCTGTATTAAATCAAATAATGTCTTTTCATTTCTTCGTGTGTTTATATATAATTTACAAATTGCCTGACATACATAGTTACATGTGTAATGGAACAAAAAGAGACAGAGAAAGAAGAAGAACCACTTACTGTATATTTGTTTGTCATTCTTGTAGTTCCACATTCATGGAAGTTGTCTAATGGCAATTTAACTATGGCTTTTCCTTTCACGGTTTTCGGTACACATCCTGTAACATAAATTAAAATTACTTCAGCGCAGCACAACTACGATACAGCTTAGAAATAAAACAAAAATATTCAAACTTAATACTCTTTAAAGCTTTAAAAGGGTTTTAGATACTTTACTGAAGCATGTTTTGGTTACGTTGTGAGCTATAAAAATTTCAGAATTATTTACTATTAAAACTGATTTGCGTTATGGGTCATAAAACAAACTTAAGTACTTAAATATTGAAAAATATCATTTTATTCTTTAGAATTAAACTGATCCCACTTTGAAAGATACCTACTAAAGCAAGATAAAATAAACTTTAAAATTTGAAAGCAATTTTAACTTTATAACTTTTATCAGAATATTTAATTTAGTTGTTTTTTTAAATCATTCTCTATGTTATCAAACAATAAGCTTCCTTTATTTAATTTTTAAGCATAATGTTTTTTCACTGATACTGTGTTTTGGCAATTTACCAATGTTCTGAAGTGGCTATCGATATTATCTTTGAGATACATTAAAGTTTAATAAACAATGTTTAGAATTTGAAGTTTAATGTAAGGCAGATTATATTTATAAAACACATTTTCTTTCTTGATTCTGTGGGTTTCTTTATGCTTTAATATTTAGATTGATGTGACCTAAGGGTATTTTACAAAATGTACTAGTTCTCAGCTTCATTTTAAATATACAGAAATAAACATATTTATATTATTGTTTTCTAAAGTAACGAAATAAATACATCTAATGAATAAAGCCATTTTGTTAAAAGAATAAATTTTACTAAGAATTTATATATCTGTATTGCAATACATTTATATATCTTTATTGTAATGCATTTAAAGATTTGCATTACTTAAAATAATAAAAAAATGACTGATTTATTTTTATTACCATTTCTGTTAAGCGACGTTTCAAATAAGCGGGCTTCACTGTACTTTTATTTAGGTCATTGCATTTGGGGAAATATAACACCTGAACTTAGGATTTATAAATGCTAAGCGTTCTTGATATATTTACAGCAATGTATGCATCCGTTTTCAGTAGCTAATTTACAAAACATCTGTAGAATTACATATTATTTATCAAATGGTTTTGACATTTCTTTCTTTTGCTCATGTTTTTGATAAAGATCTATTGGGCTAAATATTGATACAAGGAAAGAAGTATAAATCATTTAGGACTTTTAACTTCAGAAAACAAGAGGTATTTTTAACTTCCCTTCAGAAAAATCTTATTAAAGATTATTTAAATAAAGCGTTGAAAACATCTAAAACAGTTGAGATAATTAAGGTTTAATGGAATTCAGTAAAAATGTTCTTAAATATCAAAGAGAGATGTGCAAGCAAAACTTTATACTGACTGCAGACTCGATAATTTTTCATTATTACTTTTTTTTAAATAAAGGCTTACTTATTTACAGATCTAGTTACCTCCTGAAATAATTATGGCAAGTTTGATAATTTCTATTTACAAAAGTTGTATTTATTAAATGATTTCGTACTTGCCTACCGTAATTAGCTTCTGCTTTTTTAGGCCTATGTCTAAAAATCATGTGGAATTCTACCTGCATTATGCATTATTAGCTACCTTCACTTCGTTCCCTAATAACCAAACACATATGTTACAAACTTTTATATGCATAGATAGAAAATGATGTGGGATAAAATGTAAATATGTGTACTGATATTTTTTCAAATATATGATTAATCAAATATGGAAATGAAATGATAATGGATCTAACTATATTATAGAAAGCAAATAATATCGTATCAGTTGAATATTTTATTAAAAAATTCAAAATATACTTTCATCTTTTAAATATAAGCACAGCTAGAAAGGATCTTTAATAATGACCTGTAACTTCCTTATAAAATTTTTTCAAACTCTTTTCATACACTTTTAGTAAAATCACTACAGGACTTTTCCAATATTTTCTACTAAGAAACTATTATCAAAGATTTCAAAACACTCTATCATTCAAATGCAAAATAGGTAATGAATCTTATTTCCTCGCAATTGAATAAAACGCCTTGAAGCGAAAACTTGTTTTTATGTATTGCCACGATTATGAAAAGAAAGAACTAGAGAACTTTTCCTCCACTGAGCCAACTGCTTTTGGAAAAGGCCTTAAGGTCCAAATAACCATGTATAGAATTTCCTGGTTTTTGTTAGGTAAATGAAATGAAAATATCCATATATGAATATTTTTTCATCATTTGTATGAAGAAAAACAATATTCTATATTTTATCATAATGTTGATTATCACCAAGTTCCAAGACATCGTAAAAATGAAAACAATGACAGTAAATTAATTATTAAAATCTTTCATTATGAAAGAACTTGGAAACGTCATTCACTTCAGTAGTACTTTATAAAAAATCATTTAATTGTCAGAAAATGCAGCATAATTTTCTGCTGCAATACACTGTACTGGCCCGAATATAAAGCCTATTTCTCCTTTAATGACTTCTAAAATTTGATTTCAAATATGTTAGTTTTACAAGAACAGTCTAACATTTAAAAATTATGTTAATATATTTTACAAATTATTCTATAGATTTTATGTTAAAGAAAATATATTTACTTAAATATATCTCAGGACTCACTGTGGACCAAGCGGATAAAGCCACTGAATACTGGTGGATAATAAATTCGGTTTAAAGAGGATCCTTGCGATTTGCCTTCATAATAAGCGTAAATAACCTGAGAAACTCTTTCACGGAGGTCCAGCCTCAGGCAGATAATTCTCTTGCTCTGTGCGTTATAAAATTAAACTAACCTACAATTATTTATTAGGGATTTGACACTTAGACCAATAACGTATCTTATCGCAGCACCTTAGCTGAATAAAGTTGTTACATATAAAACTTTCTTATAACAAATCCTTTCAAATGATCTTCAGAAACGGAGAGTCAAGTTGTATGCGAGGCCGGTTTATATTTGGGACAATGCGGTAGTTTTATTAAATAATATATCTGATACTTTGCTTAACAACACGATTCTTGGTAAGAGTTCTTTAAAATAGCTTAAAACACAAATTTTATTTTAAAACCAACGAGTTCAATATTTTCTGTAAACTTTGCTTACCTTTAAATCCTCTGAGGTTTTCAACAAACACACTTGACTGATTGTTTCCGACCATAATGATAACTTTCATCAGTTTTGCTGAACACGTTACATCGTACGTAACTGAAAAAATATATATTGTTAGATTTCAAAATAGTAAACAAAATATTAAGATGATGCAAAATAATGGGAAATCTATAATCATCAATATTTAAGCAGGTGAGAAATCGATATTAAATATACTTAAAACTGGTTAGCGGTATACCGGAACGTACGGTTTTGAAGATTCTCAGAGTACAGTGAACATTTACGGTTGAGATTTCATTTCTTTTCGCAACAGTATATCAATCAAAAAACTGCGCTTAGAAAACAGTATTTAACATCTGAGGAAGCATTTCAATATATTTGCTACTCCGTTCTCAGCTGATATCAAACTTATCTGCAAATCTGCAAAGGGAATACATAAGTTGAAAGCCGATGAGAAATGTAAACAATTTATTTAAGCGGACTCTTATAAACTATGCCCATCGTTTTCTAAAAATACTCCATTTATGATGTCTCTTCATGACAGTATAGATATTTACACGCAGGGTTTTTCCCGTACAAAGCAAACAAAAGTGTAAAATATAGACGTATTACATATAGACATATTAAAATTCAACAAATAAGGTAAAGCTTACATTAGAAAAGATGTGTTTATAATTTTTTTCTTTAAACTTTGTTTTGGATTAAAATGAAAAAATAATTTCATGAGAAACTATATTGTGTTCACTAACAAAGATAAAATTCTGAATGGGGCTTTATTAAAGGTTTATTAACGATTTGGTGTTATTTACCATTTATTGGCATCGCAGTGCTGGCATAAATAGTCTATGAAGAAGATATATGCCAAATATTACATTAATTTTCTCAACAACTGTACGGTAATTGTGCAGCAATGATTTGTTACATTAAAATCTTAGGACTCAGCTACATATGTACATCAGTGGGAGTGAGAAACTTTAATGAGCTATGAAAACTCATATAACATGAATGATTTTGAAGCTAAGAACATGGAACTTGCACAAGGTGTTTGCAAATGTAGTACATCTTATTAAATATAGAAAAATGTAATAAGGTGTACTATTTTTCATGCTCTGTTTAAGGAAAAATACTTTAAAATCAGAAAGTGTTTCATGTTAAGGAACGATTTTTGAGATAATTCTGCTCCATATGATCGAATAACATTAGATAAATACCTTATTCGTAAATATAACATGCACAGCATTCAAACTGCAACAACCTATAATTATAGCGAAACTTTAACACTGTTTTCATCATTCATAGAAACCCTTTTTCCAAGCTAAGAAAGTATTACGAATCATTTAGTTTAAAGAGTATTGAAATGCAGCATTTTATTATTGAATTTAGTAGCAAATAGACTCAACAAGATCCTTGGTAATATTTTTCTGTGAACTAGATAATTTTTTTCAGTATTGGTTTTCGGTAAATCTTTTCAGCGTTATAAAGGACCTGATTTATGCACATTTAAATTACATAATTATTTTTTCTCGTATTTATCCCAAAGATCCCGTCATATCCCGTATTTCTCTTTATTTCTTATTATGAAAGAAAATGATTCAAATTAGGAAAAGCTCCCCAGAGCTGATAATCCCCTTGACTTTTGTTTAGGTTCCTTCATACTTTTACTCTCGATTTAAACTCAACAATTATTTACACTCAGGGTTTTTCCCGTACAAAGCAAACAAAAGTGTAAAATATAGACGAGAAATTCTGGCTTGACCACTTGTCTATTCTCGTAACGTGAAAGAATTAGACTCAGGGTTTCAAAAATAAAATTTATGCGTCTTAAAGTGTTATAAATATTACTGCAAACGCAAAAGAATAGTATACTTTATCACACTGAATGTTAAAACTGGGAACTGTATTCAGATCATGTTACAATTAAATAACAGCTCTTAAGAACTGTAGGAAAAGTGACAGCCAAAAATGGGATAATTGGAATATATAAGAAAAAACACTTTCCAAGCAAATTTGTTCTATATTTGAAAGCACCGTTTCATAATGAATATCAACGTTTGTAAGTACATATTTTCTATGCGGCAGGAAAGTTTCTTGCTGCACTTAAAATATGCGGTCAGCCCAAAAGTCCTCTCGAGTGGCTTGGTAGTAGCAGAAGAGAAGTTGCCACGATAAAATTTGTAGACTTGTTCTCATGTTATTGTCAAAGTAGTGAGGTAAATCACAGAAACAAAACAGAAAGGAAATACATGCATATGTTTACCACAGAAAATAACATACGTTTCGTAAAGAACGCAAGTAATGGTATAAATTACTTGAAAATAATAATAACTTTCTTCTTAAAAATAATATTTTAATAAAATTACATAACACGGTTAAAATTAGATAGTAGTACGAAGGGCATTAAATGTTTTAATACTTCCAGCATCAGAATCAATATAAAATATTTAAATATCAACTACATTACAGTTACTTTTCCTGCTCATGTTTTTTTTTTTTCATCCACATTCGGTTTCTTTAACTACAGGAAGTCCTATTTCCTACTTCTTATTTTTAAAACTTATTTGCCATCTTTATCAGTTAGAGTGCATTAGGAGGATTTTATGAAATTTCGCTTATTGCATTTGTACACATATTTTTGTATTATATTTCCAATTTTTCTTTTCTATTTATTTCTTATGATTGGCGAATTTTTCAGCCCTTTCATGAAAAGAAAAATACATGACATTTCAGTCAAATGCGCAGTCTTACTTGATTAGTGAGTTTTGTAATCAATAAACAAGCACAAGCATTCAAGTTTTAATAAATTCTTTATTACATTATGCTACAGTGTGTCATACGCATATTAAACATTAGAGACATTTTCATTAAAGGACTGAGTAACTAATTAATGAATGCTGTTTAATCAAGGTGAAAAAATAATTAGAGTTCTGTGGAACTAAATTAGGCAACTTACAGAAAGGACATAGTTAAATTAACTCAGCTAACTTAATTAATATTAGCAGCACTGGATCTGAGAAAATAAGCTTATATACAAAAAGTCTAGACTTATATTCTCCCTCTCAAGTAGAGATGATAATAAAAAACTAGCGTCGAGAAAGAATAAAATGGTAAAATTTAAAGTCCTTTACCAATTGAGCTTCCTGAAGTGCGGGTGACATATTGGTCTTTGAATTGAAAGAGGCTAATAGAAGCCACTTTTAAAAGAAATGAACACAAAATCGTTTAATCAATGAGTGGCTGCAAACAAGACAACTATAAAAAATAAGCTTATAGTTCGCGTTGAAACTATCCGATAAATTGCAGATATTTCTGAGGCAGAAAATAGGATAGGATGGAACTTAAACAATTCTACTTGAAAACGTGTAATGAAATAGACAGGCGTAAATAATTTCTTCTTTTTTTATAATAACACTATCTTTAATTAGATAAGTCTTTTTTTATTTTTTATGAAACACTATGAAACGTTGTGAAAGAGAGTACGGCATTATGCATCTTAATTTCGCGTCAATAAATTGCGATTACTCATCTCACAGGCCTACCTAGATTTAGCAAATCTTAATGCAATTTGAAAAGCAAGTACGTTTTTTTTTTAATGTAATTAGAAGCAACGATGTGAAGAGACACAAAAACAGTCCTAATAAAATGTTAGCTATACAAACATGTTTAAATAAACTGATACCAGTATGAGGCTATGTAAATAGCTTTACAAAAAGCAATACAATATATTTATCTCTATATTAAGATTATTAACTATTAAAAATAAATTTAAATTAAACATTTATAATACAATTAATGATTGTAAATTCATCGCAACCAATATATTCTGTATTTACTATTATTTAATAAAATGCGTTCCACAGTACGCACGAAAATGCCTAAACTAAAACATAAAATTCGCTTCAGTACCACATGAAAATATTTGAAATCCTAACAGATTAGTTTCAATGATCTTTTAGCATATAATATTATATTTTATGTGTTCAGAACATCAAAGTAAATGTAAACTATAAGTCTCCACAAAGATAAATATAACTTTCACTCCTCTCACCGTCTCTGTTTACTGGGACAAGCGAGGACCAATCAACTATTTTATTTTACTTATGGAGTGCCACGTATTTTATCAGAGAATTAACTATGTCAAGATCTAAGGAAAAACTAGCACCTAACTGACAATAGTCAAGTGTTAGAAAATTTTGTAAAATTTCATGCAGCTCTTAACATATCAGCAGCTTTTAAGGTTTACCCTGTTTGACAACCGAGCAGAAAACCTGAAGTCATCAAGTCACGCAATAAGATTAAAGTTTCGAGTTCCATCTTTAAATAAAAAGCATCAAAAGCCCGATTTAGTACCTGTAAAACAGCCGGAAGAATCCTTACAGTACTAGGCAGCCGCATTATAGTCACTGCCTTTGACTAGACGATGTCCTGCCCAAATGCAAAGAGACAGGGAACAGGAGCGCCTGGACATGCTATTAAATTATAAAATACTGATTCCAAAAGGTCACATAATGAATGTAAGCATTACAAGTTTCATCCTAAAGGTAGTAAGTATCCAAAGTCATGTGCCTGCTTCGATAGCTTAAGCTTTAGCCTGACAGCGATCAGCAGGCTTGTTTGGGTACTGAAATTTAACATATAGTCAATGTCTTAAATTTATTAACAAATAGATAAAAAGTAAGAACATGAAAATACAAATTTTGGTTATTCTTGTGTATAAAAATAACCTCCAATTATTTTTCATGAAAGAAATTTTTATAGATATGAAAAGTTAAGTAAATTGCTTTTAAATCATTAACGCGCATTGTGTCTGTGCTCCAGGCTTCTACTAGAAGTTAACATTTTTATGCAACAGTTACTTTATGTGCATATATTTATATATTAGTTTTAAAAAATTTCGATTAACTATCATCCTACATAAATTTCGTTTTTTTCTTTTCTACTTTCGTCTATTTCAAAATCTAATAACATTATCATCTTGAATAATGTTGCTTTTAGTATTTATTTGGGAAGAGTTAGAAGTATGTCTTTGTCTACTGGTATTTAGAGTTAATTTTAAAAGAGAAAATACAAGAAACATTTAGAACTTCATATTAAAAAGCTATCTTACCAGTTTTATTTCAAATAAAAAAGTATTTAAAAGCAGTTAATGAGTGCTCTGTTATATTTAACATCCATCTATAGTATATATCATTTTAAAAGCATTATTTTCAGAGATTTTTACTTTGATTTAAAGATAGTAAAACGAAAAAGATGCCATCAAAAGTGAGGAAAGTATTTCTGCTTACTCTCAGAAAATATTTGATTTCGACACCAAGTATTTCACAGTCTAATATTGACTAAATGCAGTGTATTTTAGTTATATATTTTTTTGTCAAATTAATATAAAAATACTCTTCCACCTTAATGGATTTGTGTTTCTCATAGTTTAAAGATGGAAACATATTCTCTCACAAATAAGTTTTTCTTGAAGTAATTTGAAACAAGTTGAAACTTTATAACACTGAGAGAATTCTGGATGCTTCTTAAACTGTAAACAAACATAATGTTCTAAATCCAGCTGCCTTTAGGCTGTTCTGGAAAGTGCTATTCTTGGACAGCTGTCTAATTTATTGTAAAGAGTTTGTGGTAAATACAGTGACAAACTTTGAATCCTTTATCTCATAAAACTCTCTTTACTTAATTCTCTACATGAGATGTTTTTCTTCACTGTTTTTCATATATTCTGTTAACAGATACTTTTTTTACAAGCTTCATGAGTTATTATTACTAGTTTAATATTTATTTACTTAACAGAATGTTATAGATATTTCAACACATGTTTTTTCAAGATTCAAATTGATTTAGTCTCAGACAAAGCATAAATGAATGTCAACATTTAAAAACTGGAAAAATAAAAAAATATTACATAATGGTTTAATGTAAAATATTGTTGTTGTTTATGATCACTTGTCTGACGTTGCCAGCTCAAGCCCACCTAACTCCTCGTGGCTAGGAGCGCTAGAATACGCCTGTCGTTGGCAACAGCCTTGAGCACCTTTCAGGTGACAATGCGATTTACCTCAGTTCCGCACTCAATTTCGATGGGGAGTATCCCTGAGGGACGGGTCCGAGGGTAAGACACAAACTTAGTATTTAAAGTGATATAAACAGAGCGTTTCACTTCTCTCTGCCTGAACTGTCAAATATTGAGACATTTTTACAAATACGCTGATTGTGGACTACAAAGCCCCGTTTCTGATAAACAGAACTCAAGCTCCCTTGCTCAAAATGCGACATCGTTGTGAATGGTTGAAAAGGTGCTTTAACCCCGTTTGCATTGCAACATGAACTACCCTGTACTAAATGCTATCACATTATTTTATAGAGAACATGCTAACGAACTCTCTGACATTACTGCAAATGTTTGGGACAGAAGGGTATACTAAAATAAAATAAGAATTTAAGCATACATTTGTTCAGTTTATGGAATGATTAGAAATCTGTTGCTGTTATTAGAGTGATCAGAAGGTAATACAGAAACTGGGTTTGTCGAGACTGCAGCGTACAGCAATATAGTATAAAGATTTTTCAACGGAGATGTTTATAAATTATTATGATCCTGATAATTAATATAATCCTGAGTTCATATCAAAATCCTGCTCTCGCTTTCCGATGTGTAATGCATTAACTTTCATAAATTTTAGTCATAGGTTAAACGATGTGATATACTAAGATCATATTTTTCATAGCATGATTTATGAATTTCGTCTGCATGCAAAACCTGCAACAGTTAGTCCGAATAGTTTTCAAGTACAGCCAGATGCTGTCATGAATGTCAAGGGTGGTTTAAAAAGTTTTAAATTAGAAATTTAAATCTTAAAAACAACCTCCACTTGATGACTGAGAAAGATGGAGGTGGATGAAATGAAGATACTAACACACACAAGTGAACAAGTAAAGAAATAGTTAATAGGCTTCACTCTGAACAATAAATAGCAACAAATCATTGAAATGAATAAGAACGTTTTCTCATTATGATATTTGGGTTCCACTCAAATAGTTGAAGCCGTTAACAGCTGGTATTTATTTGCACTTCACTACTTAAAAGACTTGAAATTGAACCTTTCCTAAGGCGCATTTTGACTGGAAATGAGAAAAATATTCCTTTTGATCATATTACGCAAAGTGGATGAGCTCAAAAAGAAGACACGACTAACAGACAAACCGGTACTCCTTCCAACAAAGGTTTTATTCTGCATGTAATTAAATATTAAAATGCGTGATTCATTTCAAACTGTAAGAAAAATAAGTTGTTAATGCATAGATGTAATTATCATCCCTTATATAATTTGATATAAAGCTTAACTAATAAACAATCTGCATTACGCCTAGGAAAAGAAAGGTATTGAAACATTGACTTAAAGATCGGCAGAGGTCATAATAGTAATGAATACTACATTAGCTAATGAAGGTAAACAACAATAGTTGTTTTCTGTCTTAATTTATGTTTCATTTCTTGATCAACCCGATACTTACATATAGCGAGGTTTGAAGTATTTGCTGTTATTTGAATATATCTGGGATGCATTGTTTAGTCGAGGTTTCATAGAGATTTTATATAAATTATTACCGGTATAAGAATATGTGTATATTCGAGCTTTTTTTAGGTGCAGCAAAATGTTATTAATAATTAAAAGAACTGCGAAACGTTACGGCAGCATATAATGACTGCTTCTGTTTTAGACAGCATAACATTTTAATGCAAAAGCTTCTAATATTATATTTCTATACTATCACAAAGTTATATAAATCAGTACCTTAGCAATGTGTGTTACTTTTCTTTGCCTAGCATAGTTTTAATTTGTTAGCATGCTGCCCCTATGCTTTATTAAGGCATAATCGAGATAGTGCTAAAAGGATTCGAATAGTTCAAGATTGAAAAATATCTTATTTAAAGTGAGTGCATACACCAAATGCTATTAATTGACATTAGGTTTATATCTGCAATGAATTCAAGGTCTGATACCATTTCCGCTTTGAATAATTTAGTTTTCGAAACTAGTTTTAGCAAGCGGACAGTTTGAAAATATCACTATAAAGGATAACACAACATATCTACAAAAAAGCCAGATACTGCAAAAATATTCTTCAGAAATTTTGAGCGGCATAGTACAGCTGTCACAAAAATATGACGTCTCTGTCCAGTGGAAAGAAAAACGCGTTCAGCATGAAAATCTGTTCATAGAAGTTTTCTTTTGAAGAATCTCGTCATAGGATTTCGCAAAGATTTCAACTGACATTTCTGTGGACTGCAGTAGTTAAGACTTCACTCCCATCGCTAGAGTGATCTAGTACTCGCTTTCCGGTGAAATGTCCAGCATTTCTCAACAAATGTCTTTAACTTATGGCGATTATGATTAAAATGAAAAACACCGTAATTAACGTAATTTATATTACTTTTCGTTATGAATTCGAAAGATTAATTTAGTTCTCGTAGGATTCATTCATTCATTATAATCTTACAGACATAACGTTAAACATGATTAAATTCATATGATATATGTAAAGATACTACTCCAGAATACTCATAATTAGCCATCGTTTTAGAATTTCTTTAATAAAACAATTTTAGTTTCGTGGTGTTATATGTTTTTAGTCAGCAAAAATTAACAAAATTGAGAAACTTGTAGAACATAACTTAGTGCAGGTTGAAAGAAACAAAAATTAATTCAGTGTAAAAATGAGCAAAAATAAAGATGAAAATGTGACTGATTGCAGTTTCTTTTGAACTAGGCCAACATTTTCAAAGCGTTGCTGTTACGATTAATACAGTACAAATTAAAGTGCAAGTTGGAATGCTACGTTGAAAAAACTGAAATGGTTCTCGGACCAGGTTTATCCATGCCTGCGGTAGGAGCGAAATGGAAGGCACATCATAACTTTCTGCATGATCATCTAGTTAATCACATAGATTCTACTCTATTCCAGTCGGAAGTGAAAAATAATTTGCTCAGAGCTCTTTCTCATTTTTTGACCAAGCATTCCAACTTGTACTTGAAGCACTATACCTTCTACTATGTGTATCGTAACAATAACGTTTTAACAATATTGTACTAGTTCCAACGAAACTGCAGTCAGAGATATTTTCATCTATATTTGTCCAAATTTTATACTGAATTACTTTCTTTTTCCGAATTTAAAAAATGACAAATTCACATACAAAATTTCTTTATCCTTTTCCACAACGAACGCCAAATGAAGACAGGCTTAATTGATACTTACTTTTGCAAGGTATTTTATGTTAATTAACCAAGTTTTATGATTTAAACTTTACTATAACTTATCGTTTCCACTAGCCCTCTTCAGAATTCAAATAAGCTTACAGAATATTTAAATCCAGACTTTTAAAAATTTTAGATATATACTTTTTGACAGCGGGCTGCCAGCTTAATTTTCTAGGACCCAGCTCTGTTTTTTAATATTCTGAGTTTGGCCATTTCGCTAGCCGAAGTTACTTGCGCTATTAAAGTTTTGAGCCAGCTTAGGTAGGCCAGTTTATGTAGTCTCTGACTATGATACTTTTCAATTTAAAATTTCAGTTTTGTTATTTTAAATACTTGCAAGTGGCAGAGTTTTGTTTTATTCATAAATTGTGCCTTCGGTTCATTTCAAACTTAAAAAAAAGGTTATTTAAATCCTTTTTAAGACTTCCTTGTAATATTTAACCCGAAATTACAATTTTCCTGTCAGTCTAATAGTGTCTAAAGGACACTTTATAAGGATTTTAAGTTTTACTAAAGTTTGTTTTATTTTAAACTTTGCTATCCTCTCTTATTTTCCATTTTCGGCCAGAATAAGCGCGAGAAGAATTTTTATGTTAATGAGTTTGCAAACTGTATAGGTATTTAAGAAGTGTCTTCTAGCCAAGAGAAAAGAAGTGCTTCCCAGCTGTCCTGCTAAGCGCGTGCTTTTCAATCAGTTAATGTCTGCCTTTAAGCCCAGAACTTAGTTCCTGCTGATATACGAGACGTATTGTAGCATTTTGCATTTCGCTCACTAGGCACGTAGTAATAAAAGGCCAATCTTCGCGTTAAGAGTCTCTGTACAGAATTTAAGTTTAATTCTTATCTAATTAAATTAGTTATTTGAATATTTCTTATTTTATATATTTTAGAACAAAAAGTGTTGGTCGCTGTGAGAAATAAAGTGTAACGTTAACCCTTCGTACTTGTGTTGTCTATTCCACGCACAAACGAATATAGCTTGTGTAAGCTCCCTGTTCCCCTTCAGGATTTCCAAAGCAGTTAGAAGGAATAGCAGTCCTGAGAACTTGAGTTAATATACAGAATCAGGACAGCATCCGCTGTAATAGTTTAACCGAATACGAAATTTCTAAGCGAATATTAATATATAATGTTTTTCTAAATGATTACATTAAAATAAGGCTTCATGGGTTAAATACAAAATCTGGAACTGGACAGATAAAATTTTCCGTGGTACGACGTAGCAATATAATATGTGTTTAATAATATCTAATTAACGTATCTTTAACAAACGTATTCTGATATATACATACATTTGTGAGAATATTTAAGAAAAAAGAAGTAAAAATACGATAATTTACAAGGCAAATAGGTATACATTAAATCACAAATTCATTACAACCTTAACATTTTTGTCTAAACTGAGCAAATAAAAATGTACCACATCTTAATATACACACTGGGGCAACTCACTGAACAATTGGAAAACTTTCCAACATTCATTTTCAGTCCATGCTCTAATAAGTATATTTTGCAAGTACAGGTAGAGTATGATATTTGCGACCCCATATTATATAATATGAGCATTGCAATTAAAATGTATTTAAAATCTCTTTTATACCGTATTTTTCAGATGAAGTTTCTAATGTTTAAAAATAAATGAATATTATTAATTTTCAAATTCTTTTAGAATTACTTTACAAAAATAAATGAAACATTATTCCGCGTACGAATAACATCCTGAAATAAAACAACGAAATAGGCTCTAAAATGTTGGTACTCCCTTTTTGCCATGCAAATTTCTCGCGAATATGACGTCAATAAAAACAGTATCAAAAATTCGAAAAACGTTCGATATGAAATGAATATTGTACCAACCGAAATTTCATTTTTGTAAAAGCTGATCCAGAATATATATATTGAACTTTAAGATATAAGAAGTAAAACATTTAAATATTGATCATCAATTAAATTACATCAGCCTTCGTGATCAGTTGATGCGTATGCACTAATCAAATATATAGATATAAATGCTAACTATTTTGCTCATTGCTCTCTCCTCTGAATACATTACATTATTTAATGAGATTTCTTTTATACTCTTAGAAAGACTTAACTCTTTTCAGATAACGTCTTTCTAAGAGATTTAAAATACTTAAAGCAGAATTTATCATTTTACCCATTTCGCATTTTTTTATAATTTAACCGTTATACTCTCCTGTAAGTTCAAGGTCCCTGATAAGGGAGATAAGTAAAGTTGTTAATGAGAATTAATTAACAAGAAAGCAAAATAAATAATTCTCTCGATATGCAACCAGCTGAAGGTTACTAGGCTAGTTATTAAGGAGAACACTTCCTGTAACCCTCAAATTTCTCTTATGTTCTTTTTATTTTACAAATTTTTGTTTAACAAAGCTTACGTCAAAAATTTAAGGCAGAGGGAAAAAGGAAAGACAGGAAGGTTAAGAGTAAAGTTGTGCATTAATGTTCGTCTTAGGTTGGATTCATCTCATGCAGTTCTACAGAAATATCTTCTCAATTAATTAAATTAAACAAGAAGGATTAAACACATTGACCTTTTTCCTTTTCCTTTAGCATGCGTAACTTTAAACATATATGCGTAACAGTATCTTATCATGCGTAACAGTGGTATATCATTTATATCACGTTATTATTAACGTGAATTATAATTAACGTTATAATTAACATGAAAGAGATTAATAAGAGCAACAATTATAATTAACTGTTGCTCTTCTTAATATCCTCATTTATTCACACAGCTCCGTAGATGGAAGGAATAGGTGGATCTTCTTTACAGACAAATTTTGTATCTATGGGTAATGTTAAAATGAAAAATAAATTAATTAAATGAGTAAGTTAAAAAATCATAACTTAAAAACGCGCTAGCAACTGCAGTCAATTTAGTACCAAGCCATGTAGAATTTGTACAGCAGTAATTATTAGTTAACTGCGTTTTATGCATAATTGCAGCATTTAGTTATTTTAAACGTAATTTCGGCTTTATTTCTTTGTTCAGTGTATGGTTCAGAAACCCGCTGCATTACCTCATAGCACCAAGCCCCTTGGAGAGATATTATGATATGTGTAACAACTTCGTTTATGTTTACGTTTCTTGAAAAAATATTTTAGTTTTTTTTTTTCTTTTTTTATGCTTTGTTGAATAAAATTCTGGGTGATCCGAGAAAGATTATAAAAATCTGATATATATAAATGTGGGATTTTAAATCCATAGCTGAATATTTTTCCTCGCGCGCTGTCTAAATTTTAGCTGTTGACTGCAAGAGTGAAATTGATAGAACTCTCGCCACTTTCTTTTTTGAGAGGAGATGTAAGATGTTGTTTTATAGATGCTCTATTAATAGATGAATTATATTATAGATGTATTAATGTTTTATTAAATGTGTTTTGCTTGAACATGAATTGTGATTTTGAAACTAAAGAACCCACAAAATTGGTGTCAGAAGTGGGATCAAATTACAAGCAACAAATAGAGGAATATGAAGCAATATTGGATGAAAGGAGGAATATTTCTGTTAATAGTGAAATCGATGCATCAACTGCTCGAATTTTCAACGACTCTTCTTTTGCTGTTATTGATGAAGATCATGAGGTAAAACAAAATATTAGTAAGTCGTCAGTTCAATTTCCATTTTCACAGTTTCCAAATATGTATATAAATTTTATTGATATTGAAAGCTTGATTTCTAAATTTGATGGTAATCCGTATAATTCGGTTGACAAATTTATTGAAAACTTTGAGGATGTATCTAATTTGTTAAAACTAAATGAATTACAGGAACTGATATTTGCCAAAAGATCTGTAACTGGTAAAGCAGAATTATTTACTGAAAGCGAAACGAAAATTAATTCGTGGAATGCACTTAAGGCTTTATTAATAAATGAATATGGTGTTCAGTATAACTCTGCTCAGTTACATGAATTATTATCAAAACGTAAAATGCAGGAAAAAGAATCCCTATATGAATATTTTTTGTTAATTAAAAGTATGTATTCTAAAGGCAATATTGAAAACGCCGCTTTAATGGAATATGTTTTTAATGGTATAAATGATTCTACATTTAATAAAGCTATTCTTTATGGTTGTAAAACGTTGGCAGAATTTCAGGAAAAGCTTAAGATATATGAAAAAATTAAATTAGGTAATGATAAAAATAAATCCGTTAAGCCTAATTCTAAAACCAGAAGCGACCATTTTGAAAGTAAAATAAAAACAAATATTCGTTGTTATAACTGCGGAAATCTTGGTCACGAGGAGAAATTTTGCAAAAATAAGAGCAAGGGAAAAAAATGCTTTCGTTGTAATTTATTTGGACACGTAGCCGCAGAATGTATAAAAAAAAAAGACGAATATAAAAGATCCTGCCAGAGTGAATCATATATTTGTAAACAAGCGGTTAAATGACATGCATAAAATTGTATCGATAGATAATGTAGAAATAAAAGCTCTGATTGATACAGGAAGTGATATAAATATACTATCGGAAAATATTTATAAAATAATTGGTTCACCTAATATTATTTCTTCCAGTTTGATTCTAGTAGGCTTTAGTAACAATAAAGTAAAACCTATTGGTTATTTTAAAGGTTCCATACGAATCGATGATTGTGAAATTAAATCAAATATTTATGTTGTGCCTCAAGGAACAATGAAAGAAAATGCTGTTATTGGAAATGAATTGCTTTCGCAAATGGAAATTATTATAAACAAGAACGGCATATCTATGAAAGTAGCAGAAGATGAAAAGGAAGACGAAAATGAATCGAATTTAATGTATATAAGTGTTAATCAAGAAAATAGATTAGATAATTGTTCGGATATTAATAAAGCATATAGGTCGGAAGTTAAACACTTAATTCAAAGATATATTCTTAATAGAACTGATAACCCTATACAAGAAACAGATGCTGCTTTAGATGAATTAAAGGAAGAAGTGTCTCAGGAAGAGTAAAGTGATGTTAAACGTGGACAAGGAAAATTACAAAATGTAGATGAGAAGAACTCCATTCCTAAAGGAAGAAAAAAAACCCACCTAAGAATGTTCAGCAAGTCAAAAAGAGTAATGAAAGAATTAATGACACCAAAAAACCCACTTCAGGGCCAAAATGTTCTAGAAAAAGAAAGAATTCAGAATTTGAAGATAATTCTGGTGAAACAGGAATATCAACAGTAAGAAAGAGTAAACAGCAAGTCAAATTTCCAGCCAAAGAACTGGATCCTGGTATGCCTGGAAAACCTAAAAGAACACAAGCAAAATCTACTAATACCGAAATGCATGTTATTTTAAAAGATGACCAACCTATTTCTTTGAGACCCAGACGTTTACCAATTATAGGTAAAGAAGAACTAAAACAGGAAAAAACTATTTTACAAATGGATTTGGATGCTAGATCTTTGGAAAGAAAAGTGTGTATCACTCACGAAGACTTTCGTCAGTTGCGAGAAATTCTTAATGCTGATGATTGGGAACATTATGGAGACCTATGTGGTGCTGATGCTGTTTCAACACCATCTAGCGCGACTTCAACATCAACATACAAATCAACTAAACATAAGACAACGTCATATAAGAGGCGTAAATCTTTCCTTGAAGAATCTTCTGTCTCCAAAAGAAGATTTTCTAAAGCAATATCAGCAATTAATTTTATATCTGAACTAAGCAAACAGAAGGCTTCTAATTTTCAAGCAGATACAGATTATACTTCTGGAAAAGAAAACAGTAAAGAAATAATTGACGCAGAAATTCAAAATAGTTTTGAAACTTACCGAGAAGAGCTCCGAAAAGATGCGAATAAACAAATGTTTAAGATACAAGAAGAAAATAAGAAATGATTTAACTTTCGAAAACGTTCTTCAAAATGTTATAAAATTAATGATTTAGTAGCAATCAAAAGAACGCAACTTGGATCAAACATTAAGTTAAAATCAGAGTATTTAGGCCCGTATAAGGTTATCAAAGTAAAGAATAATGACTCCTATGATGCTGTAAAAGAAGGAGATCATGAAGGACCCACTAAAACAAGTACATGCGCTGAATACATAAAACAATGGACTCAAGTAGAAGAAGATGTATAATATAATACTGATTATGACGTTTTAACTTGGAGTGATACAACTGATAACGGAACTGTGATTTTTCACCTAATAATGACTTTCAGTTAATGTTAAGATGAAATGAAATTTTCGAAAATGTTAAAGATTGAAGATATTTTTCATTTCAGATGAAATTTTCTGAATACTAGAAGGGACTGTTGAAGATGTTATTGTTGCAAAGATGAAGGACAATTAAGATGTTTCCTTTCAATATTGTCCTTAGCACACAATCTTCCCCTTTCCCTTTGCATTTCTTTTCAGGTTTCGGCTTATTCTTGATGATGGTTATTTTACCGAAGACAACGATGATGTAAGATGACCAATGATTTATGATGTCAAGAGTAGAATAATGTCGTCGAGGTCGACGCATAGCAGGAAGGCCGAATGTGGGATTTTAAATCCATAGCTGAATATTTTCCCTCGCGCGCTGTCTAAATTTTAGCTGTTGACTGCACGAGTGGAATTGATAGAACTCTCGCCACTTTCTTTTTTGAGAGGAGATGTAAGATGTTGTTTCATAGATGCAAGATGATATAGATGCTGTATTAATAGATGAATTATATTATAGATGTATTAATGTTTTATTAAATGTGTTTTGTTTGAACATGAATTGTGATTTTGAAACTAAAGAACCCACACAGACATATATATAATTAAAGACATAAAGTAAGAAATTTAGAACTAATATTTCAGAAAGACCAAAAATTTAAATTCATAGTTAATAAATTTCAAATAATCTTATAAATGCAACGAAGAATTTTAAAAATGTCAAAACCAAAACTTTTCAAACAAGCAAAACCCCATTTAAAAAAATTAATGAAAGTTAAAGAAATATCACCAAAAACAGAAGAGGAATTAAATTAACTTTAGTGGTACTTCGTCGGGGGGAGGAACAATGAAATCAATGGAAATCTCTCTTCTACAAAAATCCTTGCTTTTCTGTATCTAGAATTAGCCGATGAACCCTTTCAATGTACTTTAATTATAATAGTTTAACTAAAATTCTTGCCCTTCTTCAAAGCAAGAAAAAAACAAAGTAAATTCTAATTAGAATAACTTTAAATAAGGAGAATTCTACGTGAGTTCGATTCTAGGCGAACGAGTTGGTTTCATGGGCATTCCCTGGATTTTCTCACGTGTGACGTGGATACGTGGTACACACCCATAGGTTGCAGGAACCTAAGCCCTGAGTATTTTATATCGTCATAGCCCAGAATTTCGGAGTACAGATCTCAGCAAGCACTATGAATGACTCCGTGGAGGGTACTTGTGGAGAGAGTCTGTCTTCTTCAAAGATTTTATTTTATGTTTTTCCTGGATTACTGACCTTTATGTCTATTTTGTAGTTCTAAAAGATATACTCTTATATTTGTTAAAAAGAAATTAATCACTAAGTAAAGAAAATGAGAGGAAGAAGTTTAAATCGTCATAACAATAATTATGTTCTTACTTTTCAAGTGTTAAAAGAATCCAGTTGAAAATCTGTCCTATAACACTAGAAGAAAATAAAGTGCGTTAAAGATTATTAATAGCATTTACATAATGCTTTTGAGCAGCGTCTTTACAATAAAGAATTCTGGTTGCAGTTCATTATAGCATTAACCTTACGCTGAAGCATCCGCCCATTGCAAAACTGAATATCAATTACCGTCTCTTCGGAATTGAGCTCAGTGCTCAACTGTGGTTGATTGAGTTGCAATTCCGGGACAGCGAACCAGAGATTTGATTGCAACCCACGTAGATAATTTAGATATACGGTCACAGCAAACGCCTGGACATGTATTTAGGTCTCTATATACCTTTTAACTAATCTTGAGTCAAAGGTAGGCGAAGAATTGTAGTGATTGACCCCAATTCCTTATTCCGCCCTTCTTTGATTCTAACGTCTCGCCCACTCTGCTCACTAAATAGAGGTCACATAAAATGACTGTTGTCAAGTTCCAATGCTTTAGCACGTAGAATTTAAGCCGAAAACTTGTTGACCTAGTTGTTTGAGGCAAACAGAATAAACAAAATTTTAATCAATAAATATGACTCATACGAGTAGCCCTGAGAAAAACCGCCGTTGTTTGTACTTAATATTAAACAAAATATGAATTTTAAAATTAATAAAATGCAGAGTCATTAGGTTATTTGTGAAACAGGAAGAAGTGAAAAATGAGCAACGCCTTCGCCGGGAATCGAACCACGGACTTCTGGAATACGCGCCAAACGTGCTGACCACTACACTACAAAAGCATGCTAAGAAGGCGGGCTTTATATAATCTCCCTTTTAAAGGGCGACTGTGGTTTAGAGGACCCAATCGCCAAATCCTGGGTGTGGAGAATCATCATCCGCCACCCTTTTATTTCGGTCGTCACTGTAGAGTCTATTAGGTTAATTAGAAGCAAGAGAGATCAAAAATGAGCAACTCCCCAGATGAGAATTGAATCACGGACCTCTGGAATACGCGCCCGGCGTGCTGACCACTACACAACGAAGGCTTGCTAAGAAGGCGGGAGAAATACCTTATATTATTACATTATTACATTTAACCTTGATACTGATTTTAAAGGAAAAGTCAAATATTCGTTAAAACTGCTAATCATTAAATCTCACGTTGGGATGCATCTGTAGCATTTAAATTATTAAATACAATTTGCCTTTATATTTTTTCGTATTTCAAGAACTTCGAGCCACGGATTAGAGACAGAATTTGAGTTCGCAGCATTTAGCAGCATTCAGCCATTCCTCTTAGGAAGGATAAATGTAAATTTTTTATGCATGGTGCATACGAAAGCAGTTAAGATACACAATAACATGATAAAATAAAAGGTGTTATGCACTAAAAATTATTTTATAGACATTAAAAATTCCTTGACAGACTAATAACACATTTCTTATCTTGAATCTCTTAATTTTTCCGAATAACTTTTTTATGCAGTTATTTGAAGTTTCCTTGATTTACCATAGTTCTAATTCTTAAATTATTTTGTTATTTAACTCGCACTGTAAATGCTACAACAGAAGTCATTAAAAACGAATTCATGAAATATTCTAAAAAGGTATTAGGGGACTTACATCTTTCAAGAATATTTTAAAAACATATATTATAATTATTTTAAGTACGTACTTATTCACGCATAAGCGAAGCTGTAATATGAAGCACGATTAAATGTTTTCCCTAATATCACTACATTTATTCTCACAATGATTTCCAAGATACAGTTTCTACTTCTAAATAAATTGATTTCAAAAATATTTTATAATTTTAGCCATGATATTTTAAATATTAATTATAATACTTAAAAGTATACACAATATAAAATACCATTTCTCTGTATAAGTAATTCTCACGTCTTCCCGTTTCAATCGAAACTACGATGATGATTATGAACTGTATTTTATCGTATGGAATTTCTGTGAAAACATAGCTTTATGGAAACTGTTTTGAAGCATTAGTTCCATATTGTTACATTGCACTATAAGATAGAAAGTTCTTGATTATCCCCAACGCTTCGATTAAATTATTTGAATAATTTATTCCTTTCAAATTCGAGAAGTTACTTCAAGCATCTTCTTTTATCATAATGAAGAAAAAAGACAATAAGTACACTTTTTTTACTCGTTTTTAAAATGTGAGCATGTGATCTCGTTTTTAAAATGTGAGCATGTGATCCATACACGGCTTTCTTGAAAATGTACTACTGGCATTATATTATTAAGAAATGATTTAATGCTTCATAAGGCGTGAGCAATTTGAGTTCGTAAACAAGAGCAGAATGATGACCTTTCCCTAAGTCTACACCAAGTCAGCACAAAACTGTGAATTGTGCCGTCACGTATAGTGCAATACCATGCTACGTCATGCAAATGATAGATAATAGTAGGCACACTGGTCAATTAAGCTTGACATCATTCATTTTAATTTCCATGAAAGATTTCTGACGTTATATAATTAAGTTATATAATTTAAATAAGATTTCTTAATAAGATTATCGTTTAGATACTGCGCACGTAAGAGAAGCTTGTTACAAATAATACAGTCTAACTTGAATTACGGTATAAAAACTTTATGAATGCTAAAAAACTTAATAAAAGAAAATTTTAATACTTATGGCAACGCTAAATATAATTCAAGTAGCACCTTAATAATGAATGCAACGAATATTGTAAAAATTTTCAAAACAGAATTAACAGAAAAATTTTGGGTGTGAAAAATTTAAAACCGAACATGATTAAAAATTTTTGGCTTTGCATAAATACTCTATTTATTTTGTGCTATATTTATAACCCAGGCTATAAAACTAATAAGCTAGTTAAATGACATACATATATAATATACAAATAAGACCTACAATCTAATTTACTGGATAAATTCTCAGCTGTCTGAGACTTTTTCACATTATCTTACAATAGTTTAGTGCTGATGAAAGCGAAAAAAACAGATATTTCTCAACCTAAAATGGAACATTAGAAATTTTTCAAAATCATTACAATATTTAGTGAATATCGAAAGTAATTTAATTTAATCAGCCAATTTTTTAGTTTTACTTAAATGCACTTTGCATACTTGGAATAAAAATCTTGTGTTCTAACCTAATTCTGCATTCACCGGCTGATACAAATATCAGATCTATTAACCGTGAATTATATATAAATCTACAGAAGGAAAATCTGTTATCAAAGTAATTGCTTCCTTCATATTCTCAAACAAAGAATTTCAAGACTATTCATCTCATTGGAACATCAATCCGTAAACTCCGGTCAACAATGATTTAAGCTCCGCTTCATTTCAAAGCTTAAAAAAAGCAACATAGTTATTTCCTCCCATTCAGAATTATCAGTTTTTAACATATGGTTAGATACCTGTAGCTGTAAAATTTTCGAAAATTTGTGTTTTAGCTGAAAATAGCAATGGATAACTTCTAATATTAAGTTAGAAGCATAGATCAAAACATCGTAAACTTCCACCAGTTTCGCACCTGGATTTCTCAAAATTCTTCTACCATAGTAGACTCTTCTACAGTTTCAGAGATACATTAAACTCTTCTACAATGTTACTACTTCTACATTAAACTCTTCTATAGTTTTAGAGAAAAAGGCATTCCTAATAATAATGATAATAATAAAAAAAATTACAATGATAATTTCCTTTATTAAATGGATACTAATCGTAACGATAGTTACTAAGCAAAAGCTGAAAGGTTTTGAAGACGGACTACATCGACATCGGTGCTTTGTCTTCATAAAAAGAAAGTGGGATCACTATTTTTTTTTCTTATTCTTTTGTAACAAGTATTCAACGGGAAATATTATTCAGATACAGAAAATAAGTATAAAGATACTAGAAAATAAATATTTAAATAATCTTTAATTAACAAAAGTCCTTTCATTCCTCATCGTATGTCACACGCCTATGCCCAAATTTTAAAATATTGAAAAAGAAGTGTTACGGCGTTTTTGAAATTACCCAAATTACCAAAAGGTACCCTACTAATTGACCATAACACTAAAAATACTCAATTCAACAATAAGATACTAGTACCAATAAAATTCATATTTGCGTTGTGTTTATTCCGGACATCTGCAGCGGGAAATGACGAATCAGATTCAAATAGGTTAGAGTAGCAACGGTGGTAATTTAACGCTCCATTTCAGAGTATAGCGGCAATCAGATTGTTGAGCTGGGAGCAAGCATCATTTTCCTAGATCGTTTTCTGCTTTAATTTTTTTCTTGAAATACACAAACACACACGAAAGAAAATAAACTGAAGAAAGAATTTTGAATTATTGAAGAAGACATAGTTGCCCATACCTACGGCCCGCGCTCAAAGCGCTTAGCCAAGGGGCCCGTAGGTCTATCGGGAGTTCCATCCATTTTTTCGGCTGAATCAGCTGTCGCCTCGGACCGCATCAGAAAGCAATTCAATGGGCAAACGAAGTGTCAAAAAAAAGTGTCCTCGTCCCACAAAACAACCCGTTAAAAGGGAGGGCGCCGGACTGCCAAGTTGGCACAACTCCCTCCTCGCCAAAATTTAAAACAGTTGCAACTACAGCATTCCTTCATGTTAGCGAACCCGCCAAATCCACCACTTTGAAACCCCAACGGAAATTCTAAGTCGCCAAGCCGCCGCCAAAATAAACCCGCCTCGTGGAAGAGGAGACTTGGAATTTCAACAACCCTGTAAGCAGTCCCAACGAAAGAACGCTGAAAACTCGAAAAAAGCGACAATTTTACCAGAAAAGGGCATTTCATCCCCCACAAGAGAAATCACAATACAAACGGAAAAAAATCTACTAATTAAAGCTCATAACTAAGATGCAATTAAAGTTAGAAAAACGAAAGTTATGTCAAATTAAAGAGCTAATTTTTCTGCAACTAATGATATTAAATACTAAGAAATCCAATTAAATTTTGACATGAAAAACTGAGTTTATTACATGAAAATTTCACCTAAATCCATTGTCTGATCGTACAAGATTGAAGACGCAGTTCGCGTAAACTCGAATAGCCGAAATAGATTACACTAGAATTAATAAGCCAAATAAAAGCATATAACCAAACTTGTTGTGTAGCTCAAATTTTGAATAATTACAAATTAAAATTTTGATTTTTATGAATCACTTAATTATATTAAATTCGCTACACAACAGAAGTATCATCAAAACGTAAACCTTCGGAAGGAACGTAAGAAGGAACGTAAACCTTCTTCTTTGAAAGTACTACCTTATGCATATTTCAAAAGTACACGCGTGATAAAATAAAACCATCATGAGATAATATGCTGATATCAACTTACAGAAAGCAGTTAACTTCCATGATGAAACAGAACTCAAAATATATTCATCGAATTTCTTAGTAAATACAAATAATATTCCAAAACACTTGTAAAACAACTGACCACTATTTCATGAGAATTCATAAGAATATTCTAGTGGTACAAAAAAGATATACCGAATATAGAATAAGAGCACTTCGACATTTGGAGGCCAAAGAGGAAAAAATTTTAAATTATACAGTGGTGGCCGAAATTGTGGACATTTTTGGAAATTTTTATGTTTTTGAACTTTGTATACTTATAGAAAACGTTACGTTTCACAAAATGCAAACTTGTATATATCATTTTAAAGAGAATGTATTATTGAATTCAATACAAAACACAAAATTCAATTATTTGCAATACAAAAAATGTTAAACGATAATAGTTATCGATATACATTAGATAGTGATGATTGCAGTGAGTTATCAGTACTTAGTAGGGCACCCTTTAACTACTGTGACTTAAATTGTCGCAAAACTACTGTGAGCGGTCTCTCAGACCGCTTCTGCTAAAAACAAAATAAGATATTGTTTTATTTTTCTTATTTGAATAAATATTATTTAATTTCATATATTTAACTTTTTCATGAAGATATAAAGCAATTTTTATACTTAAATCAGATGATTAAAATAAAATATATACTATGATAATAATTCCTTCACTTACGTATCTGGATGGAAGAAGTAAATTTTAAAATTCAAATTTTTTATTTTACATTAAAATTTGCAATAAGAATGCTTTAATAAAAATATAGAAAATTAATTTTTATTTAAAAAATTATAATTCGAGCTACATTTTATACATACTTTCCTACTGCATTGTAGACACACTGGTTCTTTGGCATGCTATACATTAGTAAGCTGTTTTCCTTTATTTGCTCGGTGGACAAATATAGCACGTTCTTTTTTTTTTATCTAATTTATCGTATTCGATCGCAATTTTTCCTTCATCATCATTTATTCCGAAAACTCTTCTTATTGTAATTTTGAGTTCTTTAGGTAAAAATGATGATGTTATCTTCCGCTTTACATGAGACTGCACCAACTGAATTGCTAATGAAATCTTTTCGTTTCATTTTCGGGGCCAAATGGGATAAGATTGAAATAATACGAATGTATTTATTGCACAGATATCCAAGTTTCTGAAGAATATTGCCATAGGCCAATGTGTGTATGTGTATTTTAATTACGGCAAAGCACACTAGGGCTATCTGCCTAAAGGGGAGGGATGCCTTCGTGGAGGACTTTCTAAGGGAAACTGGCTCGTATGCACGTTACACATGGGGAAAACCACGAAAACGCCCATGCAGCCAGCCCGTTCGCGGGATTCGAACCTCGGACCGAACTACCAGTGTTCAGCGACTTTACCGCTCGGCCGCTGGTGGGCCACCATAGGCCAACGTCGGGTTCTATGAGCAGTTGAATAGATTGAACGAAGAATAATATTGTGACTACGAGTTTGAACACCCTTGTTGGGCTCTTGAATAGTTCATTTGGTCCAATTAAAAAAAATCTCTTGTAGAAGGAGAACATGGATTTTCATTTTCATCGGCAGATATGTCGGAATTTGTGTCGTGGTCACTCTCAATAATTTTATCATGGGAACTTTCATCAGAAAACTCTAAATTAGACCAATTTCAAACTATTTATTAAATGTGGTTTTGGGTAAGATATATAGAACGTTTCTTGCACGTATTTGAAGCCATTTCAAGAATATTTTGAAAAAGCGAAATATGTAACAACAACGAAAAGTGAACTTTATCGACCGAAATTTGAATCATATCTGCTGTGATAGGTCCCACAGACCGCTGCGGGGGGGGGGTAATTTTAAAAAATAGAAGAAGAAATAGAGCTAGCCAAATGCAACTTGGTATGTGACCTTGGACAACTGGTTTAGGAAGGTATTAAGAATGGCAATACCTATTAATTATTTTAAGAGGTGGAAACATTTAATGGAAAATGTCGCGCGGTCTGAGACCGCTCACAGCAGTTAAAGGGTACCCTTTATTTTTATTACAGCTTCACATCGACGTTTCATTGAGCTGACAAGAGTTTTAAGCTCTTCTTTCGTTATTACATGATGACAGGAAACAATTATAGCCTCAATTAGTTCCCTTTTATTTGATGGGCGCCTCATTCGGACAAGAGTTTTCAAACGGTGCCACAAATTTTCGATAGGATTGAGGTCAGGACTGTTTCCTGGCCATGACAACAATTTAATGCTCTTTGTACGAAACCACTCTTTCGATATTTTGGCCATGTGGCAAGGAGCAGAATCCTGCTGAAAAATAAACGAAGCATTGTTGGGAAAGAGATCTCTGATGGAAGGTAGAAGTTTTGGTTCTAGAATAGTGTCAATGTATTTTCTGGCACTCAGTGTCCCATCGATGACATGAAGGCGACCAATACCATCTGCTGACATGCATGACCAAATCATAACACTAACTGGGTTCTTCACAGTTGCTTGAAAGCAGTCAGGATGTAGCTCTTTTCCTATTCTACGTCTTACATATTTTCGCCCATCACTACCGAATAACGATATCTTAGTTTCATCACTCCATATAACTTGGGACCACTGATCATCTGTCCAATTAATGTCTTCCTTTTCCCACTGTAGTCTTTTTTTTCGTTGCTGAAAATTAAGATATGGCTTTTTTCGTGGAATTCTACCTTTCAGTTCAACATCTGTTAATCTTCTCCTGATTGTTCTTGAACTGACAGAAACACCAGCATCATTCAGATGACTTCTGATGGCCGCTGATGACATTTTTCTATCTTGGAGACATAGTATTTTTATTCTTCTGTCATCAATAGATGTGGTGCACCATTTTCGGCCTTTTCCTTCTTTGTGTTTTATTGAATTTGTCTCCTGATATCGTAAACAAAACTTTTAGACTACAGATGTAGTCACTGAACCACCCATCTGTCTTGGAATTTCAGCATAGGAAAGACCACTTTCTCGTAACACAATAATATTACATCTCTTTCTAGGTGTCCAATCTACTCTTTTGTTTGATGTCATTGCTTCTTGACTAAATATTAAAAATTTTTACAAAAATTCCTACTTTTAATTGCAGCGTGTAAGAAACAGGTCCTCCTTCTACAGAACAAAGCAAAATAATGAATTGTTTCAAGTGTAAACATGATGTCAGCTTCTACTGGCAGTTACTAACATTTGATATGTTCTCAGAAAAAGAACAGTGATTGGCCGGGAAAGCTAGACATTACAAACCACTTCATAACTGTGTTTATTATTTATATTAAAGTACATATAACTTTTTTGTATTGCAAATAATTTAATTTTGTCTTTTGTATTGAATTCATTAATAGATTCTCTTTAAAATGATATATACAAGTTTGCATTTTGCGAAACGTAACATTTTCTACTAGCATACAAAGTTCAAAAACATAAAATATCCCCAAAGTGTCCACTATTTTGGCCACCACTAAAGGATCCCTAAATCCCTAAATCTTGAAGATCAAAGCTTCGATTTTTATCTTAAATTAAAAAAAATATGAAACCCTTTGATATCTTCACAGACCTTAACAGGTAATAAAAACCTGTCTTTGCGAAAGTGAAATATCTTGAGTTCGATTCTCACAAGCCAAAGTAGTTAACTAAAGCATTAACCAAAGTTCATGTAGATAGTTAGAGCTCTAACATAAACAGGTTACTTTCTCAAAATCTCATTCCGAGTTCCTTCGTTACGTAGAAATTATCCGAAAACTCATCCAGAAAGAGCGGTTTTTGGCCGTCCGAACTAAATATTGAAATCAAATGTAAAATGAAAACTGTGTTTTTTACAAGTTAACAGAGAGTTTTTTACAAGTTCACACATATTATGAGAACAAAACAGCTACCTAGAGTAAGTTTTATGTTCTTTGGTTAAAAATTCGCCAATGTTTAGCCGTAATTTCACTTATAATTTTCTCACAAATTCTCTATATAGAGTGCAAACATTTTTCTCCAACAAGCAAGTGCACTTAGTAGAATATTTACCTTCTTCAAACACTGTTAAACCAAATGCAACTAAATGTAATGGAGTGAGAAATCAATGGCAGCAACTTTATTAAAATGTTTCTTAATTATTTTAGTTATTCTAGTTTCTCTGGTATAAAAATGGATCTAGTATGGATTCACTCTTTTAAAATAATTCTCTTTTACTTAAACTTAGGAGATAATATAATCAATTAATCAATATTGTTTAGGAAATAAATTATACATATATATATATATATATATATATATATATATATATACATATATACGTATGTATGTATACTTTTTGGGTTAAGTGCTGTAGAAATATACAAAAAAATTATAAATTGTATTTAACATTCGAGACGTCAGTTTTCTTAGAATGTGAGATCTACCTTCATATACTCCCTTTAGTAAATAAAAAATATATCCTACATCAAATAGTGGTCTAGGCTTAGTGTAATGTGTTATTTTTCTGCAAAATGTGGTAAGAAGCTTTCTCCCTGTACTATTATTTTCTTTCTCTGAGCGCCCGAATAAACTTCCTTTTGCATGCAAATATTTATCAGAATAGTTTACTCTAGCTATGCTCTTAGGTAAGGAAAAACGTTTCTTTTCTAAAATTTTGGAAGGCTAAGAAAAAACTAAGCCTTCATTAAATATATTTTATAACCATTTATCACATGTTTTATCGGTCCAGAAATTATTCTTTCGTACTCCAGGTTTAATAGTTTCATTTCCATAAAAATCACTGTATATTTATGGATCAAAATTCAAATTTTATTAAAGATTATTCCGAAATTTTAATATTTAAACATATTGACATCTCTGTTAAAATGCTATGAGCGTAATATTTCACTATATTAAGTTTTAAAAACGCATGGAATTTTCTGAGATATTTTATCAAATATGTGGATGACCATGTATTAGTATCCATTATAAAATAAATATCATTTCATTATTTGCATGAAAATATATTATTGCGTCCGTACGAGTTCGTTATGAATTGAATGCGCAAGTCCAATAAAAAGTGAATAAAATTTTTATTATCAGAACAAATAAAAAAAATGCTTAAATTCCCTCAGATATTGGAGGAATTCAATATTGCAGTATCTAACAGTAGTTAGCTTTTAAACTACGAAAACATTCAACAGAACTAATTCAAACTAGAGAAGGTTAATCCGATTTCACCGCGAATTCGCTACAGTAAACAACAATAGTTTTCTAAACTAACTCATAAAACAATTGAGCTGAGATGTTCTTCCTCTGGCTTTTAGAAGCTTTTTAATCAGCACGACTATAGTCTGGTATTTTCTCTATTTCTCCCGAAAAGCAAAAACGTACAATTACGAGATATCTATTTATTAAATGCGCGTGCTCCTGTACTTCTAATTTTCCGTCTCAGCTTTCTCTTAATATTCGTCACGCGTTGCACTGCACGGGGAATTAAACAATTTAATTTATAATTCTACTAACATTAGCTATTTAAATACAAAATCCGTAACAATATTGTAGGTTTTAAAGCTATTAAATTATCTCAGATTTCAGTAATATGCTTTGATTTCGTTGTAGCGCTAATTTCTTCTTATATGTTTCACCGCTAAACTCTTAAGTACAACCTCATGTTCATAATTTTAGTAAAAATAAATTATTTTTTACATCCATGAATTATAAAAACAAATTATACTTAATAATGGCATTTAATATTAGCAGCATTTTCATGAGAAGCACGGAGTAATTAAATTGCATGCTTGTAAATATTTGAATTAATAGGGACTGATTTTAAAATTATATATTTTTTTCAAATAAAGTTAATCCATCCACAGGTATCAGGACGCGGTTAAAATATGGCAGTGCTTCGATATTTTTGTATAATTTTACAATTTTTGCATTCAACATAGGAATAGATACAGGATAGGATGCGAAATAATGGAATCATTTTTTGAAATGAAATAACACTGTAAATATAAAGAACTAATTTTATTCATATTGCAGCTTTATAATTTAATGTGCGCCATTATTGTGAGAAAATAATTAAAATTTCATTAAAATTAAGTACTGAAAATTTTCTCTTACAAATGTCATCCTCCTCAACAAGCGAAGTATTACACTATTTCATGGGCAGCTACTGCACTCACAACGTACTACAGTGTGTGGTGCAATGTACCAAAGTTTTGGGATAATCGGCATTAGGGTTTTTGGAAGTCGGAGAGATGAAAAATTAGCAATTGCCTTCGCCGAGAATCGAACCACAGACCTCTGAAATACCGGCTCAGTGTGCTGACCACTACACCACGAAGGCACGCTAGGAAGGCGGGAGAAATACCTTATAAGTGAAAGGAAAATGATGCGTTGCAATGCCCCAGAGATTCCATGCTCCAGAAATTCGCAGAAAACCCATAAACCTAAATAATTTGCGGTTTCAACAAGATAGGGTAATTGTCCACACGGCTAGGGATTCAGAACTGTTGAAAAGGATGAACGTTTAATTTCCCGATGTGGAGATATAAGATCCTCTCTATTATTGATCTTTTGGTTTGTAAAACTTTTCCCTTTGGCGTTACTGGTAATCGAGAGCAAACGTCGTCAAACCACGTTCCTTTCCTGAAATAACGGCCAGCATTCAGTATGAGATGGCCGTCACAACAAGAGAACTATTTCATAATACTACGTGAAGATTTACTTATCGACTCTAGAAGTATGTGGATTGTGGAGGAATTTGGAAAATGTAGTTTCAGAATTTAACTATTAATGTAATTTTGTTCTTATTTTTTCCAATATTGGCGGGCATTAAACTGTAAAACTACAACATGAATAAATATGAGTTATTTTATTTATTGTGTTTACAGATGTCAAAATAAATGCATTCTGAAATGGTATTTTAGAGCAAAATAAAAGTAAACATTTATGCCCTAGATTTTCGAATTAGAATGTATCTCTTTATTGAACAATTTTGCTTACGATATCCTAGAAATTATTCTTTGAAATAATTGAAGGAAGCACTAGAAAATCTGGTATGTTTCTTCTAGATTTTTCTCGTCTTTCAAATGTAGTGCAACTATTTTCCTCTTTTCTGGAAACTCGATGCAAGTTGTGGATGTCAATGTGTTTGTAATTGAAGCTTATGTAAGATATTTTTAATATGAATTTTAACAACTGAAAAGTATAGATTCCATATACGCGTGCTAATATTCTTAGAATAACAACCTGTTTACATGAATATATTCGATGGCGGAATTAATGGTTTCATTTAAAAATTTCATTTAGGCTTAAGATTTCATCTTTGAAAGTTATGTGAGCTTTAAGTTAAAAAATTATTCCTCTGATTAACATTAAATATAACATAAATCAGTCAGTTAATAACAAACATTTATTTAAAATGATTTCATTGTAATAAAAGGCGAGCAGTTATAAGTATGCTACAAATATGAAAGTTACATAATAATTTTGTAATTATTTAAAAAAATCTGGTAAATTTTCTCCTTAGTTTCAACGAACGCGGTCACGCGACAGCAATTACAAGGAAAATGTATGCATTGGACAAAATCCAAGACGATGTTCTCATTATTAATACACAATGTACAACCTACCTGTCTTGCTTGCTCAACGTGTAACATTAAAACGTATTGAAATAACTTATCATTTTACCTTTATGATATAAACAGACATCTTTACTTTGTGGTATGCTATGGTAAGAGTTTCAAGCCACTTAATAAGCTTTGTAAAGAGATGCCTTTAGCATATAAACCGATGAACCTGTCTTAACGTACAAATCTTTTTTGTGTCTTATGAAACAGAGCAGAATAGTCTTACATGTATAACTGTCTTATATTCGAGAAGCTAAATACTGTATGCAGGCGAAGCATATCATTCTGTGTCTCATGATATAGACAATTTTTACCGAGAAAATTTCGACATTTCGGCATATTATAGAATACAGAACAACAATTCAGTTTCAATAATTTTAATGAATTTTATTTAATAATGTCTTCATACTACTCACACTATGCAGTTATTTAATTTAACGACCTAAGAAGTGGGATCAAGGAAATTGCAAATGCTCACTAATTTGTAATAGCAGACAAAAGAGTGAACTGAAAGACGGAAAACGGCTGCAAATTAGATGACTGTGAATCTTTAACCGGCGATTACAAAATATTTCTCTGTTTATTTATTCGATAAGCGCATGATCAATAAGCGGAACTGGCTCAGAATAAATGCAGATGCGTAAATCGTGTATGAATTTCTCGGGTACTAACAGTTAAATAACTATATAACACGTTATTTGTAACTGAGAAAAATATAATGTAAGACTGTTGTAAAATTTAATGTAATAACCTGTTGCAGTATTACTCACATATACCACTCTTAATGATTTAGTGTTTAGAAAAGCGACTGCTAATTCGAAATCAAGGATATGAGTTTGATTCCCGTGTGAGGCATAGCTGCATATGTGCTAAACGCTTCCTCCATTTCGAGGCTGTATTTTAGGTTGCACCTGTAGGCAACATTCTCAGCGATGAGAATGCTAATTCCTCAAAATACAATTTAAAGCCCAGCTGCGTAGACTAGTCAAAATTTGATGCAAAATAAAATAAAACTTTGCGTTCGCTAATCCAGCTTATAACAAACCATTGGATACAAAGGAAAACGTTTTAGCCCTGTGCCATTTCTTGTGTATATGACGATATTTTACCCCGATGTAACGAACACCCTAATTTATTAAAATTGGACATGAACTTTGCGGATGTGTTCATGTGGTCTGAACATGTGCGAGAAGGGACCACAGGATTTGGCTGGACCACGGAATTTTAAACAACATAATTTGACAACCTGCCTTTTCTCTCGCATTTCGACTTCAGAAAAGTTTGCCATTTTTACAGTGTATCACAGACTGTACGTGAGATTTTTTATGGCTCCTTTTCATTTTTATATTTTTTTCGTTTACTGCATCAAAAGCATAATTAATTTTTAAGTATCCCAACTCCAGAACTAATAATGATTTTAATGTATGTTTCTTATTTCGGAAATCGCTGGTTTTTTAGAAGATTTTAGCTTTTTAGGTTTAGGTCTTTTCCCTGATGTTTATGAGACTCATTTGTACGTTTACAGAATTGATAAAAAAAAATAACATTTTCGAATGTATTTAGCATACAGTTTTCTACGTTATTATTTATGTATATTTTATGTTATATTTTTTGAATTTCAATTTAAATTGATTAAAAATTTACTTTTACTTTTATTCTTTGCTAGTAATTAATAGTGTCCCGACCAACGCAATGAGGTAGTTCTTGCATTATGAGATTACTGAAATATGATTTTGAATTTGAGACCAATAAGAGCAGTTTAAGTTGAAAATGGCAGGAAGAAAGAAACGTGTGTTCGGCACTCATTAATCTCTCGAGTTTAATGTTTTAAATACTAACTCCTTAAACATAGGCTGATTACTAGTTTTTACTTAATTTATTAATTCAGTTAACACATTTTTCTAAATTTAATTGCCCTTTAAAAAATATTGTTTCCCATCTTTAATTTTTTCACTTCCAATTAACATAGACAATTTTAATTCCCCTATACACTTTTGCTCAGACAGGATAATCTTGAAACAAAATTTCAAATTAATTTTAATAATAATTGCTTTTAGTTCAATCCTCTGCAGCTTAAGCGAGGGTAGTTTTTCAATTAAATGCATTTTTTTTCATACTAATTATTTTTCAAGTATATATATATATGTATATGTGTGTGTGTGTGTGTGTATGTTTGTGTATATATATGTGTGTGTGAGTGTATAATTTAGCTAAATATTATTACAATCAGCGCGGAAGATTTGTTACTCAGGCCTTAAGAAAAGGTTACAGGTAGTCATTATTCTACTTTAGTAAATTCATTTTTATGATGCACAAAATGATCGTCCATAGTTAAAAGGCCATAATTTAGATTATCGGTAATACGAATAAATCCTTTTTATTTCAGTATGTAGATTATAAATTACTATCCATTTAACATATAAGGAGCAAGAAGTATCAAAATACCGTTTGAAAGACTAAGAGACAACAATTTTTTAATATATATTTTTAATCGAACGAAAAATAGCAATACTACTGAACTTCCTAAAATGTGCAATACTTAAATGTGTTTAAAGCTGAAACGGAGAATTAAGGGGAATGAAATAATTATGCCGCATCTACATTGATACCATGCTGATAAAAATTCGCCTTTTTATTCAATTTTTCCAACAAAAAATATAAATAAATAAAAACGCGAACTTCCTTTTCCAAGACCTTTTTTTTCCTGGAGTAAAAGATATTTTTTTTCCTTCCAAATATGAATATTGATTTTTTGCTTCTTGAAATTTCATGTTTTTCATTTCAACTGCAAGAACTATACCAGTTGTGAAAGATGTTGCAAAGTTGTCATTTTTCCAGCTACCACAATTTACGATATTCCCCTTCCTGCGTTTTTCTTTGTATTTAAATTCTTTTACTAATAGGCAGGCTCATGTATTAGGCGTCACACTGAAAGTAAACAACTTGAATGTTAAAATCAATATTCTTTTTGAGACTAACAATTATATAACACTTAAATGTACCTTCATTAAAACCATTACGGAATTTAATTTATTATTATGTTATATTACAGATTTAAGGCAAATTATACAAAAATACATAATTATACGAAACGTATTTACTATCAATAACATTGCACATGCGTTTCTTAATATACTATTGTAGAACTTTATTTCGGAGATAAAATAGCTTTACTGGTTTTATTAAAAAAGAATATGTTTTTGATTAAACCTCTCTTATATTTTGAAGCAGGAGACGTGAAAAATGAGCAATGCCCTCGTCGGACTCGAACCTCGACCTCTCGATACACGCCGAACGTGCTACTGTTACACCACGAAAGTATGCTAGAAGGATGGAGAAAATACCTTATATACTTCGCTTTTCAAAAGCGACTCGGGATTAGGGAACCCAGTTGCCAGATCTTGGTGGTGACGAATTATTGTCCACCACCTTTTAGTTCGGGCGCCATTTGAACACTCATTTAGAATTATTTTAAAGCAGGAGACAAGAAAAATGAGTAGTGCCCTCTCCGGGACTCGAACCCGGACCTCTCGAATACGCACTGAGTGTGCTACCATTACATCACGGAGGCATGCTGGAAGGAGGGAAAAACGCCTTATACCTTATCTTCCTTAATTTATTTATCAATTGGTTATAAACTAAAATGAAATAAATGGTTCCCTACTTGGCTGATTATTTGAAATCATAAGTAGAAAGCTAAATCTTGTGCTGAACTGATATTTGCTGTTACCAACTATGCGCATGAAATAAAAAAAAAAAAAATCAGTTTAAAATTTACTGTTTCCGCTATTGAACATAAAATATTTAATTTTTAGACATGATTTTTGCGTTGATTTGCTTTTAAAAGTTGTACTCTAAATTATAATTTTGAGGCCGATGTTATTTGTTATTGTATATCATCACAAATTTCAGATTTGCATAATGTTTTGAAATCAACTGTAATAATTTTGAGTAATGCGACAGAGTCATTATCATTAGAATAATAAATACCTTTGCCACCAATAGGTGGCGCTGGTATTTGATTTGCAGACGTAATGGAAAGCATTTTTAAGCAAAAAGCCAAACGTTAACCATATTCGTTTTCCCAAAGATGTTTAGAAGATTTTCGTGATGCTAATAGTGTGAAGTTTTAAATTTTTTTTTTGCTTAATTTTCTAGTGTATTGTGTTGTATTATTATTATTATTATGGATAAAAAGCTAAAAGCCTAAAACAGAAAATATTTTAATTCAGCAAATATACATAAGAAATATTAATCAAATTAATTCTTTGATCGAATAGAAAGATAAACAATACCGTTTCAATAATGACAAAACTTTAGTTGAAGATAGATATATATTATTCATAAATAAAGACACTTATACCAATGTAAGATGTTATGACGAGCTGATAATATAAGTGCAAAAAATGTCATATAGAACATTAATAATACACAATGCATAATTGAGCCTAGATTGTATATTCTGCATGTTCTATCAGGTTGTCCGGAAAATAATAAAGGTTTTTGCAATTGTTTATCTTTCCTGTCCATTTTTAGCATTAAAACTTTGAATTACATTGGTTTATGTATCATTTTGAAGCTCTGTTTTCGCTTTGTATTTCTATAATAATCATTTTGTTCAAAAATTATTTTCAAAAGTATTTACTAGGTGTTTTTGCTTAGATGTCAAAACGGGATTTTCTGCAAATTTACTTTTATGAGTACAAGCGAGGCCACAGCGCAGCACAAACGGCTCGAAATGTTAACGAAGTATGAGAAAAGTGTTAATGAATCTACAGTTCAACGGTGATACCAAAAGTTTCGTTGTGAAGAATTTGACCTGGAAGATCAAGAGCATCCTGGACGCTCTTCAGCTATTGATGACCATGATTTGAAGACTAGTTAAAACAGATCCGTGCGCAGCTGATCGAGAGCTTGGCGTAAGCAAAACAACGATTTCTGATCAATTGAATCGTACGGGAAAGTCAAAGAAGCTCGATATGTAGGTGCCTCACGAATTGAGAGAAAATAAAAAAAAATCGCCGTTTTGAAGTGTCGTCTGCTCTTCTTCTCCGCAACAAAAACGACCTTTTTCTTGATCGAATTGCTAAGTCCGATGAAAAGTGGATTCTCTCTCCAACGACTGGCGACACTCAGCTCAGTGGTTGGACCGCGGTCAACGCTTTCGAAAGCCAAATTTGCACCAAAAGAAAATTATGGTGACTGATTGGTGGTCTGAGGCCGGTTGCATTCACTACAGCTTCCTAAATCTGGGAGAAACGATTACAGCTGATAAGTACTGTCAGCAAATCAACGAAATGCACCAAAAATTGCAACGCATGTGCTCGGCCTTACAGAAAAATTGGACGAATTGAGATACGAGACTCTCCCTCTTCCCACAAATTCGCCTGACCTCTAGCCGACCGATTACCACTTTTTCTAACATCTGGATACCATTCTGCAGATGAAATGCTTCAGAAACCAAGACGAGGTCAAAAACGTCTTTGACAATTTTATCGCGTACATAATTTTATTTAACCGGCATAAATTAACTTATATCTCATTCGCAAAAATGCATTGATTCGGCTGCTGCTTATTTTGATTAATAAAATTGTTTTTGAGTTGAGTTATGATACTTTACAGATATAGGTTAAAAGCCTGCATTATTTTCCAGACAGCCTAATAAATGATATTTTATACAAGTATAAAAAAATGAATCATAAAACCTTAAGCATGATATTTTATACAGTTCTCAAGTAATTTCAGTCATGTTCTAACAAAAATTAGACTTTCTTAAAAAGACTATGTCAGTTTCTCATTTATAAGAAAAAAGAAGTTTATCAAAATCCACGTCGTTCAGATGTAAACTTGTTAACCGTCATATCATTCAACGAGTGGAAGAAAAAAAATGTAAACCCAAATAAGCTGCATCTATTTGACGTAAATAAGAGGAAGAAAAAAAAAAAGGTGATAAAAATTAAAAGCTAGACCTGACAGCAATCCTATCATTAATGTTAAGAATGAGTTTGACATAAGTTCACTCATTCCAAAGCACAATAAGGTATAATGTCTTACTTAGCTCGATTCAGGCACTTTTTCAGAATAACATTTGATTTAAAAAAATAAAATACTCACTGTCGAAATGTATGCATTCAATATCCTCTTTCTTTGGAATAGAACGAAATAAAAACATAATATTTCCACACACTGTTAGTTCAACTTCTACGTAAATGTGAATATAACGCTTTAATAATATCATGTTAATAAAATCAAATATTTGCTTTTTAAATATCTCCCTCCGAAGGTGTCCATATTTTGAGATAATTTGCAGGATATTCGAAATTTCAAAACCGAAACTAAAACGTTATGAATGGATCGCATTTTCTGTTGCTAAAAGTCAGAAACAAGGCGAATAACAAATAATGCAATTATGAGTGGTCCGCTATCAATGAAAAAAAAAAGAAACGTGTGTCTTATTAAATGATTTATATAGAAGAAAGAAGATATGTGAATTGACGTATGCTTACCTAAATAGACAAATATCTTAATCTGTGGCTAGCAGCATGTAAAACAAATTTATTTTTAACGTAAAATCACACTTTAATTTTTTACAGCCATACGATTATTTATAATTGCTGTAAAGAATGAATAAATTAGAAGAATGCGGCATCAGAGATTAAATTAATGTATAAAATATGTTTCAAAATAACGAGAAAACGATAACTACAGACTATTCTTTTCTGCGGGTGAAACCTCTTCTGACGTAAACTATTCTCACATGCTAGAATACCTGTTCTACAAATGGAATGAACATATATTGCCTATGTGTCGTATACTTCGAATTTTCTACGAATATTTGTAAACGACAAATATTTGAATGTGGAACTGGAATCTGAAAGTTAGTTGGAATTGCTCCAAGGTTTTGTTTGGTAGAAACATCAATAACTAAAGAAAAGAAGCAAAATAGATAAAAAACAAAGAAAGTTGCCTCTTTTAAATCATACTCTAAGAAAAGAAGAAATATTATCCGATTTCTCATCCTTTAGGGTGTATGCACAGATTGAAGACTACTATGCGACTCAGAATCGAAACTCGAAATAATACGCTAAAACTAATATGCCTGATATGCCGCCATTTTTTCACTCGCGTTCAAAGGTTTAGATTGCACACGAGAGGCAACACTTATGGCTTAAAAGGTTTCTAGAATAATTGTTTGCATATTGAAGTGTTAAACGTACCAAACAAGCAATTTAGACAGAATTGCATAAAAGCGTATTTCAGATGCTCTCTTGCTAAAATATTTAGTCCATAGTCACTAGCAAATTTATTTATTCAGACCACAAACAAAAGATATTTATTTATCATTTGTTATTATTTCAGTTATCGCTAAAACGATTGTTAAAAACCACGTAGTTTACCTACTACAAAACAGGTAGAAAAGTACATCTTATACTATCTCTTAGGCTCTTAGGCTGAAAATCCTAAATCTGGGCCTTTACATTTTCTCTGTAATATGAAACCCAAACATAATCATAACACAAACAGCTGCGCAAAAAACAATTAGACTAAGCATATGAACAAAAGGTTTGAAAAAAATGGTGTATTAGGGTTTATTAGATTTGTGTTTTATTATTTTTTGTATTATTATTATTTTTAATTTCGCAAATACAAATGTGTTTTCAGAAAAAAGTCACAGATTCTAATTGTCATTTGAACACAGATCCCTCTTTGAACATATCTTGTCTTAATTATTTTCGGCCACCGGTATTGGGTGACAGAATAGGTGTAGATTTTGCTTTGGTTTATTATTCTTGCGTTCTTCGTAACTTTTTTTTAGGTGTATGTATCTTCGTTGTGTTCCTGAATTTTAGTTTTTTTTATTTTGCACTTATTGCATAAAGAACTTATGTATTTAAAAGAAATATGACTCAGTTTTAAAATATATTAAAATATTTTTGCGTGTTTTCCTCCTTATAATTTTTATATGATTTCTTTCTTACTAAGACACATATGATAAGCATATTCGACTATTGAGCCCCATAACTTTCAGTACTTTCTAACTTTCAGTATTCAGCGGTTTTCAACCACTCGGGCCTCTGATTGTGCTGATGCTATAAAATTAAAAGACAAGTGTTCAAATAATACACAACCAGATATTGTTTTATTTACTTATTAAATTAATTGGCTTGAGCTAATTATTCTGCAGTTTCCTCCAATAGTATTTTGATTCTTGTAAACTTTAATTCCACTATTTTCTTCTTTATATACTGAGAAAATAGATATAAACTATTAAAAAGAATTATTTTTATTTTCAATTTACTGTAGATGTTTCATTTATCTTTTGTCTGAAAAATACGAAACAGCGTAAACTCTATCTATATGCACGAAAACCTGCATACCATTATGAACTCAAATTGCAAAATTCCAAAAGGGGAAGATGACTTAAAAGTTGATCGAAGGACAAACACATAAGCTGAACTCAAAAGCGAAACTGTTAAGAAAACATAAAAGTAAGCGCTTTTTTACGTGGAATAGAAAGCAGTTTTCTCAAAAATTTGATGATATTCATTTGAACTCTCAAAAATGCAGAGGCGCATGTATAACTGATTACAATAATATAGGTATCCTTAATTTTCTTCAAATGATTGTATTTTCGAAGGAGTTTCTAAGAGAAACTAGTTTGTAGACACGTTACACGTAGTTCAAATTGTCATAAATATGTAGAAAGTAAGAGGGAAAACTATTATCTTTGATGCATATGTCATATGTTCAAAATGAAAATATATAAAATGCATATGTCATATGTTCAAAATGCAAATGTCGTAAAATGTTCAAAATGATTCGTTTAGGCAATTTTCACGCGAAAACTGGATTCAGATATCGGTAATTTTTTATTATAGATGCACTTTATAAAAATTCTAAACTGATCTTTTAATGCCCAATATACGGATAATTCATTCTTTAAAACCAACCTAATAACTCCAGCAGGAACTTAATCAATCATTATTACTTCATATGATTCATTTTTCAATCGAAGATTCAGCAAATAATAGATTTATTTAATTTTTAAGAAAAATTCATTATTATATCATTGCGGATTAGAAAGACGAAGGAGGTAATGGTATGAGGTGAAGGAGGTAATGGTATGATGCGCATAACGGTAATTAAGTGTACGTTACTTTGTATCATATGCTTTACTAGTCAGTATACTTCCAGTGCTTTCAATCAAACATTTCTCTGAAGTATGCTAACCCACACAATTTTGAAGTACAGTTTCCGCATGGGCAATATTTCACAGGAATCGTTGTTTGAATACCTGGAAGTAAAGACTTTTTTAACATTTGTACAATTTTTAGCCAATCATTTTATTACTATCAATTGTAAAAATTTCATCTACAAATTATTGTTATGTTAATGAACTGAATTCATGAATTGCAGAATCATTAACGTACGATGTTTATATTTAAATGAGAACTAAAATGGGAGTTATATCAATTTTTTAAGAACTGACTAAACATCATGCTGCCTTTTATAAACAGTCAGTATAAACATTTTCTTTGAAATATTCGCAATGTTGTTAAAAAGCGTTAAATTACAAATGTTTGGATTTTTATTTGCAGTCCGTATTCTGAATCTATGAGTTACACAATTTTAAGAAGCTTTGTTTCTACTAATTGAGTCTTTAAATTCTGCGCTGGAAGTAATTTGAATAAATTTCTCTATTGATATCCAGCAGCGATTTAAAGCAATCTCGTGACTCGAAAACAAATCCTTTCTTTCATTCAAAATATCACAATGGAACCTGAAGATTTAAATTAATTTATCAAGCCGCGCTCAATTCGAGAGTCTTTATCAGAAAGAAAAGACAAATTCGAGCGAAAGTTCCTCCATTTTATTGATTATAGCCGTATCCCATTGTGGTAATTTCCGAATAAAAAACGCTGCCTAAATCCCCAAACAAACGATACTCTGGAATGTAAACGAAATTAGCGTCCGTCTAAAACCAACTAGGAAAAGGTAATCTTTTAAGTAACGGTAGAGGGCCAAAAAATAAACCAGTAAAGAATCAGAAGAAAGAAATAAAAAGACGCAGTCATCCAATCATCCTGAGCAATTCCCTGTTCACCAAAAAGACTAGCGATTTAAGGCAACTAGAGAACCTTTTACTCTTTTAACGAAATCCGAAGAACAAGGAGAAGGCATTTATTGGAGCAAAAACGTAATTCTTGACGGTCGCTCACTGAGAAGTGCGGAAAGTCCCGTCCACGCAAGCGACTTCTAGAACTTAATCAGCCCTAGACTTCGAAATTGTTCTTTGGTAATGGGTCACAGTTGGGTTGCGATCTGAAAGACTTTGAACACTGATCAAAGATCCTTGGGTCGTTGATTATTCAAGGGCTGGTGATTCGATGAAGAGGAGCTTCGTATTTAGTGCAACGTAAATTGCCCCATGTAACATTCCGGACAATAACATATATTCGTTTTTAGAGCCTTATTCTGCTGTTTCCAGAGGAATAATAAAATTCGCAAGAGTTGATAAGTGTTTGTCGATGCCGTCATACACACACACAGGTGTCGCCAACATTTCCCTTTTCATTAAGAGGAAAGTTTCTCCTTTAGAAACAATTTGCATATATTTATTAGCATCCTATTAAATATAATAAGGCGCTAAATGATCGATATTTTAAAATAAACCAGTAATTTACGAATTTTTGAGGAAAGAAACATATAAAGATTATATCTCTTTCTTCTTCTGCGGGTAACAACAGAAAGGAAAGAGAAGACTAACAGAAGCTGTCGTTACCGTTATTCTGGAAGACAAGTTATTGCATAGTAAGGGTTACAATAAATCCGCACGAATACGACTCGGAAGGATAAATTTTTATACAAATCTACTCCACAGAATGGCAAAACTAAATTCGCATGCATGTGCGCATTGTAATATAAGGGCACCGGCCCTTATATTGCAATATTGTTGAAGAGAAGTTGCCTTAAATCGCTAGTCTTTTTGGTGAACATCTTATGAATTTTAATAATGTTCGATATGCTCATGAAAATTTTACATTTAATATGCAGAGTATGTCCGGAAAGTAGTTGGATTGAATTTTTTAAAACATTCATTCACAGTTTTGACACATCGATTTAATAGTTTCAAAATATACCTATTGTGCAGCAACACAGCGTTTCCAGCGACTCTGCCAATCACTGAAGTCTCCCTGGAACGAAGACTCCCTGGTCTTCTTTGAATGGCCGAGACTGAGCCGTGGTGCCGTCATTTCATGACCCTTTTCAGTCGAGGGGAAGAGGAAGAAGTCTGAAGGAGCGACATCTGGCCTTGTAGGTTTGGCTGGGAAAGTTATATGATACCCTGTTTGGTTAGGAAACCCATGACAGCAAACGCGGTGTGGCTCGGCGCATTGTCATGATGGAGCCTCCATCCATTGGCAGAGTCGCTGGAAACGCTGCGTTCATGCAGAAGGGTCGTATGTTGAAAACTATTAAGTTGATGCGTCCAAACTGCTAACAATGTTTTTTTTTTTTTTTTTTTTTTTTTTTTTTTTTAATTCAGTGCTAATACTTTCCGGACAAACCCTGTAAATCTGCAGATATAATATGAAGTAAAGTAGCAGGAAAATAACAAACGGTTCTATCCCATACCTAATATGCCATATATAATGCTTAAAACTTGTTTTTTCAATGACAGTACCGCTTAAGTACTTATAATTGTCAATCGAATATAATGTAAACTAAAATCAATTAAAAATATATTAATTGCTACGTTATTAAAACATAAATTATAAGAAAGAACATTTATTGCCGCTAAACCACTCATACGTTTAGCAATTACTAATTAAAAAACTAAATTAGAGATTTTATGTAACGCCGATTGGCAGCGCACTTTTGACACCAAGTTTTGTGGATGGTAAATGCGATGGTAACATGACATAAAGTAACCGGCATATAGATTTTAGAGATTCTCCTAAACACGCTTCTAGTGTTTCATGCGATTCATACACTTTCTTACGCATGAAAGTATTTCTTTAAAGTACCCCGTTCATTTCAATTCAATTGGTATCATGAATCTTATACAATTAAGTAAATTTCAAGTTTGATATTTTAAAATCCTAATTAGACACATACGAAAAAGAAAAACCTTAGATTTATAAGACTGAAACTCAGCTAACACAATTATGAGTATTTAATAGCGGCAAATACCCCTGTTTCCATAATACATCAATTACATTTTAATTGCCGAATAATGTTAAGTTATTGAATACACACTGCGGCAGTTCCCTGAAATATCAATGAAATAGGAACCACTGCCGCTACAATTACAAACCTTAACAATAGGCAATATTTGTAATCACTAAATTTATGCGATCATGTTTGTCACTAACTCACGGGAGCTCTTCGAGGCACCAGAGTTGCTACTGTAATTCAGTTTTAATAGATGAGCTAGGCTCCAGACGCAACTACGAAGGGAGCAGACTACGATGGAGGTTTAATTTCGCGTAATTCTCGTTTAATGAATTTTGGTGATTTGAAAGCAGTTACGGAACTCGTAAAGAGCAGGACCCAACGCTGAAAATTTTAGTAATGCAAAGCGTTAAAAGGCACAAATTTCATCTGCCGATACGACGAAATGTCAAGATGTAATATACTAAAAGTGTATTCTTAGTTTAGGAAAGCAATCTCGACTTCATTTGGAAAAGAAGACACCTCTATTGAAAGAGATGATAAATTGTCTCGAACAGAGAATTCATTATGAGAGCATTAATTAAGTTTCTTGCGTTTACAGTTGATTAATAGTTTCAAATAGAAAATTATGTTTTTTTTTTATCTTCTTCCTCAGAAGTGTATTGACTTTCCAAATCTTCTATTACATTCTGGAAAGCATCTTCAGTAAATTTAGACATACAAGCCGCTGCAATGCAAAGTTTATGAACGATACTTAAAAGAGTTGCAATGTTAACAAAGCATTTTTCATCAGAAAATTTAAACATGATGCTTTCCTAAAAATATCTTTTTTAATAAACATCCTGACATTTGTTCAAAGATATTCGTCTGGAATGGCCAAACCCACTAGTTATTTATTTATCTCATAACCGAGAATGTTACCCAATATTCACCACGCAGGGTACATCGATACTGCACTTCAGAAAAAGGGGGAAAGACCTTTATAGAATATATATAGAGAGAAAACTTTCCGCAGGAATCGCAACCCATACTCTTGGTTTTCGGCTATCAGTCAGCTTCGACTTTAATATATACAAAATGATTAAAAATATTTGGCAAAACGTAAAGGCAGTTAGTGGGGACGGGAAAGTGTGTGGAAATGGCGCGTTCAGATAGTTCAGCACGGTGCTGAGAGAGGCAAGTTAAAACAGTCTGCTGATGTAAATCATCATTCTGCTCGCGAATTTCAAACGTTATGCATTGCTATGCAAACGCGAAGTTTGTCGACATGCATTTATCTATACGGCTGATGATGGAAACGTTAAACGGACGCATTCGGTAATCTACCGGCCTTTACGATCCCATTAGTAAGAATTTGGAATCTACATTTATTTACTTAAGTATATTGATGTGAGCTATGACTGCTGTTTAGTAAAAATATTGTGCTTTAAAACGTGCAAAAAATGTTTCATTTTTTAAGCTTTCTGAAAATGAAATTCTGTATATAGTTCAGAAGATTTTCTCCTTTCTTACCGTGTGCTTTCGTGGTGTATTTGAAAGGATGTCGCTGAGTTTGGAGCTCGAATTCCGCCCGCTGCTCTAATTCTTCCTGTTTATTGCTTCAAAAAAATTCTAAATGGATTTTACATGTGGCGCCTGAACTAAAATATGGTGGACGATGAGTTCTCTTCTTATATGAGGAAGAATGTAAGGCATACTCTCCTTCCTTACCGCGATACTGGAAGCACGTTCTACTTGCCTTAGGAAAGTCCAGATTTCGAATCCCGGAGAGAAGATTGCTAGTTTTTCTTGTTTCCTGCCCCAAAATTTCCTATTGACTCTAAGAGTTAAGCGCTTTACTTCGAGGCTGCATTCTCTGCAGAGTGAAATTCTGGCTCTTGAAGAATAACAGTTTTATTGTGAGGGTAACTACATTACGTACACGTGGTTTTAAGTAACATTCACTTAATATCCGAAACCGCGATGCATCGTATGTTAGATTTAAATTTAGTTTTCGAGTAAAACTACTAGACGTTATGCTACTACTTTTCTTCCCAGGCGAGATAAGATACAGAATATTATACTACAATGCTACAACGAAATCATCCGGAAGGAAGGTTAGTCTGTAAGAGTATCAAATCAAAGTAAAACATGTCGGCCCAGTTCTACGGTTTTCTTTTCCTCGTTGTTTTACAAATCCCCACGGAAATGAAGGCCGTTAAGCGCTTGTAAACGCATTCCCGCAACTATTGATTTAACAGAACACGGAGAGATACATGAACTTTTGCTTGTCAATTGCAAATGAAAATCAATGAGGTGACTTAAACTCTCATTTAGAGCACGAAACGAAATTGGTTTCCATCTGTGTAGTGATTACTTCTCGCATACTGCACATGAATCTCCAATTCAATCTTAGACGTCAATATTATTCGTGTGCATTCTTTTCGTCCGCTTGTTGTAGTTAATTAATAGTTAATTAACTTAACGCTGCATTTGACAGTTAAGTGCTCTTATGCTCCATTTTGTGCCATCGAAAAGAAAGCACCCGCTGTTTTGGGTCTGAGAATTTATTATTCGCATACTTAAGAGGAGTCTCCCGTATTCGTCGTGTCATTGCCATCTGGAACGTTTCAATTTTATTCCCAATACCGCATTCTATCGTAAGAAAGTATCCCCTATCTTTGCGTAATAAATGAAAATAGCGGTTGTAAGCGTAAGTTTTACTAATAAACTCGAACCTAAGACTGCAAATAATTCACACAAAAATAGTAATTCTGTAAATTCGCTAAAGCACTTTCGCAGAAATAGCGTGAATATGTTAAGGCTAATAAGGGTATACTTTTAACAAGATTATGTACTGTCATTTTGAACAGTTTTTAAAACTAGCAACCAAAATTTCAATTACTATCGATTCAGAGAAACTTCCTTCATTTGGATTCCGAAATTTTTTCAAAGTGTGTCTGAAATTGTTACTTATGGAGAGTGCTAGTTATTCATTAAAGTGCTCGTTTTGTTACACATACACACACATTATGTTTCGTTGACTCCTTTCTGCACTATTTATTCCTTTCGATGGATTTCACTAAAATAAAAAATAGTATAAATTTAAATAAAGGGAAAATTTGTATGTTATAATAAGTCCTGAGGCAATCTTCTACTGTAGCTTGCTAGCTCCAGAAGAATACTCGTCTACAACTAACAAGTGATTTGGTGAGTAAATTATCTGCTAGAGCACAGGGGTACAATCTCCATTAGATGGAGCTGATTTATTAAGGTGAAGGTTAAGCGGTATGTTTCACTCGTATCTTATATTAGGAAAGGGGAAGAGAAAAAAAAAATGTGTGTGGCGTGGACGCACTCAGATAATCAAGGTTAAAGGGATTCTCCTTTTTTTCTTTTCTCTCGCAACGTGAAAATACGGACGAGTTTCTCTATTATCTCCCTGAGGTATTTCTGTCACATGCTGCACGAAGACATGATTATTATGTTTTATTCAAAGTAAAGTTTTCTACTCCGAAGTTTGCGTTTTGTATAAAATACTGAACATGTGTATTATAAGTTCAATAATGTTTAATAGTGTTTACTAATACCTGTATCAGAAGTTTTTTGATTAACTGCATGAGCTGATATATTTTGTTAACACTATTGCGCAAAGTTTTGAGTTACGTAAAATAAAACAAAAAAATTTATTCACCTGCTTTTATCTTTATTTTATATTACTTACTTATTATTTGATTTTCTTTAATCTAATCGCCGAGTCTCAAAACATTTTATACAATTTGGATTTATTCTAACTTTTTAATCCTCCCACTTTCATTCCCATGCAATTCATACCGTAGAGAATTTCACGCGTTCGCTTATTGGATTGATTAGAGACTCGAGGGGGGTCTACTAGTAAATATCAGAATTCTTGAAACCCTGAAAGTAGACATGGTTGTTGTTTGTTAATTTAATTTATAGAACACGAGGATATTACATAGATCGTCGGAAGAGAAAGCGAAGTCTTCTCATGTATAGGATACATTCCTTTACCACCACGACAGACCGCACGGGAAAATCAAATAATTCATTATATTATTTCTCACTCAAATACATATTGGGGAGAGGCATGAGACCCAGTCGACCAAATTCATTCCCATGATGCTGAATTATCAGCTACAACATTCTCGATCTGAAACTACTGTGAAGACATTAGGTTTTCGGAAAGAGAAATGCAAAAATTCGACTATATTCCCTCCGGGATTCGAACGATAGATTTTTCAATGCTGGCTGGACGTGCTAATTATTTGTATTACGGCAGCAAGCACGGGGAGATAGAGATACTTACTTAAAAGTTCTCTCTTGCCGATGCAAACAGAAAAGTCAACCGAGCAACTTACAGGCAGCAACTCACACCGTATATTTTAACCTCACTTACTTAGTTTGGAGTAACCTGATCATGATCGGATTATATTCTCAAATATCAGCTGGGTTATAAAAGTAGTCTTCAAAAGTCGTGCTTTGAGCGGAATTTATTTTATAAGCGCTTTGCAATATACACACGCACACATACGCATATATATATTAAATTGTTTACAGCGTATTGCAGGGTGATACTAAATTGTTTTTACAAGGAGGGGTGATAGTACTTATCTAGATGAGTAACAATTACCATAGAACATAGAGTCGCATTCCACTCTGAGAGGCAGAAAAGAGGAATATTAGAATTCCAACCTGAACTTACAACAGTATTAGGAGAGTGAATGAAAGAGACCGAAATTTGCGCAATCAGTTTAGTGAAAAACTCCCAGAGAGTGCACAAAACGGATAAAACTGAAAACTTGGCGTTCGAGTGTTAATTCGAGCTCAGGTTTTGATGGCAAACACTCAAATGCATATCTTTGGTTTCGAAGGCCTCAACCTCGCAAACGATTGCAACAAGTTAATTATCTAATCCAGGGCTGAATATTATCAACTTACTCAAACTTCCGCTGCATGCCGTTATTAAATTGAAACGTTCTTGCTGTGTTTCGGCTGTCAGAACTTCGTGTCCCATAGAAGGGCTCTTTGAGTAGAATGAGCTTAGCATAGTAAATCCAGGATAGAAGATGGTGAAGGGTGAAAAACATGTTACCTTGACAGTATCAAACCTACCTTGAGTTGGAGTTAAATGATAATATTCAGCCCTTGATCAAATAATTAACTTGTTGCAAACCAAAGATGTGCATTTGAGAGTTTGCCATCAAAATCTGAGCTCAAATTAACAATCGAACGCCAAGTTTTCTGTTTTATTCATTTTGGGCACTCTCTGTGAGATTTTCACTCAACTGATTGCGCAAATTTTGGTCTCGTTCATTTCGCTCTCCCAATACTGTTGTAAGGTCAGGTTGGAATTCTAATATTTCTCTTTTCTGCCTCTCAGAGTGGAATGCGACCCTATGATCTATCGTAATTATTGCTCATCTGGATGAGTACTATCACCCCTATTAATTTGCAAACACAAGCTAGAATCAATTCTGTTTATATATATATATATATAATTTGACCACATGGGACTTTTATTGTTTGTCCTTTTTGCTTTACTTTATATATAATTTGTGATGTTTCTTATTTCTTTTTTATGTTTTTAAATTTGTTTCAGACTTTTGGTAAAAAAGAGGAAGGATCATACGATAGATTTTGATAGTCGCAAACCCTCTTACTTATTTGACTTGAATACCTTAAGTAATAAATTGCCAATATAATAAAAGTAATAAATTACCAATAATACCCTTATAATGATTTCTGGCTAAATTATATATATATTTTTGACATTCTTATCACATAAAATTTTGAATCTTTTGACATTTTGATGTTAGGTAATAAACTACAAAATCACAATGAGCATTGACTGTTATTTTATCTTAGTTATAATGAATAATTTAATTTTTTTTAATCTTTTGAATTTTCCTACTTGAAATAATAAACTGGCATAGCAAACCTGCAGAAGCACCACAGCTTAAGATATTTATGGCGCTATTTTTCGTAAGTACAAGAGCAATATTATATAAATATCTATGGAAACATTAGTATCACGATGTTTATTACTTACTTAAAACCATCTGCTACGAACGAATAGATGCACTTTATCATTCTTTCTGTCAGCATTTTTCATTCTCCTAATACCATCTATAATTTCGCGTTTTCAAAACAGGCAAATGTCTCAAAATATTTCTTTTCAAGTAAGATAATTAATACAAAACATTTAGGACTTTTAAAAGTGTAATTGAATTTAAAACCGCTTGTGTCTGTTCAGTTAATAATTTAAAAAATAACCTTCCTTTCTTTAGAACCTTGCAAACTAAAATCATGAATATAAAAACTGAAAAATAGAAATTCCCTAAGAAGTATGACGGGATGATGGTAAAACCAGATGAAAAAACAGTTCTAACTAGCATGCAACAAGCACTGAATCAAATTGTTTCAATATGCCCCAAAGTATGTTTTTTCTAGTGATAATAAGGCAACTTGTCACTTTAAGGCGGTGTTAGCTTAATTCGTCTATTCATCATTTATGAAATCCAATTAAGGTTAACAAAATGAAGAAGCAGACGTGTTTCATGAAAGCAAAATCTGAATTGCCTCAAGACATTATTACTCGGCAAACCTTCAAAGACAAACCTGACTGCCGCTGTATGCAACTCTTGAGATATTTCACACGAAGCAATTTATTAGTGTCAGGTAGGCTGGAAAATAAACTGTGGCATTAATTTATAGAAACGACAAACAAAATATAACCTATCAAGAGATCTGTCTCGTGAAAGTTCAAAAAGGAGTGAAGGTTCAAAAAGGCATAAGAATTCTAACACAAAATTAAGTAACTTAAATAACATTATCAATGCGTATTTGAATGTACCAAGATACTGTTGATAGCTTAAGGGCGTTCGTTCATCAAAGTACTTCATCTAACGCATGAACAACTCACAATATTCACACATATGCTCAAAGCATGTCAAATATGTATATGGCTGATAAACAGAAACGGCAATGGAGACACAGCATTTATATTTATGGCCATATACATTGAGAAAACGAAAGTATTATTTCTCTAATTTTAAATCAAAGTGATTTATTAAGAGTTTTTTATCTGTTTGTTTCTTTGCTTTTTTAATTTATCTAATTCTTCGTTTGGTGTAGATTTCAGAAGAAAACGGTTCACTAAATTCACCCTTCTAAGACATTCTTTCAAGGCATATACAGTGCTGAGCGGTGGAAATATTCTTTGTATTCTTTTTTTAACTGATGTATGCAGGATTCCATTTCCTAAACATTTTAAAGTAAAGAATTTTTCATCGTTAAAAATTAACACTTTTTTTAACAGATTATTTACAGGTGATTTATAAGTCATGCAGTTAAAAATATTTTTGTCTGGTTTTGCCTAGTAATTGAAAGAAAATTACAGATAATTATTTTTAAAGAAAAAAAAAACAATTGCTTAGTTGTAATGACCAACGATGATGATGGTGCAAGATTACTAAGTCAGTAGTGTTTGAAGAGGAATGAAAGAAAAGAGGCAAACATCCACGTTTTCTTGTATTATATTACAGTGCATTGTTTAGCTCGAAATGTGGTTAGAGATTAAAAACAATGCTTGCAAATATGATATTGTGAGATAAAAGTAAATTTTAATATATACTCAATAAACCCTTCCAGAACTTGATATTCAATCGTTCTTTTTTGTCTTTCTCTCTTTTTATGCACTTTCAGTACTGCAGGAAAGTGGTTGTCGTATTATTTATTCCTTAAGGGTTTGTTTTGTGTGGAATTTTATAACATTCTTAATTAATGACATATGACAGCATCATTCAGGGATTACTCCTTCAGTTTAAAGAGTTAATCGGTTTTCTTCCCCTTCTCCTCTTCTTTATTATTGTTTATATATATATATATATATATATATATATATACACTTATGTCCATAAATTAAGGATAATTCGGAGTCACGCGGAAATCGAACTCTAAAATAAATATATCACCTGTAAAATCACTACACACATCTTCATGAATCATATGCAAATTTCAGGAAATAACCAGATGACACGGATGGTACGTCACAATGACGAGAGTGTAAGAGAGTGATATATAAGGAATACAGGCAAAGAAGTAAAATTGTTCGCAGGCACTTTATAAGCATTTCTGTGCAATAACTGAACTCTGAATAGTTATGACACAAAGGACGCATTTGGATGATTTTTTACATAGTAGAATTATCGGCCGTCTGGAATGTGGGCGTACCCAACTGGAAGTATCAGACGAATTTCGAACTGCCCAGAGTGTCATCTCCAGGTTTTGGCAACTTTTCCAAGATGATGGTAATATGAGTAGACGTTACAGCACAGGTCGCTCCAGAGTTACAACGCCGAATAAGGACCGGTATTTGGCAGTTACTGCCAAAAGAAACACGCGAAGCACAGCCTCAGACCTGTCTCGTCAGCTCTCTTCAGCCACTGGTACGACAATTTCAAGGCAGACCGTGTACAGACGCTTAGGGCAGATTGGTCTATATGCTCGTAGACCTGTCAGATGCGTTCCACTTACTGCAACTCACTGTCGCCTGCGGTTAGCCTGGAGTAGAGAGCATGCATTCTGGACACCGCAACAGTGGGCTTGTGTGATGTTTTCCGACAAGTCCAGGTTTAGCTTGCAGTCTGATTCTCGCCGGACTTTCATACGGAGAGCTCCAGGTACCCGTTACCACCAAGAAAACATCATTGAACGACACCGTTACGGTGGTGCAGGAGTGCTCGTTTGGGGTGGAATTATTCTGAGTTCCAGAACTGACCTGCATGTTCAAATTGGAACCATGACAAGCCAAATCTATCGGGACGTCATTCTGGAGCAGCATGTACGTTTGTTTCGGGGCACCAAGGGCGCACAATTTGTGTTTATGGATGACAACGCCCGTCCTCACCGTGCAAACATCGTAAGTGAATGCCTTCAATCGGAGGATATCACCCGTATGGACTGGCCAGCATTCTGACCGGACTTGAATCCAGTAGAGCACGTGTGGGATATGCTTGGCCGACGAGTTGCAGCCCGTCAACCTCCTCCTATATGTCTACCGGAACTTCGGAGAGCATTGCTTTTTGAGTGGTGTATTATCCCCCAAGATCAGATCGATAATTTGATACTCAGCATGCCTAGGCGTTGTACGGACTGTATTGCATCGTCTGGGAGACATACAATGTATTAACAATCATACCAACCATGTAATATTGGTTTTTTGTAAATAGGTTTTTTTTTGTAATTTGCTCCAGGGAGAAAAAATCGCTAATTTTTTTAATAATATCAAACATATAGCATCTTTTTTTTTGCTCTTTACCTTTTGCTTAATAAATAAGCTTTACAAATAAGTCAAATTTGTTTTGCTTCTAACGCTTCCTTTGCCTGATTTTGCATTATCCTTAATTTATGGACATGAGTGTATAACCGGTGAACCATTTGGAACATTTGTCGACACCTCAAGTTAAACCACGAACCATCTCTCTTGAGAAAACACGCATTAACCACCACATAACATCTAGGTTGGTGATATAGTGTTGATGTCGGCTGCTCTTGTCAAAGATCGACATTTTGCCCCTTTAAGTCCTTGAATCCGATGATCTGCTCCCCACCCTCATAGAACCAAGACTAAGATGCTTTCCTCGCCTTAGAGTACAAACTGGTGCTGCCTCAAGGGCATTTTTTACTTCACGGTTGTTTTGTTTCAAGAATAGATTGGTAATGTCGAAAGGAGAGAGATATATTTAGCATGGAAAAAGCACTTTACATAATATATGAATCCAGAAACATAGATTACGCAATAAATATCCTAAGCTGCTAAAAAATATAAAATAAATAGGCAATATATATTGATTTATCTTACATAATATATATGCCCTAAAAATAGATCTAAACTGCGTCATTCAAATTAATCATGCGATTTTACGCAATTCTTAATGCCTCTTGCCCAATCAAAATAATTCTAAACCAAAACATTTTTGACTCCCTTCCTTCTTCCTCTAAACTGATGCGTCACTTTTGCTTGTGCTTTTCTTTTGGCCAGACGCTTTGCTGCAATCATCTATGAGCTGCTATGCTCGCTTCTATCGCCCTAGTATCAAAATTGTAAATGTTCTGAAAATAGGCAAGATTCGAGTGCCAAGTGAATTGTGGCCACAAATGTGAATTTAAGTAAAACATTAAAACTGCCTCGACTGCCAAGTTCTTAATCTATTCGAATTCTATGTTTTAAGTATCAAGTATCTTCGCAATCAACATTGCTACGCTTCTACATGTCAGTGTTATTACATCAGTGCTTCCAAAATTGCGCTTTTATTACACACATTACGATATTATGTTGTTTAATTTCTTCTAATGATAATAAATTAACTTGTAAACTTAGATATTGACATATAGGGCTTCTAGTTAACATATAAACTTTAACATTAGTAGAACATTTTTTGTATTTGATTTAAAAGTCATACATATATAATTTAAAAGACCATCTAAATAAGCTACCTATAGAATGTTTGATATTCGTGAGCCAAACTAGAGCAGCATGATCAGTATGTACAGTAAAATGATTACCATGTAAATAATAATAAAATTTATCTATGGCATCAATATGCTTAACATTCTAATTCGGTAACATTCTAATAATTTTGTTCATAAGCCTTAATTTTATAGAATGGAAAGCAATTGGATGTAGGTTACCATCTGCGTGTTCTTTGTTTTAAAACTGCACCAACAGCTTCTTTAGATGCATCTACAAATACGTGACAAGGGCATTTGGAATTAAACAAATTTAAAATGGGCCTTGAAATTAAAGCATCCTTTAAATTTTTGAAAAGATCTTTGACATTCATTAGTCCACTTCTAAGGAGTATCTTTTTTAATAAATTTGTTAAAGAAGCTCTAATTTTTGACTAATTTTGAATATATTTATGATATACGTTTATACTTCCTAAAATCTTTGCATTTCTTTAACATTTTTAAAGGGTTGTAATTTCTTAATAACCTCAATATTTTCATTACTAGATTGATATTTCTCTGTTTTAACCTGACATCCTAGAAAATGTATTTTTTCTTTAGAAAAATAACACTTAGATTGTTTTAATTTTATATTCTCTTTTTCACATATATCAAATATTATTTTAAGATGTTCATCAAAATTTGGAGAAAACACTAATATAATGTCATCAAAATAATTTAAAGCAAACTGAATTTGATATTTGTTTAAAATTTGTCTAAGAGCTCTTTGAAAATCAGCTGGGGAATTTTTCCAATCAAAAGTTGGTATAGTGAATTCATAAAGATCAAAATTTGTAGTAAATGTCAATTTTCAGTATCGTTTTCATTTAATTTTACATGCCAATAGCCTAAAGCTAATTCCAATGTGGAAAACATTTTTGCATTCGTTAACTGATCTAATGCAGCATCAATTCTAGGAATGGGATCAGAATCAGTTTTGGTAACTTGTCTAAGTTTTCAATAATCAATACACAATCTGTTGTTTGCTTGTTCAGCTCTTTTATAAGCTAAAGTTACAGGTACATCATAAGGTCTAAAGGAAGATTTAATGATACCAGCATTTAATAATTCATCTAGTTGCTTTTTAATTTCACTATTATCTTTAGGAGAGGCTCTGTAGGGTCGAGATGCTAGAGGTAATTCCGAAGTTAAAATTATTCGTGGAGGTTCCATATTGATGCAACCCACATCATATTTGTTTTTAGCAAATATATGATCATAGTTACTTAAAAAAAAAAGAAAATCTGAAAGGTTTCAATTACGTCCAAAGGGGCGTTTTCTTAACATTTTGTGTGCTACCTTTATTTATTAAATATGATGTTTTTCGCACTTAAACCATAAAATTCAGTTTAAGAGCAATATTGCAAAATAAATTTAAATTGAGTATATCTTTAGAATTTCTGATTCACAGTTTCAAGCACTGGAGATAAAAATGCTTTTTTTCTGTACAACGTTGCCATTGCTCACTTTAAAACCCTTGAGTTTGTTAATCAAACATTTTTTAAAGTTTTAGAAAATATGAAATTGATAATAAAACAAATTCCAAATTTCAAATTTGGGCTTCCAGATGCCCATATTAGCAGTAGGATTACATCATTCAAAATTTGACGGCTCTATGTACCGTTGTTTTACCACAACGCGAGAAACATACATATATTTTTGCAGATTTTTCATTATTTAATTTCTTCAAATGTAATACAGGACGATAATATTTGGCGGCAAAAGTTTGAAAAGTGAAAAGGACATTCAGAGCGATTCGACTCAAAATCGCAAAACGAAAGCAATAGTCCCTCAGGGACAAAGCTCCTTTGGGCTAATAATTTTTGTAACTGATCATTATCAGATTCATTATTTTCAGCATAATTATAAAAATTTTTAGTAATTACACTAGTTTTACATACAAAAATATTCTAAAAAGATTTATCTAATTAAATACCTTTACTTAGCATGCGTTTAAATTGATATACTTCATAATTATTAAAATTTAATTGCAATGTAAATAAGCAAACACAAGATGGTGATGATAATAAATAAGTTAAATTAGAATTCACAACATAAAATACTATAGTGTTTCTAATATTTCTTATTTTGCATAACAATTTAATTATTTTAGTCATAGCATGAACTCCTGATAATGATATTAATTTAGTATTAGGATGAATAAGTTCACTTTTTGCATCCATAGAATTTAAAATACTTTGAGATATTACATTTACCTTCGACCCCGTATCGACGATTCCGGAGATTTCTTTCTGATTAATACGAACATTTATTTTAAAATATAGTAATTACTTCATTTTCGTCTCAGTTTGTTGAGAATTTTGATCGTAATAGCTTAAGGAAGGAAATGATCTATACGGATAAACTACTGGCCTTGGGTGAAAATTTCTGCATACCGAAGGAAACGGCCGTGGAGCATAATATCTGGGAGAATTATATCTTGGCTGGTAAAAACCTTGGTTGGAAAACATTTGATGGTACACTTTGTCTTGGAGTTAAGAAATTTTGTGTTTGATTAAGGTGTCCCAATGAACTTAAGGTAGATGAACTTCAGTTAGAAAAGAATTTCCTAGCGATGTTAATTCAGTCATTTATATTTGTAAAATTTTGAACAGTGAGCAACATTTTCTGGTACTCAGGAAGTCCTGATTTAACGATTCAATAATTATTTTTTTCTCAATTTTAATTTTGAAATAGATGCGAATTTTAATTAGACCATTCTAGTTCGACACATTGTCTTAAAAAAATGATAATGTCTCGCCACGGAAGGAATTCCGAAAATACTAACGATTCATCCGCGTTATTAATATTTTTATTTTTGAATTTTTTCGAATAGTAAAATATACTTATCTATGGGGCTATCATTATTAGAGCTATCAAAGATGGCACACTGAAATTTATCGCTAATATTGTCGCAATTTCAGTTTTCTCTGAGCCATTTTCGTTTGTGATCGGGTTTGCATGTCACATTACCCAAATACTAAGCTGAATCACATTAATCACACACTGAAATTGCTGAAGAATTTACAACAAATAGATTTTGAAAAAAGTTTTGAAGCACTGATCCCGATATTGAATCACTTTGCACATAACATAACACTGAAAAATTTGCAAATTAATCAACATTAAATTGTAATTTTTCTGAGAACTCGATGAACACGTTTCACGAAGCACTTGATACGTTCACACATCACTAGAAGCATCCAGGTGTCGTCACACTATTTCGTATTTCACATTTCACTGATCACGTGAAAACACCATATTTGAAGACTTGACGACACACTCGATGGCACTTTAGCGAAAACGGAGAAAAATACCACTAGAATTTTTTCACATTTCACTGCTGAGATCGACGTCACAGTTTAGCGAAGAAGCTCCTTCAGGGAAGAAAACACCAATTCGTTCATATACAGCAGAATGTATCACTTGAAATTTTCACCGCGTACCCGGCGAAAAAGACGAAAGAGTAAACACAGTATTCATCACGGTGTAGAAATGGATGACCTTAAACACACAGTATTAAATTTAGATCACTTTGATGTACAGCAGAATGTATCACTTGAAATTTTCACCGCGTACCTGGCGAAAAAGACGAACTAGTAATCACAGTATTCATCACGGTGCAGAAATGGATGACCTTAAACCCACAGTATTAAATTTAGATCACTTTTCTAATTTTTTTTTTCGCAGTCCAGTCACTGCAAATCCGTCTCGAAAATCCAATTGAGGAATTTAGCGCGCTAAAAAGTAATCCCGTGAAACTTTTTTATTACGTAATAATTTTGATGCTTAGAAGAAAATACTGGAAGTTTTAACACCTTTCGATATCCATCATGGCTGGTGCAAGGCATACAGATGAAGGCAACAAAACTGAATTTCGAAAAATCGCCAATCTTTATTTTCACACAGTTAATTTGGCAGACACTTATTAAACCATAATTAAATATGATAAATTTCTATGTACATTGGTTTTAAAAGAAACGACGTAGGCATAAAGCGGCATGGATGTTGGGCATGGCGGAAGCTAAGGAAAGGAATGAAGTGATGCAGTTCATTGTGCCAAGATACTAAGTCTGATGTAATTGTAGAGACAAGCCACGACTTGTTAATTTGAGATTGCTATATAACATAGAAGGATCGGTAATTTGGGAGAACAGATGAATTTAGGGAGGGGGAGCATCAAATCTATATTAATTTTGAAGTCGACATTTATTTTTAAAGGAGCTATCGTATTTTCTTATATCTTACATGCATATATAATGCAATTGCCTTATAAGGTCTTATAAGGTCCCTGTTAAAAATGTACGAGGATTTGGTCTACGGTTACTCGTAGGAAAAAACCAACAGAATCGTACGGGTACCCGTAAGCCAAATCCCCGTAAAAACCAGTAGACAAAAACTCGTAGACCTATACGGGTAGATGCAGGCCATATCCCCATAAAAACCAGTAGACAAAAACCCATAAACAAAATCAATAGAATTACATGAGTATCCATACACAGAATTCTCATAATTAAACAATACACAAAAATAAAATGTAGATCAAATTTCCATAAAATCTAGTATTTATAAGTATAAACTAGCAGAAGTACACATTTGGCACTGATGGAATGTACAGAGCTATATGGGAGAAAGCATGTAGAATAATCTATATACATAAAGAAGAAGCTCTGTTTGTTTGTTCGCGATAGTCACTACTGTAGCTATTGTCACCAAACTTTCTACAACAATTTTTAAGTCCTAGGAAAGGTCGACGTCCTCCAAAAAAATTCAATATACATATAGTTTACGAGAATTTAACGATACCTCGGGTGGTATAGTTGATATCAGTGAAAAACCCACAGAGATCAACAAAAACCAGTAAAAACCAGCAGAAATCAACTGAATTCTGTGGGAAGTTTTACTGGTTTCTATGGGGCATTTTGAAACTAGTGAGAAAAACCTGTCAAGACCCATAGTCAGTAAAAGTAAAGTAAAAGTTTACTGGAAGTCAATTTTAAGAAGTCAGTAAAAGTTTTACTGATTTTTATGGGGCATTTTAGCAGCGGTATTTTTTCTTTCCTTTCCGCATGCTTTCCTGATGGAATCAGAAGCATAAAAAATGATGATTCTAACAGTAGCGCCCGAACTAAAAGGTGGTGAACGATACATCGTCAACACCAGGTTTTGGAGATTGGGTCACCTAACCCCCAGTCGCCCTTTAAAAGGGGAGTATTTTCCTCCCTGTTCCCACATTCCTTTGCGTTGTAATTGGGCCTACCAGCAGCCGAGAGGTAAAATCGCTGAATACTGATACTTCCAAGCTGGGTTCAGTTCCTGGCGAACGGGCTGGCTCTATTGCCACTTTCAAGTTTTCCCCGCGTGTAACGTATATACGAGCTACTTTCCCTTAGAAAGTCCTCCAGAATGGCATCCCTGCTCTTAGATAGCCCTAGTATGCTCTGCGATATCAATTTAACCAAACCAAATCAATCGCGGTGTAAGAGGTCTGGAGCTCGAATTCCGGCAAGGACATTGCTTGATTTTCCCGTTTCCAGCATTAAAAAAATGCTAATAACTTACAATCTTAAATAAATAAAACATAGAAAATAAACGTATGCTTCTAATATCACGGATTTTACACCATAATCTGTTTTAAAATGCTTTACGTTGAAATATCTAGATTTAATATAATAATTAGTTAGGTTGAATAATATTAATTTGTTGGGAAAGAAATATTTTTGCGCTTAGTAAATAAATGATAGAAGGGGCATCATCAAAAGGTTAAAGGTCATTCAGTGTAAAATATTAAATGGGTTACAGCCGAAAACATCGCGGACGAAAACGTCGCGGAGAAAACAACGCAAGGCAAAAACATCGTGCTACAAAACATCGTGGGAGAAAACATCGCAACGAGAAAACATCGCAGTTCTAAAACATCGTGGTACAAAACATCGTCGTCGAAAATAAAGCGGTTCAAAAACTTCGCAGTTTAAAAACATCGTCGTCGAAAATATCGTATTAAAAAATAAAGTATGTACAAATCATCGCATGACGATAACATCGCAGACATGCTTCTTTCAGGCTTTAATAACTGTAAATGGATATTCCCATAATGATTTGTGAGCGCAGTATGTAAAGAAGGATAATTTTTATTTTCACATATTTTACTGACTAATAAATGTTTGCTGAAAATGTAAGAAGGAAACTTAAGCATAGAAAATTAATGCAACTTATAGCACTTAATAGAATTTTAAACCGACATAGTTAACTAACAAAGGCCATTAATAAATCTTTTTTATAAAGTTTTTACTGGTAATTTTTCATGAAAAGTATAATCTATAATTTGCATTTAATTTTTTATGCTTAAGTTTCCTTCTTACATTTTCAGCAAACATTTATTAGTCAGTAAAATATGTGAAAATAAAAATTATCCTTCTTTACATACTGCGCTCACAAATCATTATGGGAATATCCATTTACAATAATTAAAACCTGAAAAAAGCATGTCTGCGAAGTTATCGTCATGCGATGATTTGTAGATACTTTATTTTTTACCACGATATTTTCGATGACGATGTTTTTAAACTGCGAAGTTTTTGAACCGCTTTATTTTCGACGACGATGTTTTGTAGCACGATGTTTTAGAACTGCGATGTTTTCGCTTTGCGATGTTTTCTCCCACGATGTTTTGTAGCACGACGTTTTCGCCTTGCGTTGTTTTCTCCGCGACGTTTTCGTCCGCGATGTTTTTGCCGCGATGTTATCGGCGGACACCATTAAATGTAGTAAACAAATCAGAGCTTCAAACAATTACGCAGCTAATAATAAATTTTATTTCTTATATTACTAATATATAGGTAATTACGCTTAGTACTAAATTTCAAATTACGATTCTTAAGCGGGGAAATTTGATCAGGCTTTCAATGAGTTTTCCGGATACCTAGTAAATATTCATAACGTCTTCATTTCAAGCTTAAATCCCACTAGTCCTTTTCAAGGTCAAAAAGCGAATTTTCGTTGATGAATGAATGAAACAAAACAAACTTAAAATCCAAATAACAAACTTATGTAGTATACTTTAGCTACAGCGCCAGAAGAGAAAGAGTATGAACTTAAAAAGAAGCTCACATTTTATTGAACCTTTCATAGCCAAGTTACAACAGGCATCAACAAACTCAGTACTTTACAATGACGAATGCCCGAAATTATTCGAAAGCAAGCAAGATAAAATATACGGAGAGAAAGTGCAATATCGTAAACTGCATACCAGTCCTATCTGGTCAGAAAGCAACTTAATTCAACATAACGTCAGTCCTGTAATGAATACTTGTAACGCAGAAATAAAAACATAAAAAACTAGGAAAGATGTGATTGCAATTTTCTTTATTCTAGATCATTGTCTATCGAGCCTGTAAGGTCGCCCCCAAGTTTTAATTAACTCTGAAGGGAAAGAAAGACTGCACTTCAGATTCTACGGATTAGATTCTTTCGCAGTTATAAACGTAGTGGAAAAGTATTATTTTCCACAACACATTATCAAACATAATTACAAGAGAGAAAAGAAAGGCACCTAGGACACAAAGATCATCCATGAAGTTGATGCAACGAAAGTAAGTAAGCAACACTTTTAATATTTTCCCTTAGCTAAGCAAATGAATGAAAGAGATTCATAATTATTAATATTTCTGGTAGAAAAGAACATGTTAGTGTAGCAATATATCATGACTTCGTTAAAATTAGAAAAATACATTATACTCTCTTCGTAACTGAAAATTAATAACATAAAATGTCGATATCCTTTTTCACGTACTATGCACGACTATAGCTAAATACTTGTGCGATACTCTTCTACTGTGTGATACAGGAACTTACGTAAATGTTGAATTAAATATTTGAAAAAAAAATATTACATTCTACTAATCCAGCGCGTTTCAAATCAAGTATGTTGTTTAGTATCACTTCCAATTACACTTTAATTACACTTCTGTCCCCTTTTATAAAATTTCAGTACATTTACTAAGGATTTTTAAATTCTAACATAAACTAAAACAATCATATTAAAAGAAAAACTTCAGTAACTTTTCTTTTAAATTAAAGCTAAATTTTTAAATCACTGTGTTGTGTCGCACATTAAATATACAGATCGTGCACAAAATGTAGAAAACCAAAAGGGAATTTTAAATGGTTGTATTGTTATCGATTTCTATTTACGATCATAGCATGATAGATTTTTAATTTATGCTAAATAATAAAATAGTGCTGCACTAACAGAATTAAAACTAAAAAGTTATAATGGTTTGTTTACTTTCTCCCACTATTTTATGCTTTCACTGTGTTTTGGCGTGTTACTGCTAAAATATATTTCAAAATGAATGATTCTAATTGAACACTAATATCTGAAACTAACACATTACATTTGGACTGAACTAAAATTTTATTTATTTAAAATAAACACCCGATTTTTACAATTCGTAATTTGACATACATTAGAGAAATCCAAGTAAACGATTACAACAACAACTGAATCTTATTCGAAATTTAATCAAAATTCTGTGCTTGGCTTTTACCCTGTTATACTAAAGTAACTTGATCGTCAAAGATCTTCCTCATGCAATTGTTAACAGCAGGGAAAGAAAGGAAATATCTGGCATCAATGGATGAAATGATGCATAGGAGACACATAAGTGAAATTAAGAGCTTAATTAAATGCGGAGAATAAGAAACCTTTTACTCAGTTGCGCGAAATATAATTGTGATTTCAGTAGTTTAACCCACAAAATAACATTTTTTTTTATTATATTCTCGCGCGGTTTCCGTTTTTCCTGAAAGAAGATATTCAGATTACAATGCAAAAAGTATTGTATCTGCGCAACCGAAGTAGATAAATTTTCAGATTAAGCTTGGCGAAAAAGCATTTAAGTTAACAAAAATTCATTTTCTAAAGAAAAATGAAGGTGCAAATTTCTTTTTCTCTTTCTATTACATTTCTGAGAAATTTTTCAGTTACACCGTTGTTGATTATGAGCAATATTTCTATATCGAAAAGCTACAGAGGTCGAAAACTTGAATATGTACTCTTGCCATACGTATTACGCAGTTTTTAACTATGAGTAATAAAAAAATAAGCCTGATTATTTATAATAGAAATATCTGTAAATACTTTTCAAATGACGATTTCAAAACCTCGAAACCAAAGCAGAAAGACTGCAGTCTAAGCAAACATAGAATTCTATTCAAATACATTCTCTGTATTATTCTTTCGGCGTATTTGAAGAAATTCGTTCCGGAGAAAGAGAGTTCTCTTTGTTATCTTTCGTCTTACTGGGAATACAGTTACGCCATCCCAGCTGAGGCTGTGTTAACGGAACTGTTAACGCTTCGTTAAAAAGAAGCTTGTTAGGTGAGGTCTTTTCAAGAAGTTCTTGTTCGACATGTCGAGTTTACGTCTCCTTCATTCTTCCAACACCCCTTTTTCGCTTTCCCGCCTTTCATATTCTCGGCACTTTGAGCTACGTATATTGAGATTGCGACCAAGTACATTCCTATTGTTTATTTGTGTATGGCTACTTTGAACCAAGAGGGCTATAGAAATGTTTATGAAAAGCATTAGAATACGAATAGAAATAAAATAATCCAAAAATGAAACACTATTTCAGAAATATTCTATTTTGGGGAAGCAGTTATATTTGAACTTTCGTATACTAACGCAGAGCTTGATTTATTTTTTGTTTACAGCTTATTTTTTAATTTTGTTTTGCTATTACATGGATTTTCCACAGAAAAAAAGCACTTGACCAGTTTAACAATTAGACATGGATAGATTGACGCTTTTGTCTATACCTTGAAATCATGTACAGACAATTCTTCGGTTTCATAATGACCATATTATAGCTGGTTTTAGATCAGGGTCTCTCAGAAGTTTAAACATGAACGAAATCTTATACGTAGTTCTCATGGAAGTCGCAGATAAAAGAGCATTATAAAAGCAATTTCTTATACGCATCTTACTGAATCTTATACTGAGGACTGAAATACGCAGTTCGAATATTAACCATGCCAAATGTCATTCTTAATGTATACGGTAAATAGAAATTTGGTGCTCAGTCTTTAAAAAAATTTAACTAGCTCAATCAGACTGATACACATTGAAAAACATGTCTGGTTTGGAGATTCATTAACCCGTAACTGGGAAGGTGCGGTCTCAGATAGTGCTAAACATTTTACTCCTGTCACCACTATTCTATATTTAGTCTGATTGAATGGAATATCCTGCTAGCTTGTTCTTTTGCGACCTTGATAACTCTCACCCACTAGCTAAAATTTTGTGCACTTGCTTCATTTTGAAATTATAGTCTTTTGTCTAAAAGTGACATGTCATACCACACCTCCATCTCAGTGTTACGATTTCAGGCCCACGTGGAAACATGGCTCTGAGACTCGGTCCGAGAAATATCATATATCCTTCTGATCCGCGTTATGCAGAAATGATGCAGAGAATTCTTGAGGAAGTGGTAAGTGAATTTAGGGATGAAGATGAATATCAAGAGGATTTTGCAATTGGAATTTCACATTCCACAAAATTATATTTTTTTTAATTGGAATCAAGAGAAACATACACTCTATGCCCCCCCCCAAAGAAAAAGCGGAACACTTTATATTTATGCGTAAGCTGTAAATGCCAGTCTGTTTGGAATGTACATGAAAATTATGTCACGACTAACGTACTGTCATTTTTTATGTTTTGTGCAATATTTATATTTTCATATGGGTATTTCGCATAATTTGCATTTGAAAGTGGCTTTCATAAAAAAAATTCGTGTTGCAGAAAAAATGTTCTTTCTGTTGACTTATTTCTTTGTAAAATGTAAATCTTCTTTTTTTCTGTTTGAAGGGAAGTGTTTATAGAATATGTGGGTAAAATAGCACTTTAATATTTTGATTAGAATCTTTCATTTGAATCAGAAGGAGACGCGGTCTTTGTGAACGCACGTCCCTGGTTATATCCCACTATCTGACCTTCCTTGTTACCAGTTAAATCTGTAGCCTCCAAGGTAACTAACTATACAGCACCGGGCACCGATCACTGTTTACGTTCCGCAAAACTGAAACAGAAACTTTATGTTATAAGTAATGCGTTCTTAGTAAACTGCTCCTAAAATCGGGAAACATCTGATAGAGATTTAATAAATATTCTTATTCTATATTTTACGTTTCTTGTTATCTCGTTTCTTATCGTATCAGTATTAAATCATTTATTAACGGTTAAGCAAAACAAAACAAAGAATGTACAATGAATCGTAATCCGCTATTTTATAAGGCTCTTGACAATTGTTTCTCTCATTTATGTGTATGCAATGCGCAGTATGTTTAGAGTTTTTGTCCATGATACACGACATAAGAGTTACCACTTTCGCGTAGAATTTATATTAGATTTAGTGTTATACATGTATAGAAATCCAAATATCATTTTAAAAAGTACAGAAGGATGGCAGAAAGTTACATGCAAAACACAAGTTTTATACAAGTGTGTAGAATGCACAAGATTTTTAAATAGCAATATAAGTGTTAGGAAGCGAACTTACCATGGATGGTGCCTGACTATTGTACTCAGCAACCGGTAATCCGTTTAAAGAAATCATTGGTAAATGCAGTAACATTTGAAAGAACAACGAAATCAGTAACCAGGGCCGGGACGAATGTGAGGCAGGTGAGGCACTTGCATTAGGTGAACAAATAGGAGGGGGGTCAAATCAGTTATTCGATCAAAAATTCAGAAATTTATTTTTGAAAATTATGATTTTTAATTTTAATTTCGGAATACATCAGTGAATATTTAAAGAATTTTGTGTTATAAACAATCCAGCTAAAAAAAAAAAAAAAAAAAGAAAAAGAAAAAAAAAAAGAAAAAAAGAAAAGAAAAACTAATAGCATTAATTTATTCTCAAAGGACATGAGCTTTCACAGTACTTTATATAATATTTTCTAACATTAAAATTTGTTATTGAAAGTAGCTTTAAGGATCTAATTACACTTTATGTAACGAATTGTATAGGCTAAACCTTTATAGAAAATATTATATTGCCGACATTAGTACTGAACATAGACGGCGCTATAACTGCTGAGTTTTGCAATTTCATAAACGCCTTCTGAAATAGCATCCGAAGAATAAACAAGGGTGATTGAAAATGAAATGCACCATATTATTAGTTGGTGCACATTTTTTAACGTATAAAATTTCCCAATAAACGAGGCGCATGAATCGAAGTTTTTGGCTTGTATTCACTCTCATGTTGCGTGGGAACTGAATGGATTGTTTCATTTCTAGTTTTAAAAACCATGCTATTTCAATAATTTCGGACACAAAAGCAGCTACAAGCTTAGAACTTTTAAAAACAATTCCCGATTATAATTTAGTTCAGTCCTATCCGAATATGGAAGCAGCGTTAATAATTTTTAAACGCTGCCAGTTACTGTAGCTAGTGGCGAAAGAAGCTTTAACAAACTTAAAATAATAAAGAACTATGTGAGATCTTCACTAGGCCAAGAAAACCTTTCAAACATGGCCATTCTCTCTATAGAACATGAGTTAAGTAATCAAATAGATTTTGAAAAAAAATATTGATGATTTTGCTTATTTAAAAGCAAGAAAAAATAAATTATAAATATGCTTGAAAAGTTTATGCCATAAATGTTAGAGCAGATGCTTTGTTTATACTACTTAATATTATTTGCCATTTTTCAAAAAGCATATTTTTAATCTTTTTCCTTTCAAAATTGTTTATCATTATATATGTTTCATCTTGTCGAATATACAAAGTTGTAATTAAATATTACTGTAAGAGTATATTTTCACTTGAAATAACTACTTCTAATGTGCATAAAATATATATAAATATAGTTAATTTGTTATATATATATGATTAAATTTAGTATGATCTTAAATTCATTTAGTGCGAAAACAAGTTACTACTACTTGCGCAATTGCTGCAAAGTAAGTTAATAATAATTTATTTACTAAATAATATTGATTAATTGATGATTATATGTATATATACGCAATAATGCATATATATATATATATTGCGCGTGTTTGTATAATGTTATGCTTTCAAACATCAGTTAGTATTATTTATTTATTCCCCCCCCACACACACACAAATAGGAAAATAATCTTGCATTGTATACAAAGGTGCAAGGCGCATATTTACCGCTTTGCCTCAGCTGAAAAAATATAAAGCCACAGCTCTGTCAGTAACGTTCGCGAATTCTCTTATTATTGATTGATATTTTTGTCTTCCTTATCAGTGATGGGACATTTAACGGTCTTCCAGTTCTACATTACAAAAGATTCGGTTTACATAGATTAAAGACGACTGCAACGACAGACAGTAAATTCGCAGGCATATTCAAAAGGTAAAACGATGCAAAGATATCGCTCCAGGTGATGTTTCAAATAGATAAACATAGAAAGCAGAAAACCAAGCTTTCAAGTTTTGAATGGTGAAGAAATTATCCCCACCGCAGGTCCAGAGAGCAATAATAATTGCTTTATTTATATTGATATTGAAGATGACGATGAAAACGAAGCGAGCAGTATGTGAAAATTAGCCGTATTAAAGGCTTAAGCAATTTTGTTAATATTTAGATCAACGTCCTGATACATTTCTATGCATCTTTTGATGATCAAAAGGTGGTGTGTTAGTGAGGCAAGGTAGAGTTTTATAATCGTCAGGAATATAAGTAAAAATTATTTTTACAAAATATTCAAAGAAAAGAAATGCATGAAAAAATTACAAAAATGCATGAAAGAAACTTGATAATTTGCTTCAATTTGTTTCTTCCAGCTTTTCATACCTATTTTTGCCACGAATTCGAATCCTGTATTAAGTTATTTGTTTAATCGAAGGAAGCACACATTATTTGCGAATAAAAGGTGTTTTTTTTAAATGTTATTAGCTACTTACTTGAGCACTCATGTTTAGAATTACCAATAATTAGAATAACACATAAACAATTGAAATAGCCTTGTTAAAAGAAAAATTGACTTTCTTTAAAAGTCATCCATTGCTGATCAAGTTTTTGATCATCTAAGAGAGGTTTGGTGCCAATTACCTCAGATAATCGAGATCTCCTGCAATTATTATAAATGCTCTTTGAATACACAGCATGTTTCTACCATCTTCATTTGGCTTTTACTTTTTTGATTTACTTTTATGGCAAGAGTCTTTTTCTGTACAAAAAGTATTAGCTCTATGCAGCAAGCATCCATAAAAAGACCTCCATAAAAAGATATATTTTCTTTTGTTTCCTCCTTTCTGGCCGTAGTTTATGAAATAAGACCTCCTCTCCGCAGAAAACATTAGTTCTAATGCAATTCAGAGCTACAGAGAGAGGACATTTCCTTGACATTTTCTTTTACACAAACAGAGCAAAAGCTGAAATTTATCGAAAAATACTGTCACACGTTGATAAAGTTTGGAATGCGTGTAATAGTTATTTTCAGCTTTTGTAACTAATACAAATTTTAACTAGCATTATTTGAGGAATAAAATTAATTTAGCACAGATTATGTTCATGAAAAAACACTATGTTCTCTCCTTTATATTTGCTCCTATAGAAATTAGAAACGTATACGCTTAATCTCTAAAGTTTACAGTAATTTGCTTCATGCAAAATTGAGCTTTATTTCATGTAAACACACTCGGTGCAATTAAGCTTTCGGAATCACACTATTTCTTGTGCAGCACTGACTTTGGTTGAAAAACGTCTTTTCACATAGAGATATACTCTAATGACTAGCGAAGGGAATATGTTTTTTAACTTAAATTTTATAGCTGGAAATTTCCCCAAAGTAATTTTTAAACTTCACGTTTTCCAAATTTTCACCATTTCCAAATTTCTTTCGAACTACAGATGAAATAAGAGTTTCAGAAAGAAATTCATTACACGGAAATACAATTGTCATGTTAACAAATCCAGTTTAGTTCTTATTTCTTACCCTTACACGTAGTACTGCATCTAACGGAAACATAACTCGATAAAATAGCTCTAGTTCAGTTAGACATTTCATTTAATTCAACTAGAATATAGTATCGTTCATTAAATGGTTAAAAGATACCATTAATATTAACAAGAGATTTTCATACAGTTACATAACAATTAATTTCCAACTAAATTCCTGAAAATGCCATTGAATGTTGTACATGATTTACAAATGTATGAAACTGAAACTGAACAAAAAATGGGTTATTAAGGAAGAGGAATAAACTTTAAAAAAGTATTCAAATATAGCTTTAATTCACATAAAGAAGTACTTAATTATGCTAGAAAAGTTTATTCAAGTAAAATATTTGAGAATAAATACGGTACGTAGTAAAGACAAACCCAGTTTTAGAGTGCTACAATTTACATTAGAAGCGCCGAGCTTTCTCCCTACCTAGAAGCGCCAACGGCAGTCAAATCGACTGCTCAGTGAATTAAATGTGTGTATCAAAATGCAAATGCTTTATAGTAATTTCAGTTACTCTTAATTATATCTGTTTAAGAACTTGTTTAAAAACAACCGGTTATTTTTTTAAAATAGATTTTTTTAAAAATAAATTTCCAGTTACGCTTAGTAAAACACAATTTGTAAATTTTCGCAACTTTTACATAACGCACATTTTTTAATACTGGAAGTGCATTTTCCACACTCAACTCCATATTTGCTTTTGTTGTAGAACTCTACTGTTTCTGGGAGTTTCTCCTAGTTCTGAGAGTTTGCATTTACAGGACCCCCGGACGTAAGGTACTTAGTAGTAGGTATTTCTTTCACTTTGATAGACCGTCAGTGTAGTTTCGCAATTTTTTAGCAAAACTGTTTCAAATAGCCGGGTGTCTGATTTCTTCACTTTATGCGAAATTCCTTTCTATATCTTCTTACTGAGCCCACAAAAATTGCGGTTTTGATTTTAAATCTTTTAGCTAATGATAGCGAGAAAAAATAATTGTACGCGGTCAAAATTCTACTTGAACTCAGATGAGTGCATAGAAAACGCATTACTGAATTTTCAGCTTCACTTCTCAATGTAAATTTTCCAATGTAAAAAGCTTTGCACACACCCAAAATTTGATACCGAATTCATCTGGTTTATTCAGTATATACTGTATAAACTTACACCTTGCTTTGGATGGAAATAACTGTTCATCCACAACGACAGTTTTCTTCTGACTTATACGAAATAGTACAGTTATATATAAATGTACTCCAAATATCTGAAAAAGTGCAAACTTATCACTTTCTAAGCGCTGAGTCCTATCTGACATCAGGTCAAATTTAGCTGTTTCATTACATCTCGAAACGATTGTGAGACATTGTTCCTCGAAAAAATGGACCATCCGATGTATTATTCTACTAAAAGTCACAATTCATATCATTACAACTATATGCTTCTCTTGGATAAATAACAGCAATAAAAGCATCAATGTCTTCTAAAGATATTGCCCAGTTTTCTTCATTGTTCAAAACTATCTCTGCTTCCGTGCATGTTTTTATATTGCTAACATTGATTCATTCGTTAACAATCTCCAAGTATTCGACACATTGTTCCCCGCATTTCTTTTTGCATATGATGTTGGACCGGGTACTTCTTTTAGCATATTTTGAGTTCCATATATCCCAGCTGGAAAGTGTGAAGCAGAGCTTACAGTCTCCAAGGTTCTATCTTTATAGACATATATAGATTCTAACTCGTGGTTTTGGAAAAAAACATCCTCTTCCCCGTGCGTATCCTGAGTTAGATGAATAATGCTTCCTCTTTGGTCCTCTACCTTGTACATTAGTGGAACCTAAAATTAAAAAAATAGTATATGTATATTTTTGACAATAAATGATTCATTATGTTTTAAGAAATTCAAGTATTTCAGAAACTGTCAAAAACATAACAATACATAAACATAAATAATTCTCACCTGTTTCAGCAGATGTGGACGCCGCAGCTACTGACGACGAAATATTTGCTGCGCAAATTCCAGTGGGCTGAATACTTTGGCCCAAGGATTGCTCGACCCGTGCTTTTTTCAGAATCACTAGAACTATTTTTCCCTCAAAATTTTGTGGAAGTTCGCAATCCATATCATCATTAATACTATCTTCTTCAACATCGGATTTACTTTCAGGGTAAATTCTGTAAAAGTTGTACAATTTCTTCTGGATTAAGATAGGTCTTCGAGCTACCATTACAGTGTACTTGAAAGAATGAAATGCCACGAAACATAAATTGACTAAATTACTGCAAACTAATGACTATAACATTTCGCTAAAAAGGCGTGGACCGTTGACAGAGAGGCGAAGAAGGTGGGAAGTATTTCCTGTTGTAAATAATCAGTGAATGAAACGAATGTGTAAGGGAGATGTTTTTCCAAGAAAAGGTGTTTTCTGAACGAGATTAATAAGGTGAATCTCCCAGTTTTACTAGCAGTCAATATAACTTCTCATGGCGCTTCCAGGTATAACTAATATCTTTGTTAATTTTAATTTCATTCGATGTATGTTTGGTACCTTTAATTTTCGAGGTTTTTCAGGAAAATCCAAAACAATGTCACTTAAGATTAAGGGATTTTTTTAGGAATCCAAGTTGAAATGACGAAAACAGTCAAAATGACTGATCTGGCGCTTCTACTGTTAACATAGCCGCCATTTTGATGAATTTTTACATAGAAAAGTATGCTATTTTTAACAGAGAATGTTTTATAGAAATTCATAACGCTAAATTATTTGTTAAAATATTCATAATGAGGCATTTTATAAAGCACAGAAAACAGCAGTTCCCAAACATGTTTTCGTACTGAAACATTCTAAACTCTGTCCAATAAAACACGATGAAATTGCGATTTAGTAGGTCGTTTTTCAGCACTGCGTTGCCTCATGTTTTCACTTGAGAACATCCACTTTCAAGTGCCAAAATTTGATGTCTGAAATTTTTAAGAAATGTAAAGCATATTCGTATTTTAAATTAAAATGTGAGAGGGAATACGAAATGTGCCTTAATCAGCTTTCTATTACTTCGCAGCATTTAATCAGCTTTCTATTACTTTTGTGTAGCAAGAGAGTTTTAGCAGCGGAGATGCTTTAAAAATATTTAAAATGAAGCGCTAATTTTAAATTCAAATAGATAGTAATTCGATATATTCAGAAAATAATTTTTTGCTAAACGCCGAAGTATTTTTAATACTTGATTAAAATTTATAAATGCTTCCCCGCCTTCGCATGCTGGTAAAAATTAAAATCAATTAATTAAATGCATAATAGTAAAAATTAATAAATTTCCAATAATTTGTAAATGTGTATCTTCAGAGGGGTGGGGCGAGAAGAAACAGAACCAAATCTTGTGAATCCTTTGAAGGTTAAAATTAAAATCTTCGGTTGGAAACAGAAATGGTTTCTTCCATTTTAGTTATGCAACCACTTCCTGAAGCAAATTCTGATAACCATTTTTATCGCAAGCAGTTCATTGAAAATTTTCTAAGCTTCTTAACAGGAACTCGAAAGTTTTGAAATTTTCATTCTACTTACGCTGACTTAGAAGTCAGAATCGCAGCCTGTAAAAGTTTCCCGTTTCTTTTAAGGTATAGTGTTTTATTCATATTTTCTGAAGTAGCATTTGTCTGTGATTCATATGTAGTTTGCGATATTAATAGTAGTTATCTGCAAGTCTTTCAGGAATAATATAATATACTGTGTTTAAGCTGCGTAAAATCATTTTTGTATATTATAACTTTATTGTTAACATTTAGTAAAGTTAATCTCATAATAATTCATATAATCTCAATAATAATATTCTCTTCTCATATTCAACAGAATGGTAAAATTCCCGGTTTTCCAAGTAGATATTACTCCTCTCTTTTTTTTTTTTCTTGATCATCAGTTATCGACAAAGCAAGTTATAAATATTATCTGTTTTTAATCTTCACACTAATAAATGACTTTTAATGAGAGCAAGCTGTAATTTTTCAATGCACTTCTATGCATTCTATCTTTGCAACAATTTATTTATTAGTAAGTAAATCTAAAATTAATAAAATTATTGGAATTACCAAAAAGCAATTTATGAATTATTTTTCCTACAGATACTTTTGCAGAGGAAGAGGTATAGTTTATTTTAAAACGAAGTTCACAATTTTTCCTCTGATCCTTTCATAACCAAAGCCATCTAACTGTTCTTAAACCCTGTAAGATAAAATAGGTTTTTGATACAAAAACATAAATTTACATCTTTTGCTGCCCAATAAGGAGCAACACTATAGTAGAGATCTTCAAGTATACCATACATGGGAAACGTTTTCGAACAATTCTTACTTGCTTAACCCCTTCGCGCCGACTGTCACGTATACGTGCCAGCAACGAACGCACATACCTACCGGCCGACACGCAGGCGTGACAGAGGATTGTTACATTCTCTACCGACTGTCACGTATTTGTGCCAGTACTTTGGAACGTTTTTCAAACTATAATTTCTGCCACAAGATGGCACTGTATGTCCATATGGTTTCAGATACATGTAAATTAGACCTTCTACTCGAAATGAGAGAAGCATGACTCACATACACGTGTTTTTGATTATATAAACAAACGGGAAATAAATGTTTCCGAATGGCGTGATTTATGACGTCTCTTTAAATCGCACTTTATTCGCACGTGGTAGTTGTTTACTGTAAGTAGAGAAGTTTTATTTGCTCTAAAGTGTTGGGTATTTCGGTTTGCAGTTCAGTTTTTAGAAAATAATTAGATCTTGTTAGACGTGAATTCTTTGTTTTTACCGTTGCAATGTCGAAGCGTCGAAAATGTTTAACAGAGCATGAAATAGCAGAAATGATGCAAAATATTTCAGATATTGATTCTGAAATTCTGATATTTTGATATTGATTCTGAAAGATTAACTGAAAGACATTTTCCAAAACTTTGTTCAGAAGAGACTGATAAGAAAATGAGACGACGATGCTTCGTTTGTTCACATTCCCGGAAAAATCCTCCAAAACGGCAAATGAGTTATTACGAGTGCAAGGAATGTAACGTAGGACTGTGTGTAGATCCCTGTTTTCAAATTTTTCATACGAAAAGAGAATTTTAAGTAATATATTTAGTTTTCAGATGTATAATGTTAAACTTCATAAAATGTTGAGTAATTAAAATAAAATGTGTAAAATATGCATTTAAACAAGAAATAAGGTAATTAAAGTATATATATAAAAATATTTATAAAGCATAAGCCGTTTAAATACTCTATAGAGCATTATTAAACAATATGTTGATACTTCGGAAATTTTATGGATTTAGGCTTAGCAGCAAAAAAGCCGCCGGTCCTGGACAGATGCTCGCGTAAGACACTGCCGGCCTCAGCGATAAGTGCGCGTTTTCGCTACCCGGCTCGAAGAGGTTTTAATCTTATGCATCTGAACTTATGTTTCATATACTATGTGCTGGAAGTTAAGATACAATGTTCAATGATACTGTATTTCTATCAAATCATCGAAAAGTACGTTATTTAAAATAATCATCCTTATAATTAGAAACTAAATTTAGAAAAGGAGGGAAGATATGAGAAATTGGATTTCGTTTCTGAAAATTCATGTTTGATTGAAGACAAAACTCTGCGCTTAGAAAGCTAATACTTCATCGCATAAGACCAGCTGATTAATCGTACCCGTATTCTAACTTTAGGAAAAGAGAATGCTTAATAAAAGAAAAAAAAATTATCATGTCAAATGGCTTTGCCGCTCAGATAATCAATAATTAAACATGATTCGATCAATAATTAAATGTTGCTGAAAACAACGATTCGTACTACAAGGTTAGCATAAATTAAATAAATGTGTAAAAAACGAAAACTATATTAATTCAGCGGTCGAACAACAAAAATTATCGTTATATGTTTAGCGTTAAATTTTAAAATATAACAGCGATTTTTGTTGTTTGACTGCTGAATTAATGCTTGTTCGGCGTGCTATTGTATCTTAATTATGAGATACTATATTGTGATATAAATTGAAAAAATATGCTAGTACTTTTTATGCCATAAAAATTCTTAATAAGAATTTAATTTAAATCGAGAACTGTGCAGAATAAATTGAAAACTTTTAGATATAGACTACATTTCAAGTTTTTTACGTCCTATCATCTCAAAGAGAACAAATAATTTCTTATGTACGAAGTATCGTTTAGCGATGTTATCAACAAGTGTTCATTAAAAAATGGTCTGGTAATTATTTATTACTGCTAGTTATATCAGATTTGCTATTTATATCAGCCACCTGAACGTAGAATAATAAGAGATAACTTTGAACCTTGGTGCACTGACAAAGTTCTCATAGTCACCACACTGATTTCGTGCTAAAGCCAGCAATCAATTTTAGGTCGCATATGTATGTTGTTTCATGCATGCATGTTAACATCTAAATCTTTTTTTAAAACTTATAGAGACATTAGGTATTTTTTGGAAGCGAAGAAAATGAAAAATTAGTAACCACCTTCCCGGAATTCGAACCACGGACCTCTGGAATACCGGCCCAGCGTGCAGAACCGCTACAAATACACGCTAGGAGAGCGGGAGAAATACCTTATAAACTTATCTCCTTTTTGTTCAGATGATTTGTTACTGCAGTTTAGTGAGACAAGAACAATAAATCTACGTTTTAATCGCTACAATTTTCAGTAAAAATTTAATCTAGTTAATGCAAAATATTATTATAATTAATTACAATTAATGCAAAATATATATTGCATACATTTGCTTCTAAACGAAACAGAATGGAAGCTTTTCTCTATTCCTAAAGTAAAATCAATTGTTTTAATTGGGAAACTTATTTCTTATTCAAATACTTCCAATATAATTTAAACGGCTTTCTACGTTTGAATATAGATAATATAATTTAAAAGTTAATGATAAAATTATTCATAATATTTACTTAGTTTTAATAAATTTTACGAGAAACTTCACAAATGCTTTATTTAATTCGATTCATTTAACTCAATGCGTAACTGAATCTCGATGCACAGCAGAATCTAGTGAAATAAGATACAAGCAATACATTTGAGATAGCGTGATATTAATGGTTTTAATTTTGTATTACTATTGCAGTAGTAACATTTTTATGCATATCACAATACTTCCAGTTTCGCCGATGACAGAAGAGAAAGGTAACTTCAAACGACAGCTCCTCATAAGTAGAATTTCGGAGACGATGTAGCGGGAAAATTTCGATACGGGATGTGAGCAGCACATTCCATCTCGAAAGGTTAAAGTTTGTTGCGTGCTTATGAAAAGCACAAGCACACAACAAACGTAAAGAAGAATGAAATATAACAATTTGAATGCTGAATAAAATGCATTAAGCTTTTGGATTAAGCATTAAGCTTGTATGCATTAAGCTTTTGCATAACTCTTGAGAAACAAAACATAAGATAATATAAGCTTATTCAGTTAATTAGGCAGTTAACTTGCATCTCATATCTTACCTCCTTAACATGATCCTTGATATATTTAACTGCCTTTAATAGGCAGTTAAACTTATTAATGAAAAAATGATAAAATGGGAACCCAATGAACAGTCTTTTCCCTAATGAAAGAAACAAAACAATTTAGAGTCCAAAGATGTACGAAACACCACTTGAAATGGAAACTAGAGATATAAATTCTGTCGAATTTTTTATAACCATGCTTTCGTCTGTATTAAGCGAAACTGTTTCACACATAGATTTTATTGAAGAATTTAAACTCTACACACACACGCGCCCATATGCTTCATATTTTGTGGAGTTTGATAAAGCTAATTTAAGTACCTTAAGAGGACAAGGGACGTTCAGATTTGTAAATTTCCTTCAAAAATTCGAAATTTCATTTTTTATTTCGAAAAATAAAGAATAATGTAAGTGATGTTTACAAAAAAGAATTTTTAAGTTGCGATGAAAATTAAGCATTTTATAAGGAAATTTCGTTTTTGACATGGACATTTAAATGTGTTTAAAGGGCATTTAAAGGGCTGCCATATTTGTTTTTCAGACTTTGCACTCGCAGACAAGCCACTAACTCATTTTATTGCGAACTGTAGGAACTGCAACATGCATATTATTCTTTCCGTGAATGGAGGCCCACCAGCGGCCGAGCGGTAAAATCGCTGAACGCTGGTAGTTTGGTCCGAGGTTCGAATCCCGCGAACGGGCTGGCTGCATGGGCGTTTTCGTGGTTTTCCCCATGTGTAACGTGTATAAGAGCCAGTTTCCCTTAGAAAGTCCTCCACGAAGGCATCCCTCCTCTTAGGCAAATAGCCCTCGATGCTTTACCATAATCACACACACACACACACTTTCCGTGAATGGCAACAGGAACTACTTCGAGTTTTGCTTACAATTAGCGGCACGTTTCGTTTGCTTATATTTGTGATTTGTTTTTATAAATCGAAAGTATGCATGCTGTGAGTTCGAGATGGCGAAAACCTGTGTCCCGTTCTTCAAAAAAAAAAAAAAAAAAAAAGAAACTTGCAAGCGATAAAGCAAATAAAAGATGAATTAAATGCAAAAGTGAAACTTTTGAATGTTTTGATACTGGTTTGCACAAATTATGCAATCCAAATGCTGATGTTTCACAGCATTCTGATGTAGATGTGTTACTACATTCTGATTGTGCTGACACGCAGAGTATAATTTTAAACAATAGTAAAAATCCGGGACTGAACAGAAGTTGTGTTGCTTCAGTAACGCTGAAAATAATGATGATTTAGTTGAAAATAATGCTTCTACTTACACTGTCATGTGTGATAATATGTGGATTCATTTACTGAAAGAACTCTATCAATATTTAGAAAGAGTTTGACACGCTTTTGTTTCAAGTAGCTATTGTGCAATCAATCAAAGACTTGAATAGATTAAATCTATTTCATTTATATAATATTGTATTTGCAATGCTATGCAGAATAACTAAAGAAATTTTTAGACAATAGTATTTGAAATATAGGTAAAGTAGGTTAGCAAGTAAATACAAGTCTACCTGATGTACCGTGTGTTATGCTTGTCTACAGAACATAGCACATGAAATTGATTCTGTTTAAACCAAATGAACAAAATTGAGCTGAGAATGAACTAATAAATGAAGTAGTAATATAATAGAATGCAGAAGCATTTATAAGTCATTTTCTGGTATGTAAGTAAAAGTAAATCTTTATATTGTGTTTTCACGGATTTCAGATTTTTGAAAACTTTGAGTACTGAATTTATCTCTTGCGTTTTAATTGTTATCGAATTATTTTCATACTTGATTTATATCATTCCAATACTATTCATAAGAGAACTGTGCATCCATTTTACTATTGATGAACTTTTCTAGGAATTGTTAGGCTTTTCGTAAAATAACAACCCATAAAAATTCAAAAAATTGTGAAAAATTTAATAAATAATTTATTTTTCAATGATGCTTCATCCTATTTTAAAATGCATGCCCAATTTTATTTATCATTTGATATAGATTCATTAGGAAAATTATTGTAGGTTTCTGATTAATTTTTATGCGCAAGGGGCTATATGAATATAAGTATAAAAACGTAAAAATACATAAAATTACTTTACTTTTTTTTGAAAAATTTTACCTCTATAAAATTGTATATTTAGGTAAATACATGCACAATACACATAACTGAAAAATATTTTAAAGTTTGAACAAAAAGTAAGAATTTTTCATTTTAACGTCCCGTGTCCCCTTAACAAAAGAAATTTTTTTCCAAAAAATGTATCTGCGTTAATGAACAATTGAAGCCTCTTTTCCCGATTCATAGCAAATCGTCGGCTCAGGTCTCAGGTTTTGTCATTACTTATTTAATTCGGTAGTTTATTTATTAATCTCTGTTACTTTTTTAATTCGGAAGCATTCGTTATTATAAACATCTTTTATAATTTAAACTAATATATATCTACTTTCAAAACTTCAATGAGACTGCAAGTCAAATAACCGGGGTCCTCAAAAACGGATACCCGTTACACACCACAGAACCAAACACTTAAGACTACTATACACAGGAATCAATAGACAACATACTGATTGCAACGGAATTGGTATTGCCACTGAAACCAGCAATTTGTAGAATAGAGAGATCAGCTAAACTAATATAATGCTTAATATCCTTTACGCCGTGACAAAACTATTTAGGAACAACCTTAATTACATTTCTAATGTCAAAATAACAAACCCCTCATAAACATCACAGCTTCCTATACTAAAGCAGGAAGGCATAATAGTATATAAGTCACAAGTTATTCACGGTTTTACATAAATCTAGCACTAGTACCACAATCAAAATAAAACAATTCATGCTTACATTTTCTGATGTACCTCAAAGGCGTGGACAAGTAAGCATTTCCAGTTTTACGTATCTATGATGTACACTTAACAAAATAAAAAGTCTGAATTCATTACAAAGTCAAAACATCCGAAAGATTGTTTCCACATGCAAACATTTCATTTATATTTTTCAATGAAACGCGTTTCATTTTCGCGCGGAGCAAAACATCTCTAAGAAGGAAAACGGGAAACAGATCCAAAATATCAATGGAAAAGGAATGCATCCTTATTTTGATTCCGAGCATTCTTTTTTTTTTTTTTTTTTTTTTTTTTTTTTTATTTAAGATAAAAGGCAATAAAATCAGTTTTACTTCCATACAGATAAGGTACATTTCTAAACGTGGAGTGGCCATACTATTTGAGCAAACTCCGGAAAACGCTAAACATCTCGAATTTCATACATTTGAGATCAGTTTAACGTGTTTCAGAACATACACATTATTTTTTTAAACGCTGAAAAGAGTATCATATGGGCAGTACGAAATTGATGAAATGCGACCTGTCTGCTGAATTGTTAAGGATATTTTTTGGTTTGCTTACAGTTGCAAATAAAAAATGAAAACAGAATGAACTAATCCCTCGTTGTGACAACGATATTCTTAATTTAATAGCTGTTAATTTATGCAGTGCAAATTTATTTTTAATATCGAAATCACTGAAAAATTGTATCCCCTTTAATGGATTTCAGATTAATGTGATTCAAAAAATCATTTCCTACCATGAATCAGGAAATACCATTTAAAAAAGTAATAATATTGTGGTAATAAATTATACAAGAATTGTTAAAGTAACTCTGAAAATGTTGACTTCAGTGGTCAGATATCTACACGGATACAAAAAGAGTAATTTCCAGTCGTGTAAATGTCATATTCGATAAAAACATCAAACATACATTAAAGGCTTTCATTTCTTCGTGAACACATGAACACAATAAATGAAAGAAAGAATTCATTAGCTCGATCAAAATATGTGTACAAAAAATGTTCGATCAAAATATGTAATGTGTATACTCGTATATAGCATCAGTTACTGAAACCGAAGAAATTATGTAATGTCACCTTAAAAATATACGTGAGGAAGATCTCTTAGAATTCCGATCTTATTAACATGTTTTGAAGACAATTCTAATACCTATCATTGTTTAGGTACATGATTTTGCACAGTGCATTGTCTTGATCACACCCTTGCTGTAGAAATCTTTTAAAATATTTACAGGATCTCAAAAATGTGGAAGAGATCTTTCACCATGCACAATTTAAAATTTATTCTCCTAAAAAATTATGCTGAAGTAAAACATGCTAATTTAAAACGTAAAATTAGAGCAAAATTTTCTTAAATTGGTATAAACTTTATGATGTTGCGAGACCACAACTTGTCAGCAACAGTAGTACTGACTGCTATGAACTGGAAATTACACAAACTCTTAAGAAGGGTTTAACTCCCTTTTTATTTCACTTTAGAAATCACAGTTGCGTTCACTTGACGCTCACAAACTACGCCGACCCGGCGGTTGAACAAAATAGACAAAAATGCAACTAAAAATAAATGACAGGATGAATAAATAACGAAGTCACTACCTACGAGGCTCTATAATCGTAACTAACTTAACCGCGTTCTAAGATACAGCTGAGATTCAGCAAACTTTCTGATTAAGAATTTGAAAGATTCAACGAACTGTCGAAATAGGCACACAGGCCGAAACGCGCGGTTCTTAAACTTTCTACCAAGCAACCTTCACGCTCGTGATTCAAGAAGCACACTTACAATCTCGTTTCCCTTCTATTTAAACTCAATTACTTCTGCTAAAATTTGAATACTCTGCGCGTTCTACTACGATTTACATACTGTGGCATTGGCAATTCTAGGGGAAAGTAAAGGCTTGACAGGAAAGATAGCTTAAAATAAATGTTAGTTAAAATAAATGTTAGTTAAAATAAATATAAACCCTACAACTGTATACTATAAATGTGTATTACTATAAATGTGGCTTCGAGAATGACTGACATAAACTCCTCTTTTCCAGGAGCAAATGAAAACATCTTTTCACAGCTTGAGCATTCGCCTTACACACCGGAAAACTTCACTGTCCCGGGCAGAGACAAACAAAAGATGCACCGCAAGAGGTTAGCCCATACTATGGATGGTAAGATGATGGAGGTGATCTACCTCTCTTCCCATGATGGGGGGAGTTGAGAGCGTTATGCAGATGCTTGAACTTAACAGAGACTCAAATTTGAGCTCAGCAGAGTGGAAACAAAATCGACTAACCACCATAAATACCACGCAGCGTGATCTTTATATGCTCTCATCTTTTAATGATCTTCCATGAGAATTTCTTATGTTTATATGAATTTTTGACGAGATATAATATTTTGAATTGAAACTTAATACTGGTGCATTGCAAAGAAATTCAAAACATTTGTTCCATAAATGTGTTGAACATATTGTGTATTCCATATTTATTACAAAATATTTTGTCCGAGGTATGTAATATATGGCATCAGAAAAAAATTTTCTTGTTAAAATAAATGCTGAAGTCGTTATTAAAACTCATCAGGTTAGCAAATCATAAATTATGAGGAACTTGTTCCTTCTCCATTGCATTCTCTCGTGATGTAATTGGTAGCACTCCGGTTAGCAGGTCCAAAGTTCGGTTCTCGGAGAAAGAATAGCTGAATTTTCGTGTTTCCCTCCTCTTCTAGAAATCTAATAAGCTCTGCACAACTTTGTTGCTTAAGCATAATATGAAATATATCAGCGGTTCTCAACCTTTTGACTAACGCGTACCATCTAAACAAAAATTGAAAAACTTAAGTACCACTACTAATGCTACTATTTTACCCTACTAATACTATTTGTCAATGATTACTACTACTAGTACTATTTTACAATGGTAATTTTTTAATTTCTCAATAGAAATTTAAAATATGTGTATGCATATACATATAGATACATTGCCATTGCTATTGGCTATTTGTACTTTAATTCTAAATTTCAGAGTGTAATTTGGGCCTATTTAGAAGAAATCAATTTCTTTATGTCTGGTTCTATTTCACTTAGTTTTAACCGTAAATTAGATCCACTTTTAGTTTTGTTCTGTATTTATGTTTGAAATATAACATGAAGTATATGTTGTATTTCAAACGTTTGAAATATAACATGAAGTTATTTAAACAAATAGGTTTTTCAAAAAAGCAATAAAAATTTAACAGCTTTATCTGAAATGCCTTTCAATTCTTTTTCTTCATTTCTTTTCGGTTCATCTAAAAATTAAGAAGTATGTTAATTTTGAAATCTTCAGTAATCTAATCAAATTTTGTTTTTCTAAATCCTCAGGAAAATACATGTTGAAAATTTTGTCATTGAAAAACAATGCTTATTAATGGCGGATGCCATTTTTTTTTTTTTTCAAATTATTTTTGATTAGAAAACTTTCTAAAAGTGGTTGGTAAAAAAGTCTGAAATATTATTTCCAATTCTTTCATTATTAGCTTGAGTTTTTTTTATGATTGCATTTATTTTATCTCCAAAGGTAAACGAATTAACACTTTGTCCTTGTATTCCTAAATTTAAATAATTTAACTTTCCCAAAATATCAGCTAAATATGCTAAACGTGCCAATCATAATTCATTAAATAAACAATTTTGCAATTCAAATTTTGAATGACAGTGGAAAATTTGAGTTTCTGACCGTTTCAAAAAGTTAAGAAAATTCAAAAAAGCAATTTAAAACTTTGCCTCTGGATAATCATCTCACTTCATAATATAAACCAGCGTTTCATTTTCGCTGCCCATCTCACGGCATAAAATCGTAAATATTTTTTTTTTATTTAAAGCTCGGTTTTTAATAAGACTAATAATTTTCACAACTTGATTCAAAACAATCTTCGGGTTATTGGGGATTGTTTTCGCTACTAAAGCTTCACGATGAACGGAGCAGTGAGTAAATTTATTTTCAGGTGCGATTTTCTTTATTTGAGAAATGACACTAGAATGCTTTCCTGTTAAACCCCGAGCTCCGTCACTGCATACAACAATGCACTTATTCCAAGGAATATCATTCTCAGACACAAAATTGTCAGTTACTTCGAAAATTGCATTTGCATTTGCTATCACAAAGAGATTTACAAAATAAACACTCTATGGCAATTCATTTATCTTCTTCGAAAAGTAGGTAAACTAGTTATCGAACAAAGTTCGTTTTAACATTACTTTCCCATCCAACTGCAAAGCGAAATACTCACTGTGTTTTATTTTTCGAAGAATCTCTTTTATAGAATTTGCCACTTCATGAATTCATCGACTTACTGTATTATTTGATAACGGAATATTATTAAGTTATATTCCGTTATCAAATAATTATATTACGGAATATTATTAGCCGCTTTTTCGTTGAATAATGTTAAAACGATATCTTTAGCTGCTGGTAATATAAGATTTCCTCCAATAGTGCGAGCATACCCAGTCTTGGAAATTCTTAAATTTACTATTTAACTAATTTCCAAAGCTTATTCGCCCACCAGCGGCCGAGCGGTAAAGTCGCTGAACACTGGTAGTTCGGTCCGAGGTTCGAATCCCGCGAACGGGCTGGCTGCATGGGCGTTTTCGTGGTTTTCCCTATGTGTAACGTGTATACGAGCCAGTTTCCCTTAGAAAGTCCTCCACGAAGGCATCCCTCCCCTTAGGCAGATAGCCCTCGAGGCTTTGCCATAATCACACACACACACACACACACACGAAAGCTTATTCACTTGAAGTAACAAAACCTTTCATCGCTTGTTTACTATTTTCGAAATCCGATTATTTCCTCTTAAAGTATTCTTCAGATTTATCCTTTAAATTGGCATGCTTAGGTTCAATATGTCTTTTAACAAACGATGGTTTCTTACTTTGATGGGTTAACAGGTCCCTGTAAACAATACATAGAGGTTGAAAGCCCGTTTCACCTCCATTCCAAACATAACTTAAAATAAAGATGTAATTATTGCTTTAAATTTTCAATTCATTCAACAATCACAGTTCAAATTCGAAAGATAAATTACAGACCTTCCATCATGTCTAATTTCAATATTCTCAGATCTGGATATTTAAAATGAGGTAACAAATACAACCTTAGGCTGACTTTCTCGGTTTTTGTGGGTAACGCTCATTTTTTAAAGAGCAAAACAATCTTCGCCTTTGTTCCCGCAGAAAACATTTTTCTTGCTCGTGGAGAATACGTACCTAAGACTGACTGCCTTAGAAATCTAAACAGTTTTATTCGAAATCTACGCCAATTTAAAACTGCTTCTCTTTCGAATTTAAAATTTTACTTTGGGTTGTTTCTCTTCCGGTTAAAAAAGGTGACGCAGAAGATAAATTAAAGATTTTACATCTAGTACAAAAGCAACGCGCAATACCAGGCAATTTACTTTTTGGGAAAAACAGCAATCACGATATTATTTCTGTTAAATAATTATAATGAAATGATTTCATTGCAATTAAAAATAAAAAAAATAGGTAGCAAGTAACTGTCTCTGTAATTTAGTACTTGCGTGCAATAATCTGAGGTGCTTTATTCAGTTATCGCTTCCCGTGTTCCCTGCACTATGTTACTTGAATGGTAGATTTAGCCGTTTTATTACAAATAATAGTATCATATTTCTGGACGCGGGAAACTGTGTTAAATAATGCAGTAGTTTCTTTGCATTTGAAAAAGGTACTTAGCAGGCACTAAAATATCAAATTAATATAGTATATTCGATTAAATGATAATATATCAAGGAATAAGAACGCAGATGACAACTTAGATTAAATATTTTTATATAAGCCTTATTTATTAAAGAAATTTACTTAGTGAATTTATAAGGTTTAAAGTACTTCGCTATCGAAAACTGTGACCAACATTTTGATAGACGTTAAGCGGCTTATCGATATGTCTAAAGTAGAACAGAGAACTGAGAAGACCCTTCGTTTTAACTAAATAAGATGAACAGAAGACACACACGGTGCTTACAAATCTGCCACCATTTATGGTGAGAAACTCAAAGGAGAAATTCAAATGTAAATTTAAATTTAATAACTAATATCCAAAGGTTACACAGAGCAATTTAACGCAAAGTTGACTTGGATTTCACAGGAACTCGTTCTAACCTAACAACCTCAAAACCTCCCTTTGAATACACGTGAACTCATTCGCATTTTGGGGGGAAAAAGGAAAGAGAGAAGTGATAGTAAAAATTCAAAACATAAAATAACTGTTTATTTAAGTTAAAGAAACCTCACAATTTGTTTTCTCATATCTCTCTCTCTACATAACACATGTTTATTAGCAGCATGTATTTGCTAAGGTACTCAGATGTTATGTTCTGTTATTTATTTTTATTAGAACACATTTCAAAATCATGTGCTCTTTAATTTAAGTGAATAAAAAGTATTAGGTATTTTCTACCTTCTTCCAGCACGCTTTCGTGTAATAGTAGCACACTTGAGGCGCACTCGCGAGTCCCGGCGAGAGCATAATTCGTTTTCCAAGTCTCCTTCTTCAACATAACCTGATGACTACTAAATGTGTTAATATCAGAGCTAGATGCTATAATTTGAATGTTAATCATCTCTTTCTTTCAGATTACATTATAAAATTTTTCAACACATAGCATTTGCTTTTAACTGCGTTTTAAATGCGCAACTTACTCTTGGAGCATATGATAAAATAGTTTCGCTCAGCGAATGCTCTCAAAGTAGCTGCTTTCTAAATGAAAAATTAGTAAATATATTCTGTTCTTTTGATATCTCAGGGAAAAACTTAGGAATATCTTGATTCTTCTAAATACGAGTTTCTGGTATTTAAGACATTTCAAGGTATCATAGAATGTAGAAATATCGTAGGAATTATTACCTTCTTAACTGCTCTGAGGGATTTAATCCACACTTTCATACGCATTTATATAAGCAGCAACGAAAGGGGCTTTGGGAAACTTTGACGATTACGAAATTTGTGCAGCGTGAATAGAATCTCTCGAACGCTCGTTAAGAATTCATGTAATAATTCAGCATCGAATCGTAAACATTCCTTATATAATCCGCGGAAAAGACCTGTAAAACAGGATATCCCGACAAAGTATGTTTTCCCCCCATTTCATATTTCAATTAAAATAAGATTTCACATTTAAGTTAAGGTAAATTACGAAATTAATATAATCTCACCTAATTCTTTCAATGAAATGATACTCTCATATATATATATATAGTTACGAATTTTGTATTTAGTTCGATAATTTTATTAGAATTATAATTAAAATTGTTATATTTCCCCGTGCAATGCAGCGTAAGACAAATTTTAAGAAAAAGCTACGCCGGAAAAGTAAAAATACAGGAGCACGTGCATTTAACATTGAGTAAATGGTTATCACGGTAATTTGTATCAAGAATTGCATTGAAATTTTATAACTGTAATTGACCACTGAGTTAGCTATAACCGTAATTCCTTCATCTTATTGTTTTCCAGAAATCTCGAGAAGCAGAAACTACTAGATATATCTCGTGACCGGTTGAAATCTATAAAAGGCCGGAAAGAGAGAGAGCGTTTTAGTCCAGCTGCTTAGTTACTGCTATTGCGATTTGTTTAGTTCCGCGTGAACTGAGATATCTGAATTAGCTTTCTCTTTAGATAACGTTTTGCATTGCTTTGTATTTTAACGTTTTTAGTAGTTTGAAGTATAACTACTGATTATATTGCGTGATATTGTGAACAATTGTATGAATATCTTTGAGGAAAATTTCAGCGTTCTGTTATATTTCTTTTGATAAGAATAAATTGTATTAACCTTTGATCGGACTTGTGTATTCAATCTATTACGAAACCGTACGCACGCAACTATATATATATCCCAAGTGGCACATGACGTAGCAAAGACGTTGCAAACTGGTCCGAGAGGTTGCAAAGTGATCGTGGTAGCTTTTACGACGTCTTTACAATGTAGCAAAGACGCAAATATTTGCCGTTGCATCTTAGCAATTTGTCAACGTCGCTGAAACGTCATGACATGACCGCTTTTAGACCCGGTAGTTTTAGCATTTTTTTCCTAGTCCATCAGCGGTACTTTTAGATTGAAAAGAGGCTAAATCTGCCCTTTCAAGAATCTGAAGTCTGCATAAGATTTATTTTGCAATGTTTCATTACTTTATTTCATCTAAATATATTCATCTAAGGTATATTCATGTAATGAAATATAAATTTTCTTGAATTATTAAATTTAATTAGTGCTAAAAATTTGTGCTAAATTATTATTTAAAATTTTGTTAAAATGATCAATACTTAAAATATTTTTATAAATATTATAGCAAAATATTTAAAAATGAAACTAATCTATAATGTAAGTTATTAAGTTATGCATTTAATATACTTTAAAAAATCATATTTCCGTAATCAATGCAAATCACATGTTAGCAATTATTTCACTGCTGAAATATGACTTTATTTATTATTTTTGAAGTAAGGACTAATTTATTTTAATTAATGTGCTGACATAATATGAAATATTTTACCGCATACAGAGCAAAAAGTACAAATTTCGCGAAGATGATTGTGCGTGAAGTTATATTCACGGATAAAAATGGGGCGATTTTAAGAATTCCGAGAAAACGTCCAATGTTAAAAGATGTTGGATATCCATGCATATTTAACGGCTGTCCAATATATCTGACGGAAAACTCACCAACAATCAGGAGAAGCAGAACGGAAAAATTAATGGAAAAGGAGAAAGAAATATTTACAGTTTTCATGAAAAACAACAAAGTTTACGGCTTTGATAAATTACTAATAAATGTTGACATCAAAATTAGAGAAACTCTGAACAAAAATACGACATTCATTACCTGTAAAAATTCTGATGAACTGTTTGTTATGTTTTTGTCTGTCCGCAGGCATTCAAAAATGCTTGGTTTAATTCTAGTATACAGCACACTCGGGATTTGGCGACATTGGCATTACAAATTTTTTAGCGAGCCCGATAAATATTTTTTTGTAAATATAAATTTGTGAACATTGTGCGTAATTTTATTCAGTTGAAATAATTCTTCTAGGCCATTTAAAAATGATTCTATTAAATTATCAAAAGACCGTCGAAAGGTTTAATGCAATCGTATAAATCGCTGAAAAGTTTAGACTGAACCGCTGTTCGACGAATAGACATTCTATGTATATTATTTACCGGGTGATTATATAAACGAACATCTGAGCTCGAGGCTAGCGCGCTTTGGCTAGCTGTCAAATTCGATGACGTGTTTTATGTTTCCGGTAATTAAACGTATATGGTGGTTTCTCCAATCTTCAGTGTTCCAGCGGTGCAATATTTGGATACACGGATTCAGTTATAGTATCCTAGGTGCTATATCGCATATCACTCATATTAAACGAACAGGTTGGTGCTCAGACTTTCCGCATATGATCGAAAAATAGTGTTAAGGAAACATTAGCATTACTATGAAATATTGTAATATATAATTATGCGATATTTAAGTATGTAATATTCAAAAACACTAAATATTCTTTACTAATTGCAAATTGCTGTTTTATTACTTGTCGTTTGGTAACTATTCTTCAAAACACTGTGTAATTCGCGTTTTTTTTAAATATTGCTGTTATGTATGTCTATTAGATTATCTCAATAAATGAATGTTGGAAATTAGGTTTTATTCTTTATTAAATTTAAGTATATTCTATTTTCTTCGCTTACATTTTATATGTATGTGATAACAAAAAAATTCATAATAAAACAAAAAGTTTCATCGTGTGCTATTTAACGAAGAGCTTACTTTAACGTACTTAGCTTACTATCGTATACTATATTATGTGAATTATTTCTGTACAGTATCAAAAGAAAAGTTATTGGTTATAAAAAGTGCATGAAATGATCATTGTAATCTACCACTATTCTAAAATGTAGAAACTAAAAGTAAGTAAATACATTTACATATGATCGAAAGAAATGGAAGCATCACCATTACTAGTAAATACTGCAATCCATAATTATTGCACTTTTAATGGCTTACTACTTAAAAAACGCAACTAATTTTTTTATTAATTGGTAATTTTAGTTCTGTTACCGTCGTTCTGCTATTTATATGTTCAAACACAGCTAGTTCATGTTTTTTCTTAAATAGTGCTGTTGTGTATGTTGTTTGTTAGGTTATTATTTCATTTTAGATATGAATATGGAAAGTTTTTTTGGTTATTAGATTTAGGTATATTTTTCTATGAAATATTTTTGATGACATTTATTAACAACTTTATACAGTCTTTCATTTGGATATCTTGGAGATATAGAAGTTAATGGTTACATTTTTTACTATGATACGCGAATAAATTTATACTTGAGTTCAGGTAAAATATTGACTATGTTACCTTACGCTTCCTAATTTATCATGACAGGGGCAATTTTCATTGTGTCTGAGATTTAACAGAAATAAATGTGATAATGCTGTTATGATCTGAAACACTCTTTTCTTTACCCACATATATAGCTTTACTTTCATTTACGTCTGACTGAGTTTTATTTACTTAAAACCTACTATTATTGTTATATATTTATAATAACCACTTTCGTAATTACTCTCACTTACATATTAAAGTATTAGGGAAAAAATGATGAAATCTTAAATAATCGTAACTTAGAAATTAAGTTATTTAAAAAATATAGTTTAAAGTACTGAAAATAATTAAGGCCATTATTAATTATGCGTAATTAGTCTAAAGAGAGCAAAATTGTATTATCTTCTTCTTTTCAGGAAACAAGGTATACAAAATTTTAGAAAAGAAGAAAAATACATTAATTATTAAACTTATTTTTCTGCATAAATTATTATGTAACACAAGGCCATAATAACGACGTTTTCACAACTATTGCAAAAAGGTCGAATTCTGCGAACATTTAGGCGTCATTAGACGTCGTGATACAATGCTTTCACAACCAAAATAAAACCCGAGAAAGATGCAATAACGACGTCTATTCAACATAAACCTCATCTGCAAAGACGTAATAAAGACGTCTTTGCAACGGTTGCAAAACAGTGGAGTTTCGCGGACATCTGGGCGTCTTAAAGACGGCATAGTGCAATGTTTTTGCAACAACATCTGCGACGAGTTTGCAACGTCGTTACGACGTTGCCGTGCTACTTTGGGATATATATATATATATATATATATATATATATGTATGTATACTAACTTCTGAAAATGCACGTAGTTTTCGTTTTACTATTGAAAACAAATTATCGGAAACTAATTGCGTAAGTCTTACTGAAACCTTCCCTTCTAACTGTTGAACATTTTGTCAGCTTAATACAAGAACAGATCATTCACAGCGAAGCAAACACGGGAGAGCTGTCAGCAGTCTACGATTCAGCTTAGTCCCAGCCCCACATGCACCTTTTCTAAATACGTATGTATAATTTGAGGCTTAAGGAGTAGCAGAGACTACAATAAGAACGGGCGAGATTGAAGTTACAGGGAGGTAGAAAATGAATAAATTGCATTAGGCATTGTAATGTTAAAATTACTATATTATCTTATAAGAATACCTGTAGTTTATGCCCGACTACTTTTCAATTTTTATGTAGTTACTGTACCCACGTCCTACAGAAACTAAATTATTCGCATAATTATCTGCTCTTGATTTGCAGACAAGAAAATTAGTAAGAAAAACAGAAAAATAAGATCGGAAATTCGTTCAAAATTTACATACACTGCCCTCCAAAAATTAAGGAACAGCATGTTTTTTTGTGGATAATTTGAGAATGAAGCAACATAGAAACAAGAAATTTAAATTACATGTTTACTAAGCAGCTCCTTAACGAATGCGACATAGACTGTTTCTAAAGTTTAACACAAACATGAATTACAACAAAAAATTGCACTCTTAGTAAAAGAATCCCGTCTTGGGGAAACAGTATATCATAGTTTTTTTAGAAAAATGGGGGGGGGGGGTAACATTACAAAAATGGGTTCTAATAAGGAATGTGTCTATCCTTAGGTGCAATACATTGGCGGCAGCGACGTTCCATGCTGTCAATTAAGTTGTCGGTTACTGAAATGGAAAGCAACGATCAGATACGGAGTAATCCTTGCTCAAGATCTTCTAACGACCTAGGAAGCCTTAAAGCAGCAACCTGTCTCCCAAGGTAGTCCCAAACATGCTCTATCGGATACACGTCTGAGGATTCAGCTGATTATTCCATCCGCTCCATACCGTGACCCTCAAGATATTCTTCAACAACCCGAGCTCGGTGCGGTAGTGCATTGTCGTCCATCCGAAAAATTCAGGACCAATAGCAGCGGTATATGGGCGGACATCAAGGATTTTGTCTCCATACCTCACACCGGTCAAAGTTCAGTATATGACCAAGGATCTTGTCTCCATACCTCACACCGGTCAAAGTTCGTCCATGGAACACATGAAGGTCAGTGTGACCACCGAGAGAGATCCGGAAACAAAACATTATTCCACCACCTCTGTAACTGTGTCTTTCCACAATGTGGGACTGGATGCATCTGGTGCGTTGTTGCCTCTAGATCAGCTGACGACCTGAATCACGCTTCAATGTGAACCTGAAGTCGTCTCTGAAGAGAACAGGCGCCCATTGTTAACTGGTCCAGGAGACGTGTTCTCTTATCCAACTAAGGCCTAAGAAATAAATAACGGTCTCCCGCAGGTTTAGTAACTCTAGGTCTGCCTGGAACATGTCATCTAGACACAGAATCCTCGGATTCAAACTAATTCCATAGTCGGTGGACCACACTACGAGAGACATTAAGACATCTAGCAGCATTAGCTTGTGACAACCCCATTTCCATCTATCCGATCGCCCGCCACCTCAATGAATCGGGCAAACGACTTCTCCTGGACACGATAGACTCTCCTGGATATTGTCCACGAAACTGTAATAACAACTGAAGATCAACACTCGTGAACAAAAATTACATTTTTTGCACTTTTCTCCAACTTTTATATAAGTATTCATTTCTATAAAATAAAAATGGTAGCTATTGGTTTTGCATATAATTTCTTAAACTTCATTACTGTCATCCATATAAACTGTGAATTTAAACGTTACTCACATTTTTGTGGGGGTGAGCTTTAAAAAAAATGCTGTTTCTTAACTTTTGGAAGGCAGTGTATATATACATATAGATATATGAATGATATTGTAAATTAGTTTACAGTAGTAATAATTTATTTGTTTTCTTTTGAATTTACATGAATAAAACATTTAACTTGCTTTATATGAATGGAATATATATATTATACTGTATTTGTTAAATATATATATATATATATATATTTAAATATATATATCAAATGAAAATGGACAGTAAGTTCTGCTAGTAGTACTTAAATCTTTAATCGACTATAGGGAAAAGGATAAATTGAAAATTCAAGTACAGAAATTAAAATGTTACGATTTAATACATCGGTGGAGAATTCAGATTTTGATATTAATATATATGAATACAAATTTTTGTTTCTTTGACAGATTTCGCATCATTTTCCAACCTTCCAATATGATTATATTTTTTTATTTATACCGGGCTAAATTTTTTGCCTGTTATTTTTTTTTTCTTATGCAATTTCCACTTTAAAAGTGAGGTATTAATATGGCCAATTCACATTTCTACATGTTTTGCGTCTAAAGTTTCTTTCAAAATATAATCATCCGTCGATCTATAACAGCCATTGATATCACAGCTTTTAATCGACATACATATAGAGTAAAATCTGTGAAGAGGTACAGATATATAAGATAATAGGTAGATGTAAATACATTAATATTTTCTGCTATGAGGCAAAATTGTATTCAGTTTCTTTTATTTAGAACATATTAACGCCATTTAAATTTATGCAGCATTTAAAGCCTCTTCCATTCTTCGAGGCATTCTTACATGATATTTTTTTTAAACAAAATACCTTATAATTAATGGTAACATGCAATTTTACTTATCTTTTGATTCTGTCAGGAGAAGTTAAAAGAAATGGCCTAAAATTTCAGCTAATGTTTCGTCTTACCTAAAACAGAAAAGAATATTTTAATGAAAAGTTTATCAAATGAAAAGAATAAATTTTATGCTAATCAAATTAAATATTAAAGAAGAATATACTTATTAAGATAAAATTTGAGAATGAAAAGATTTTTCCTGAAATAAAAAGAAAAACCGAATCTAGAGCAAGTTTCGGAGAGCCCGATTTACAATATCAAGAAGTGCCGAGAAATCATAGCGCAGAAAATCACCGTTGTTAAAATACTCTTAACAAAAATCTTATTTTTGTTTCGGCTCACTGTCAGTTGAATTTATGTTTCGCTAACTGTGATATGTTGCCTTTTTATCTTTTTCAATGTAAAATTTCAGTATTGTTTCTTGTAATTTCAGAAATTATTTGTAGAAATCTGAATTTACATACATTTTGATGCGTATATTTCCGAGCATATTAAAATGTGTAGCGGTTAATGTTTAATCATATCGTTGTAAAATATTATACCTTGCCGAAAACACCACACTATGAATATTACACAATTAATTATGTTGTAAGGTATTTACTCCCTCTTTTCTGCATGCCTTTGCGGTGTAATTTGAAGCACACTTGACGCGTATTCGAGCGGTATAGGGCTGGAGTCCCGACGAGTGCACCGCTCAATTTTCACGTCTCCTGCTTCAAAATAGCCTAATGACTCTACATGTTGCGCCCAGACTAGAGCTTTGTGGGGGATAATTCATCACCACCAGGATTTGGAGATTGGGTCCCCTCATTCACAGTCGATCTTTAAATGGGGGAGTATGTAAGGTATTTTCTTTCTCCTCTTCGCATGCCTTCTTGGTGTTATTGGAAGCATACCCGACGCGCATTCGAGAGGTCGAGGGTTCGAGTGCCGTCGAGAACACTGCATATTTTTCACGTCTCCTGCTACCAAAAAAAAAAAAAAAACACCTAATGACTTTCCAATACAGTTAAAAAACAGTGTTGTTAACTATGATCTATAACTTGGAATCGGCAACGAGTTGAAGACAGAATAGAGTGGGGAGGAGGCTGACTGTATGAATAATTAACAAATTTCCTGTTGTGCACAATATCTAATTTTTATGCACCAGAAATCATTCAATATCTTCAAAAAATTCTGCAACAACAGCAAGTCAGAATTGTTGCAATTAATTCCGTAATTAGAAACTGCGATAATTTCATTTCTCCTAATTCTTTGATTTATCTGCAAATAAAAGGGACAGTACTTCTGAATGCATACTCGAATTATTTACAGCGTACTAAGTCGAAAGCAGGCATTATAACAAACACAAAAATGTTAAATGAATATACACTGAAGGTGTAAGTGTCAAGAAATCAGAAAAGACTCACAGGGTGACTGACAGCCACCCTTCCAGAACACTATTCTGAAGACATAAGAAATTTTAAATTTGTTTATCCCGGACAACGTTGATTTAAAACAATAAAAATTCGGGAACAAATTTGTTCTGAAAGCAGAACCAACTATTGACAAAAGTCTCATCCAGTGAATTCCGCTATCATCTGGTTACGTTTAGATAGTGTCAAAAAAAATTGGTGCCAGCCGTAGGAAATGGAATGGCCTGCCACTTTCCGTGAAGTGGTCTTCGAAACTCATTATAAGTATTGTAAAATTTTAAAAGGCTCCATTTGACAGAGAAAAAGACGACGATAAGAAAATGTGCTCCTGTTTTCTTTTGCTGGAGTTCGACAGTTTACAGCTTATTTTCCTCTCTTTCCAATACACAGATTTAAATCACCAGTAGTTGTAGAGAAGTCATAAGAGCAATACACGTAATTGGTAAAGAATACCTCTGGTCGTTAAAAACGTGACTCGACGAAAGGCTTTAAAGTAAATGAAGATTTCTAGAGACCTGAATAAATGCGATTGACTTTAAGACGACATAAATCAAATAAAAAAATGAGTACAAAATATTTAAATTATAATTATTTATTCATATATACCTCGAAATTATAAAAATTAATTTTGATCTCTGCACTATCTATCCTTTACAGAAAAAAAATGCACAAATAATGAGAAGAAAAATAAAAATATAAAATATGATTTGCTTAAAAATGCATAAAATACAAATGAAAATAATAATGAATCATATTAGTACAACAGAATATTATAATGAAATGCATAATCATGAAAATGAAAAGTGCATAATAAAATTATGTTAAATGTATAATTAATGAAAATGTATTTGAAATAGAAATTAATGTACTGCATTTCAAGCACTCAGGTAAATTGATTAAGCGTCATTTACCTGTAGGTTTATTTTATTTTTCATAAAATTTTCTAACTAAATTAATGATTAACAACCATTCTGTAATTTTCTACGCGCTTTTTGGCCTACGATGACTAAAAATTTACAGATTGTTTTGAAATTTTTTAAAGTTTATCCAAGCTTAGGCTATTGACATTTATGCAGATAAATCTGATAATTATTCTTCTTTAACGTATCTACAATGTGAGTTAACAGTTTGGAAATATTTAACTACTGAATGACAGTACATGTAACAGCATAAATTTGTGTACTTAATACAGTGTATTTTTAATAATGTTTTGAAGCCTTTTAATTTTAAATGATTATTCCATTTTATGCCAAAATTAGATTCTTCTTTATTCTGCTGTCTCAAATTTCACTTAAAGGGTATTCAAACGTCTTTCAGAAACGTTCTAAACATCTGAGTCATTGATATAGTTAGTTATATATATTATTTTATTGAAGGGCGTTATCAAACAGCTCTTTAAGTCATCCTTTTTTCAACAAATAATACAACAGGATGGAAAAATAACTTAAACTACAAGAGGATAAAAGCGAAATATGTAGCATATTATATCTTCCTCTGAAATGCGATAGGTTTGGTTTGGTTTATTTAATTACGGCAAAGCCTAAAGGGCTATCTGCCTAACGGGGACACGTAATGGCAAACCGCACATTGAATTGATCAATGTTAACGAATTTCGCTTACTGCACATGCTCAGTTGCGTACCGTAGGGCGTGGCAGGAAATACTAGCGATTAAGCCTAAGCAACACTACACAAGCTTGTTCATCATGCAGATCTTATGGACTATTTACAATTACAATACTCCCGAAATTTATGTGTGCTTAATGCATTTGCTTCTGTTTCATTTCATTTTGGTTTATTTTGTTCATAAACGTTACATTTAATATCAGTTATTTATAATAATTTCCTTGATTTTAATTCAGTAATTTAAACTGGATTTATTCTTATTATTTTCTTTAACTGGATTTAAAGTATATACGAATGGAACATATAGTTATTTACCATACGCAATTGCTTTTATTCCTCACAAGTATATTCAATAAAGATTCAGCTAATATATCCTGTAATGTTTCCTGTTTTGTAATCATTCTTAAACGAAACTTTAAGTAGTTTACAATCGATAGTTACCATCTAAGTAATAAAGCAACTTACAACCTAACAAGCTTTAAAACCCCGAACTGTTTACGCTCAGATAACAGAATATCAAACACACACCGTATTTATCTTCTTTTAAAATTGTACCAAAGGTCGTAATTACACCAAATTCTCTTCTGCGCATGCGCAGTATGCGAAATTCGTTTAACATTGATCCACTGAATGTAAAGTTTACCATTACGCTAACGGGAGAAATTCCTTCGTGCAGGACTTCGCGGGATTTAAACCTCGGACCCAGATACCAGTGTTTAGTGACTTTATCGCTCGGCCGCTCGTTGACGTCGTGAAAAACATTAAGCACACAAAATTTCAAAGCGATCGGATGATTCCGTCTTGGTGCGTCGTTTTTTTTTTTTTTTTTTTTTTTGTTGTTGTTTTTGTTATAGAATGTATTTGTTTGATAGAATAAAACGGAATTTCTAGTCTAAATCTCCATCTAGATTGGACGTGCAAGCATCTCTCTTAAAATGTTCTTTTATGTAGTTGTTTGTTTTATGATAGCTACAGAAATTGTTCCAAAAGAAACCTTAATACACTCTATAATAAAAAACTCGACGCACCAAGAAAGAGTTGTCCGATGGAGACAAAAATTGTTGGACAGAAAGATTATGTATAGAATAGAAAATTATTAAAATTTCAGAACAATTGAACGATTTATTTCAGTTACATAGTTACAAAGGAACGTGATCAATAAGGTATTGAGCCACCTCTAGCCTCGATGCAAACTGCCACACGGCGTGGCATAGCTTGATAAAGCTCCCGAATGGTCTCCTGCTGCATTTCTTGCCAAATTTATCCTGTTCTCGAGCTAGGTCATCAACATTCCCTGGTAGATGCAGTCGTCTTCCCATCATATCCCAGACATGCTCGATGGGAGAGAGATCTGGTTGGCCAAGGAAGTACTTGACAAGCTGTAAGACAGTTCATAGGAACACGTGACGTATGTGGTCTGGCATTATCTTGCTGATAAATAAAGCCAGGGTACTCTGTGCTGTTGGTGTACCTCTAATGACGACCAAAGGGGTGAGGTTATGAAGAGAAATGGCACCCTAGACCTTGACTCCTGGTTGAGGGCCTGTGTAGCGTGCAGTAGTGAAAGCATGATCACTACGCTGCTTTGGGCGTCTCCAGACACGTCTTCGATGATCGTCACGAACTAGTTGGTAGCGGAATTTGTTCCTAAAGACTATACACTATACGTCCCCAGTCAGCATCATTCCAATCCGATCGAGCCAAGCACCACTGTAATCTGGTTCGACTGTCTGCAGGCGGGAGTGGCAGGTGGCGTAACGGTCGGTGAGAGCGTAGATTTTGTTCTATCAGCCGTCTGTGAATGTTCATGGTGGACACCCATGTGCAGGTCGCACATTTGGTGGTTGATAGCGATGAATGAGGCGCTATGACAGCTGATCTGACAACCACCTCCCGATCTGCTGTGGCCCTAGGTCGACCGCTACTATCATGACGCTGAAATCTGCCATTGTCTACCCATTCTTGCCTGTATTTTCTAATCGCCGCATCGCTTCGACTCATAAAAGAGCGATTCTGTGATTTGCCCAACCTGCCTCTTTTAATCCTATGATAAGACCTCTTTCACACCCTGACAGTTGCTCGTAATGAGTTCGAATCCTGCGACAAAGCGGTTTTTCAGTCGCTGAAAAGTATCCTAAATCGCAGTGCAACTGAAATTTTTAACAACAGTTCAAGAACAGCTTTTTATATACATGGGCTGGATGCGCTGTTCTGATGAACTGGAGATCGCACTATTCATTTATTAGACGCCAAATTTTAATCATTTGCATATTTGGTCAAAACATTAAGCACACAAAATTTCAAAGCGATCGGATGATTCCGTCTTGTTGCGTCGTTTTTTTTTTTTTTTTTTTTTTTTTTTTTTTTTTGTTGTTGTTGTTATAGAATGTATTTGTTTTATGATTGTATTTATCCTGTTTTGAGGAATGAAAGCAGGAATCCCTGATAGTATGAATTTACAGTATTCTAAACAGTTGACAGGATTTACGTCCCTGTGACTTCCACGTATTTCAAACTGTTTCTACTCTTTTTTATGCGGAGAATACAGTTGACGTTTCCTCGGCAGCTAGTTGCATAGTATACATCCCATCGACTCTTTAACAGCTTTACAAAACTGTTTTTCAACTGCTTAGATTAGGTGATTAACCATTCAAGTTCTCCGATTCTTCTTGCAGTTTACGTACATGTTAATTAATCAAGAAATAAATATTATATTCAGATTAGGCACAAACAATATATGAGCATACATGCATGCGAATATTGAAAAATACGTTCTAATAAATAAACTATATTATCGTAGTTAGAAGCAAAGGTACAATATTAAAATAATTTCTCTTTCATAGAATTTAGTATTTACTTAGTCCATCTGTGTTGATGTTTTAATTGTAATTAACGGTTTTATTACTGCATGGCAGGAACATAAGATATTATGATCAGCCTGTTTTTTACCTGGAAAACTTGCGAAAACTTTTCATAAGACATAATAAAATACAAATCTAACTATGATCGTTTATAAGTTTTTTTCTAATTTTATTCTTTTATATTTAGTTAATTAAATAATTCTAAAATTTGTGTTCATTAGAAAGGTGATTTAACAGCTTTTCCAAACAACAGAGAATGAATTAATCCGGCAAAATTTTAAGCTTTATAACAAGATTAGAGGCACATCGTTTGAATACCCGTCATGAACTAGTCCATTATAATTGTTTTCTTAACAGTAACATGAAAAGATGTAGTTAACCAATGCTACGAACTCTTCATATGCTACTTACTGCACTAGGCACCTATGCCTCAGTTTTATTGGTAGCGAAAATTTGTAATAATTTTATTAGCTTCAGAGAAACGCTCATCATAATAACTTAAAACATATAGTAAGTAATTCAACAATTGATATTCTATTAATTATATTCGAGCTGCTCCGTGTTCAACGGATGAGAGCGAACGGTCGCATTTTCCCCCTAAAAAACTGAAAACACCCCAACTCGACCAAGAGCAGCATACGAGTTTCGATTACCGTGTGGGGTGGTGGTGGATTGACATATTAAATACTCAGTAATATTAATTAATAAATAGCAGAATTAAGTACGAACAGAAGTAATCCAGAGCATATATATTTTATTATAGGTTAAATTTAAATTATTAATTATATCAATTCTTAGATAATTTTAGTTTTACTTTCAAAATACCAGAATTATCAAAAGTTTCCAATAATTTAAAAAAATACATTCATCGAAAATAAAAAAAAATGGTCTAACATAAACTTAGTCAAAACCATTATTATTGCAATGGCAATTCTTAATCTTCTTGGTAAAAAAAATCACTTTTAAGTGCTTGCTTGCCTCTGCATTCAAAAAGATAATTCCGCCTACCGATCAAGCAAAGACTCATACCTATTTATAAGAATTTACATTTTAGCATACGTTTGATTCCTTTTCATCTTTCACTTCAACCATCCATTCTTAAGACGTGATTTCTGAGAATATATATTTTCCTTTTTGATAAAATGCAATGCAGGTTTTGTTTATGTCGTTTATAGAAGTTTTGGGTTTCCTCTGAAATTGCAACATTTTTTATACATTCATTTCTTTAGTTTCCCTTTTTCTCCAAACTGTATTCCTGAAGTTTGTCCTATCTTAATCCCTTCCTTTTCCACTCAACCTCTTTTCTTTCTCTAATTTTGAGCGCTCCATCAGGAAGGCTTCCAACCAGTGTCTTATCTTTTTACTGTCACAATTTATTACTAGTTTTTCTGCTCTGGGGTGTATACTTTCACCCATGTTATTTAGCAGTCATTATCCCTCCAATATGAAAGCTACCTAATTTTTATTTCCAAGAAATATCGTTTTTTCATGCTCTAACAATATTATTATATTTGTGTGTTTTTCCTTCTGAAGAGATGAAACTTTTTTGCCAACTCGATTTAACGGAAGACATTTTCCGTTTGAAAATACATTTGTTTAACGTTCGTATGATAAATTATTAAAAATAATAATGTATCTCGAAACATTATTTTTAAGCGAGATCGAATTAACCATAAATTTAATTTCTTATTATCAAAACTTAAAATAATTCCAGAACATTGACTAGCGTTTCCAATTTTATTAACGCTATTAAGTTTAAATTTTACACTGAAAAAAATCTCGTTTAATATAAAAGAGCCTTAACGAACATATATAAGAATAATATTAACAGCCAGGTTCTTCTTTTGAATAGTTTAATCAATTTCAGTTGCTAAAGAATGTTGTTATCAAAAGCTTTCTTACTAGTATTTTGAGAGTTAAGAGAAGATGGAAAAGTGTTTCGATCTGTAGAAGGGGCGTATCAAGTATTTATACCAAATAAGTAATGTAAGCTGGATCTTCATACTGATGAATTTCCTCTCCCCCTTTTTTGAATTTTTAAGTTTTCAAAATTTCTTTTAAATTTTAATAAAATAAAATTACTATTTAATAGGATTTCTATAGGATTCAATTGTCCTCCTCCCTCCAAAAAAACTTTAAATTGCCAATATTCATGTATGTATAAGATTCGGATAGTTAGCATGGTTCTTCTAGGAATTTTTGAATCCCTTCATTATACATTGTACCTGAAGGAAATCTACTACATTTAATATTATCTCCATTAGCTTATTTCATACGAGGCAAAAAAGCAATTATAAACTGGAGTAGATATTTTGAAGAAAATCAGACACAAGACCTTCTTCTCTAGGGGCAAGAAAAGATTTTTCAGACGTAAATATTGAAACTTGGTTGTTTGAGAGCTAGGATTTTCAAGGTCAACAATGTTAAGATTATACTGAGAATATACGGATGGTGGGAAAAAACTAGCGATCGGGCAAAATGCAAAGGACAATTAGCCTTGAACGAGTGTGGTGCAAGACGGCTCAGCCGTATTCTATATAGCCAGCGAAGCCAAACTTTAGCTGACACCCACTTGAATCAAGACGGTAGTCGTATAGTCAGTAAACGGATCCTGCAATGATTGTTTCACCATATCGACTTCGGGAACCGTAGACACGAGAGAGTATCATTCCTCGATGCATACAATCAAGCTATACGTCTTGACTGGGCAATGTAAATTAGAGAATGGACTCTAGAAGACTAGAAAAAAATAACATGAAGTGATGAGTCTTGAATCCCACTACGTAACACCTACGAGATCCTGAGAGTATGGCGTCAGGCTGATGAAGCCATGAATCCTGCATGTCAGGTTGGAACTGTACAAGGCCATGGCGGCTCAGTCATGGCCTGGGGTGTTTTCCCTTGTCAGTGTTTGGGATTATTAGTACTTGTACTTCCTCAATATAGTTCGGAATGAAAAGTTGGTCGGCGATCATCTCCATCCATTTATTTTGTCCTGTCATTTGCACGGAAATGGAGTATTTAAGTAAGATAGCTCCACCTTTCCCAGGTTCCGGTTGAACATTCCCGACTTCTCTGTCATGAATTGGTTACCTAGAAACCCTAACTTAAATCCTACTGAGAGCCTTTCGAATGTTTTGGAGAAAGGTATGAGATCCCATCATACAACACTAGCCATCCTTCCAGAATTATGTACAATTCTATCTGATGCTTGGCAAGTCATTCCCATAGAATGTTTCTGAAAACTTATTAAATCTATGCCAAGTCGTGTGACATCCATTATCTTAGCAGACGAGGCCCAACTCGTTATTGACTTGCTATCTCTAATTCAGTGGCACTTGAGTGTATATAGCAATCTGATTTTACAAATAAGTATCGATAGCATTTTATAATTAATGATTTTTAGCAGATAAATTTCATGTGCCATTAAATAATAATTACAAAGGCACACATATTGCCACATTTAAAATGTTTACTCTGTAATAGTAATATTCTGAAAAGCAACTTTCTCAAGGCAGAACTTGTTACAGTAGTTGATGTTCCACATAATTTACCAAAATCTTTATAAAAGTGTTATAAGTGTATCACAAAAGCAGAATTCGCTGGTGATTGTGATTAGAAAGAAATATTGCGCACAGAGAAAATGTGATAATATAAATAAAGAAATATGCCCGTTCCCATACAATGGTTCTACTGAAGTAGACTTAGTAGATTAATTATTGAAAATTATGCATAGCAGCACTTAGTTTTCAGATACGAATCTTACCAACAGTGTGTTTCTTATTTACACATTAATGCCAGCCTACATTTACATTAACGTAATTCGGAAGATGCAGTTAAGGATCTATGTGGAATAACTGGAATAGTTTCTGAATAAGATGTGACAATAAAGTACGCATTTTTAAGCCATAATAAACTCACTCTGTTACGTCTACAGAACTAGAAGCGTCATTTGCGAAAAGAATAAATTCAGTGTTAGTAATAGGTTTTCCAAATAAAACTTGCGTAAAACTTGCGTACAAACACAAACGAGTGTAGTAATACGTTATCTGTAGAAAAGTATATTTTTCTTTTCTTCATCCGCTTTTCTCTTGTAGCACTGTTTTTCTGAAATATGTATGTATAGGTAGAATTATTTAAGGGGTTTTTTGCCATGTGAAATTGTTCATAGTTGCGTTGTTAAACGTACAAGAGAGTATCACCTCATTTAGGAGTTGCACATAAAAAGACAGCACGTTAGCGAAAGCGCTAAAACAAACTTTCATTGCAGCAGATAATAATATCATGATGTCGTCCACACATTTATCACCCTTTCTCCATTGCAGAATATCAAAGTATTGTAGTAAAAGATAAACTTTACAGAAGGTACGGTTGAAAGGAAAGATGTAGGCGAAGTTTTTATCTCGTATGCTCTTAGTAAAGGAATGTAGCCCATTTCATTAGCACTGCGTCAGTGCGATGATTGACACAAAAAAAATCTAGGGTTGCTTCAATTTAATGTAAGTTGATTGGGTTGCTTCTGATTCCACAACGTTACGTTGAAGTAGAAGCTAGAAATAGTTAAAAGTACCTTGAGGGATTTAAATCGAAAATTAGCATCTCTCAATTAGCCAGAAGCACAACTTCTGAAAGGATCGGAAGATATGAATAATGATTTGAATGTTCACGTTGGAATGAATAAATAATAGGAATGCTTTTTTTTACTCTTATAAAACTGAAAGCAATAGACATGTAAAAATATATTTTTAAGTAAATATTGCAAGGATGTGAGTGGCTGTGCTTCACGAAAAGATTACTTTTGCAAATGATGCTGAATGTGATGCTCTTCCGTGGAAGAAGAATTTAAGAGAATAAAAAAGACAAACATTGGTAATCAGGGCTTTACTTATACAGTAATGCTACTGACTTGTTATAGCTTCCCCGTATGCACATTGTGATTTAAAAATGTAAGAAAATTCATTTTCTTTCGTAATTAATTTACATATCATTTGGTTAAAAATTATACACATATAAAGACTTCTCATTACATGGAAATCACACTAGGAATTCTAAAATGACTACTAACAGGTGGCTATGTTCTGAAGCGACTAGCACAGTTAACCTAAGTGTACAGCCAGAGTTTGATGAATTTATTGTCACGAGATTTTGAAGAATTGTCGTTAAATAGGTAAATACTGGTAAATGAAGGACAGTTTTATTTTCACTTTTAAGCATGATATACAATATAAAATGTTAATAGTTTTCCACTCGGAAATTATCCATTAATTTAATGTTTGAGAATGCATATAACAAAAATAACACATGTTAAATATAGTTAGTTTGGGATAATTTTAAATTAGTTCTATAATTTAAGGGCCGGATTAATAAAAACGATCATTAAAGCATATGATAGTTACGTAATTTTTCAATAATGTTTAGATGTGTCATAAAACTAGTTACGTAATCTATAATTTAAGGGCCGGATTAATAAAATCGATCATTAAATCATGTGATAGTTACGTAATTTTTTCTATAATGTTTAGATGTGTCATAAAATTCCGTTTTTATGAATAACAACTGATACGCTTCTGATTCCACAACGTTTTATATGCCTAAATATAAAATGCCTTAAAAAGTTTTATATGCCTAAATATAAAATGAACAGAATTGAAATAACTTTTGATGGTATATTATTACTGGGAGGCCATGGCCAGTTTAAGTAGTAGTATTAAAAGCAGAGCAGAATGATTTAGAAATCATACTGAAATATATAGTATTTGATATTATTCCACGTTTTCGTTTAGTACAGAATATCTTTAAGGAATCGGACAACCTTCGTTTTAGTTATGAAAACATTTATTTAAGCAGTCCTTGCCCATATTAAATCACTCACTCGGACGCTACACAACTATCTGGCTAGCAGAAGCACAAAGAGATAATTTAAAACTAATATTATATGCATAAATGTTTCCGTAACTAGTTCACAGTTTGTTTTTGTTTCTAAGCTAGCCAAGTATGCCAAGCATTTTTTCCCAATTACTAAAACATATAATCGCTGCTCAAATAGGTGTTTGGTGTATTTAATTATGGCAAAGCACACTAGGGCTATCTGCCTAAGGAGAGGGATGCCTTCGTGGAGGACTTTCTAGGGAAACTGGCTCGTATACACGTTACACATAGGGAAAACCACGAAAACACCCATGCAGCCAGCCCACTCACGGGATTCGAACCTCGGGCCGAACTACCAGTGTTCAGCGACTTTACCGCTCGGCCGCTGGTGGGCCCCTGCTCAAATAGGCAAAATTTACTAAAATTTCAAACTGCAGACAATACAGCTTAAAGCTGAAGCATGTCTGCAGTAGCGTGAAAAAAGAGCTGAGTAATACACTACGTAAATATAAGGGGAAAGAAATGCCCATAAAGAAATAAGCACTGTATGACAATTATTAGCAAAGAAACTATTATCTTTTGTAAGAAAAACCCCTTTTTGTTTCAGCCTCAGTATAAAATCTAAATCACATTTTGATTACAAAACTCTTCACCCATCTGATACGTAGAAATCAGGTTAGATAAAAGTAGTAAAACATTCGGAGGCTAGTTTACCGGTAAAAGAGGTCAGACGTGGGAAGCGTGTGTCAGCCTCTATCTGCCAAGGCGACGCACTCTCCCGTCACAGATCTGCTAGATTTATAGTTTTTTTTTTATATATATGTATGGAGAAACTGCTATGGTTAAATTACCCTGAAAACAATCCAACAAGCAGAAAATACTAAAGCATTCTACTACCGTTATTCATAATTACATATTAGCATTCTATTAACTTACCAAATACATTGGTGAAATTACTAACTTCAGACAGAACTGACAAGTAAAACTTAACATATTCGTGCTTTAGTATTCTGTTGAAAATTACACATCGATTAATAATGCCATTGTATAGTCCAACTGTGCATGTTTCGATCATTGAACCATTAATAATAAAATTACAAATTAAAATAATGTATAAAATAAAATCAACAAATATTTTCTTTAGCTATATGGCTTATAACAGCAAGTCATACTTTTTTTTTACTAATTCTTTTTGAACACTATCTAAATTTTTAAATCACCTATAGAAACATTTAAGAAACTTAAGAGAGCTTAGGCATTTTGTTTCTAAATTTTGTCAACTTTAATGAAATAAATTAAAGAAAGCGGATAGTTTTCAGTTTGTTTGCTAAATTTCTTTGCCATTTCTCTTTGTTTTAATATACTAAGAAATTTAAATAAAAATTACATTTTGCTCAAAATTCCTGGAGTTAGAAGCATCTACTTAAAATTAACGTCAGCATTTCGAACGATTTATGTATGCATTTAAATTTCTTTTTGGATAACTTTGCTCAGTTTCCATATTCATTAAATATAATTCCTTAAGCTAGGCATTAAAGAAACATGAGAGAAAATAATCCATTACATTCTTTATTCTCTCTTGAGTGTGACAATGCAAATATTTTTCTAAATAATAAAACAGAGGAAATGCTATATTACCATGAGATACGAGACTCGTTAACGTTATAAAAATCTCTTTCTCAAAACTATCGATTCTAGGTAGTGTTTCCGATGATTATCTCAGAGTGTTATCTCAGATCATATGTGTGAACATGTATGCATAATAACGGTGAAACATCCTTCAGTAACTATGAATAGAAAATATGTAAATCATCAAAGGATAAGAAATAATTGGATATTATTATGTTCAAATAAGGAAACCTAAATCACGAGGAAACTGGAAACCCTAAAATAATATTATGTGCCAAGATATGCAATAAGTCAAATATTTACTCTGTTTCATGCAGCAGAAATTTAAGTTCTGTGAACAGAGGCTAAAATTTGCTGATGAGTTTCACTGTGTCAAATTTTGAGATGTATTCATCAAAACAAAGATTTGAAATAAACTTTCTTTAAATTGCCTAGTGCTAAGGCAATTCAGTTTACTACTGTATCGTTGATTACAATTCCCGCATCAGATTAGTAAACAACTTAAGTGCCACTTCAGATTAATTTCAAGAAACAGAATTGTTACTCTTAATAACAAGATTTTCATTCTTCGGCTGAAAATATTGCGGGGAAACGGCATAGCGAATAATAACTAATAACGGTCTATAATTACAAAACATGGACCCAATTTACTTTCAATATAAAGAAAATCGCTTTTGATAAATTGATATTTTGGTATATTTGATAACTTGAACGAAACTTTAGCAAAGAGTAAATCACATAAAATATAGTTTCCTATATGCTCTTTAACCTTTGCATCAACTTGGTATCATATCTATTCTGAACTAATAAACTTAAAAATTTACGAATCTATATTTAATTAAGTAATTTACTTAAGTTCTTTAAAATAACATTATTTCCTTTTCAACTTATTCAAAAATTATAATTTAAGTAAACCAAGTTGCCTTATTTCTTGTTTATTTAAAAGGGGTTTTGAAACTCCAAAATCTTTAAAAAATTGTGATTTTCGGATTTTTGCATTTTCAAATTCTCTACACTTTTATCTTTCTAAAAATACCATTCTTTAATCTCTATGAAAGTTAAAACTGTAAAAAATCTAGTTTTAATTTGTCATCGAATGCTTTGATCAATGAAGATTTTTACATTAAAAAACATTTTTCTCCAAACGTGATCTTTTTCTATATTCAATGAACCTTTTTTCAAGAACTACTGCTCACAGGTGTCTAAAATTTTTATGGCTTATTTATTAGGTTTCCTAATATTTACTGAAATGAGTTTTTAGTGATAAACTAAGAAGAAAAGAATTAAAAAAAATTGTGTGAGAAAAGTGCTAAATTTTACTATGCCTAACTATATATTTTGTAAATTACTCTAAAATTCAAAATGTTTCAAAAGCTCGTTTCACTATAATCAGATAGGTATACTTTAATTACACAAAAAAAATTCAAGCGTGTATCTAGAGCAGATTTTGAGAAAAGGTACATCGAAAATGGCCAATTTAACATTGTCGGTATAGGGGTTGCTGATACCCCTTAAAGAAAATTGACATTAAGAAATGGCTATCGCGGAATATTTCTAATTTTCGATAAAGGTATGCTACCAGTGCTTTTATCATTCACGCGATCTGAAAAATGTTTACACAGCAAGAGACGTAAGGTCATTTAATTTAGCTTTTTGGCGGCTGACATCTCCATTCTCAAATTGCTGCCAGTCATCGTGGCATAAGATCTTTTGTTTATCTTTCAAATTATAACTATAATTGATTTAAATGAGTTAAACTCGCAAATGAAATGCAATAAACGTACTTTTTAGTTATTTATATCTTTAGTTACTTTTAAATATCTAACTAAATGATAAGATTTATAAGATATCCAATTGATAATTTTTATATTTATTCGAATTATTGTCACTATTAAAAAAACTATGTTTTAGCACCGTATATTACAATCCTCTGTTCAGAATACGTTTTGTCATGAACATTATTATTGCTATGAAACTTAAAACCATGTTCTATCCTCTCGTTTAGATAAATAAGTAAGTTTTGCTTTACTAGGTCTCATTTGTGCTTTCCATATAAATACTAGTTAAATTTATTTTAAAACTACTGTGAGTATGATTAAATTAACACCAGCACCGCTGTCTTCATTTCGCTTTCTTTATAGGAAGGAAGAAAACGTTTTAAAATTTACACTCATGAATGTTCTTTGAAATATAAATGATTAAAAATAAATATGATAAATGACTAAAATAAAAATGAAATATAAATACTTATTTTTTTTCGCTAAGTCAGAAAAACTGTTATAGAGTCCAAATAAGAAACTTTTATGCGTAACAATGTTTCGATTTATTTACATGTTTTATTAAATTTTCACCTTGAAATTGTAACTGTGAGTGTTTCATGAATATCTTATTCTGTATTCAAGAAGTGTTATCTCTTTATTAGTTGCATACCATTACTTTGAAATTTTTCTACTGCAATTTAATTTACTCAGATAGCTCTCACACTCATGAACGAATGCTTAGTCTGACTTCTTAATAGAGTTTGCTATTTACTTCACGTATCTGCTTGCTGTATACGTAAAGGATTTATTATGTTGCAGCTTAATAAACTTAAGTGTTTTTTGTGTCTTGACTTGCATTCCATTTTCAGTAACTTCAATTATTTTATACAGTACCACTAAATTATCTAACCATATTTATCCTTGCTCTCAGGTATTTTATAACTGCATATTAAAAACAAAAACCAAAAAAATGTCCTGTTTACTGATACTCATTCTGAGATTCGACTCACTAATTTACAAACTATTGCAGAAGGTGATTTGATTTTTTTTCTAATAACTTTGAGAGTAATTTCGAAATAGGAATAATCCTTTGAGAACCACATAGCAGAATATAAGACTATTCACTCCAGCCTGTTATTTTATAATTTATCACGTTTTTGTAACACTCGTATTTTAGATTAATAATTGCCTTCTGCTTTTCGCCTAGCATTTTTAGACAGTGCGTATATACTTTAGATCAATTTTTGCCCATAATAACAGTGTCATTTTGTAAACTCATATCAAGGTGTCACTTCCTAGAGGAGATTTTTAGAACGGGCTTATTACCTGCGCTCTCAGTGGCATTTGCACCCAAGTCATTCCATTCCTTAAATGAACATCATTAGCTCAAAACCCACCAGAGGTGCAGTGGATAAGCCTGCTGAACATTGATAATTCAATCAGAGTTTTGTTCCCGTATACTGAAAGAGTTGGCTTCATGACATGTTAATTTAGTTTTATGAATGATTAAGAATACGAATCATTTTGACTCATAGAGTCGTCCATGAAAGCATGCTTTCTAAAGCAAATAGCCCTCGAATACTTTGCTATGAATAATAACCTAAACTATACTTTCATCTCACAAATTAATTCACAAATTCATTCTTCTTAACCTATACCTACCCATGGTGAGGCAGAAACTGATACAGATTAGCGGTATAAACTAAATATTTATTAAACAAGTCTTTCAAAAAAAACCCAGTCTATGCATTTTTACTACTAATATATTTACCTGTCTCTCTAAATTCATGTAGCTACATACACATACAGCAGTAGTGATGAATTTAGCATGTATAGAGACAAACATAAACTACGCAAATTTTAAGCAATCCTCTCATGTAATGAAACCAAAACTAAAGCGCTATTTATCTGTTTTATCACTTATTTTTCCCCCGTTGTCTCCAGTGTTTACTGTATTCCAAGATAAGAAGCGTAAATTGCTTAAAATAAAGATAAAAATGTTTAACCCAGAAACGAAAATTAAGATTAGAAAATTATTTTGCTACTGTTTAAATATGCTATAATGTTGAAATGGAAATCATTGTTTCCTCTTTGAAAATGTAAAGCATGCATTACCTGAATCACACCACATCCTAAGAAGCAGTACGAAAATTATACTTTTCTCTTCTTGTATTAAAATATAATCGACAAAATAAGCTATTGCTTAAAAAAAAGAGCTATGGAATAAGTCCTCTTCTGGTACAGTATATTCCCAAACAGACCATCACTTAATAACAAAACCTTTCCATCAAAATACAGATAACAGAAAATGGAAATATAAAGATTTTCTTGTTTTTTAAGAACATGGAGCAACCAAGAGCATAAAAAAATGCAAGGCTATTTCTTTTAAAATTTCAAATACGTCAAGCTGATTTAACAAAATCTTTTAAGTTAATATTCTTCTCTTCGAAATAAATCTTACAAGATTTCATGGAAATTTTCTCTCAGAGTAATCACATCTGTGACTCCATTCTAAAGCATAAAATAAATTTGGTTTCCCAAATATAATCTACAACATTTCACCACATTATCACGTAGACATGAAAAGCTCTTTTTTTCTCCATCACTTCTCGCTCAGGGTTAGTATTATTACCTGGAAAAATTTAAGTGAATGCCCCGTGCATTGCCCTTGGGAAATGTATTTACAAACAGGAAGGTGTGAATAAAAAACACAACATTACAGATCTACATATTTTGATGCTAGGGCTTTGAAATTCTTTTCGCCATAAAAAATAAACTTCTGCACAATCTGCAATTCATATATGTTTCTCCAGCCAACATTTAGCAGCGATGAAGCGCAAGAAGTTTATCTTTTGAAAGAAAGGATAATTTCATGTTCTAGACCTTCAAAAAGATTCATATACGGAAAGAAAAGTGAAATTTTATATATTTATGTAGGAAAATTCAGTTTCGTCGAAAAATTATATTAATCCGTAGGCGTTCTTTTTGCTTCAGCAAGCCGTATATATCATGAAATTTCTGATACATTCTCTACTTCTGGAATCTGAAGAAGTTGCATAATTGTATAATATTCCATTGCGCAATCACTTTCAGTTACCTTAAATTAACGCCTGAGATAGGTGATGGTGGTTATGATACCTTTTTGAAAAGATCGGCATTTGCAGTTCATTGAAATATATTTGTTTATTGTTAGTTATAAAATATTATATTATTTAAGGAACAGATGCTCCAATAATTTTGTTAACAATTTCTTAAATGTACGGATTGGCAGTGTAGAAAAAATTAATAATTTGTAGGGTTTATATTTATTTTAACTAACATTTATTTTAAGTTTAAACTATCTTTCCTGTCAAGCCTTACTTTCCCCTGGAACTGCCAATGCCAGAGTATGTAAATTTTAGTAGAACGCGCAAGGATTCAAATTATCAGCGGAAGTATTCTGAGTTAAATAGAAAGGAAACGAGTTCGAAAGGGTGCTTTCTTGCTTCACGAGTGTGGAGGTGGCTAGTTAGAAATTGAAGAACAACGCGTTTCGGCCTGTGTGCTTGCCTCGGCAAATTGTTAATCTTTCAACGTAATATTCAGAGTTTGCTGAATTATCAGCGGTATTTTAGAATGCGGTGAGGTTAGTTACGTTTAGAGAGCCTCGTAGTTAGTCACTTGTGAGTATCTCTTTTTAGTTTCTTATATTTATTTTACCGCCGGGTCGGCGTAGTTTGTGAGCGTCAAGAGCACGCATTTGTAACTTCTAAAGTTGAATAAAAGGGATTTAAACCCTTCTCAAGACTTTGGTCTATTTCCAGTTCTCAGCAGTCACCACTTTGTTGCGTGCAGGTTGGAAGCAAAAACTTTACAAATTAAAACAAGGAACTGCCATTCCCGATATTACTTACTGTTTTGAAATATAAAACTCTGTTTCTCTAAAACTTCCATTTCAGCAATCTGATCTTGAACGCAATATAATAATACTTTCTTTACGGATGTTGAAAAGCATATAAAATATTTATCGGTATAAATTTCCGTTCAAATTTTTTTTTTTTTTTTTTTTTACTTATTTTCCATTTTAAGTTTCCTTTTTCCAAATAATTTGGACTTCATTTCATGGAAGTAGTAATGGAATATACGAGGCTGTTGCAACCCTCCTGGCTGGTAATAATCGGCCTCAAGGTTAAAGAAGCACAGCCAATATAGTATTATTCTTCGCTTAACGGTTTCCTTTCACTAAAATAAAAATTACAAGTTATTACCAATAAAAGCGCCTCTTCTTTTATTTAAAAGCGCATTCCTCTTAATGATTAATAATGTAAATCACTTAGGAAGCAGTTTCATCTGCACTTTTCAAATTTCAATGTAAAATGTTTATGCATACGGTAAGGTGTACGCAGTGTAAAACAGAAGTTTCAAAACAGTGTATCCTCAGTGTCTTAATCTATAAGCACATAAAACACACTAGGATAATTTATGTTTATAGAAAAGAATTTGTATGCGTAACAGCAATTCAGTGTAAAATGTTAATAACAGCGGAAAATATCAGTGTAATATATTTAAATTAATCACCAGTGTAAAATAGACGTTATCGGATCAGTTTAACAACAGTTTTTAAACATATATGCTTATAAAACGCACCAGGGTATTTTATGTCTATGTAATATTTATGTAAAATTATTGTACTGTGTAAAAATATCAGTGTAAAATGTTTAAATTTCAGTGAAAAATTTTCAAATTTCAATGTACAGAATCAGCAAAAGTTTCTATAAGGGTTCCCGTTACACCACTTCTGGGGCGCCAGAAAGTTCTTGCGTTGTACAGTTGCGGATTCCGGGCGATACCCGGACCCGTTCCTGTATCTTCACCTGTCAAGATTTAATATGTTAATGCAAAATTTCTAACAGTAATTCTTGTATTCTTGTATACTTTCCAGCATGTATATCCAAAATAAAAAAGTGAAGAAAATTTAACTCTGTAAAAAAAAGATAACTCTGTCAGGTTTTATAGACAGCAATGTACTTTTTTAACAATTCGCTCTTTTCTCATTTATAACACTTTATATTAAAAATAAAAATACGAAGCTTTCGAAATAAGATTCTTCCCCCCCCCAGCTGCCATTAAATTTATTTATTTACCAATAAAGATTTACTTTCATCAAATGGTAACAGTAAAAAAAATATTTGCATTTATTTAATGGTGATATCTCCTTTGCGGTATTAGACTGCATCTAAAATTTTCAAATTGACTTTTTTTATGTATTTACTAAATCTTAAATTAAACTTAATAATGAGATGAGTCAACGCAATTAGACGTAAAAATAAACATTCCCACTATCACCGAAAGAAACATTTTGATTACTAAAAAATCCACACTGACTAGTAATAAGTTACAGCTTTTAATTACTAAATCCATGCATCATTTCCATTTAGAGGACGTTCTAAACTGCGAAAGTACACCTAATCGCACAATAGCCAGATCAGTCAATCAAGTTCAAATTTGTACTGCTGCATTATGAAACAGACAATATGTGGCGCTGTTTATTGGTTTCGATAGCTCAGTTGGTGAAAGCATTTGTCTGGAAGAAACAGGACCTGGATTCGAGCCTCAGTTGTTAAAGCTCACTCCTGTAGACTGCTGTTGTGGATTATAACTATAAAAATTAAATAAGTTAAATAAACGGAAAGCTCATTTGATTTCAGCAAATGGGAAAACAGTTTCAAGCTCGCTCATTAATAATTCTAAAATATTCGATAAAATATTATATTTAACTGTTTTTAATATAGCATTACCTCTCCATTAGCATAAAAAAACTAAGTAAAAAATGTTAAGAATCATTATGATACCGTATATGTAATTCAAAGAATTTTGAGATAAAATCGCGATTTACATGATAATTAATTTTAGCGTCAATGCTCTTTTTTATTTCAGTCACCCGTTCAGTTTTTTAAATACCGTCCCTCTTAATGCTGACTTGATTTAATAGAACTTCATCATAATCAACAGGTACGTTATGTTTGTAAAGAATATCCAATACTGCAATATTTGAAAAAAAAAAGTAATTTTAATAAAATAACAAAAAATAGAATAAAGAAACAAAAGTTTATGCTCATCGGAAGAAATCTTACTAAGAATTTCGTTACTTCAAAAAAATATTTGTGGTCCTTCTTCAGCAACTTCTTCTACACCATCGCAACACAATCTAATTAAATAATCGCAATATAACAGAATACAATTTAAGAGGAAATACTTTGAAGCATTTTTCTTTCGATTCTATCATAAGAATTTAATTCAGAGAGCATTCAGCTTTAGATATTAATTTAGTTCAGTATACTATAAAAACAAAAAATTCCCAGCCACTTGATACAGCACTTTTATTACTTAATTTAATATTGAATTTTATATTCAATTATTATTCGTGAAGAATTATTTATTCGTGACCATGAATGCAGTTGTTTTTCTTTGAATGTTTTATCAGACTGCAAATTCAACAGCTTTTATTTTTTTTTACATTAGCGTTTCGTAAATAGTTATACCATTCTGAAACTTGTGCTAAACTTCTCTTTCTTTAAATAAATATCCCAACGAAAATTCCCGACGAAAAGAATATTTTATTTACTCAGCCAATAAACTACGAAAAACATGAGCGTGCTTTAAAAGTTGAGATTTGAATTGAGGTCCTTTTCCTTTCAGACTATTGCTATTACCAAATGAACTTTGGAAGCCAATAATCAACTAATTTTAGTATCTACTTTTAATACTCGATTTCTAGTATTTTGATTATTATTGATTGATTTGACGGTTGTGTGATTAGGTGCGCTTTTGCAACTGAAAATTTGTTTGGTTGAGAATTACGTAGAGATGCAGCAATTATGAAATATAGAACATAGATACATCAAAAATTATTTTTTCTTTTAATGGAAGTGGGTACGCTCATTTTAGTGCTTCGTTAACTTACCTTATTATTGAGTTTAATTTAAGATTTTGTAAATTCATAAAAAATTCGCAATCTAAAAATTTAAAATAGGTCACCTTAGAGGAGATATCCTCATTAAATGAATAAAAATAATGTTCACGATTGTCAATTGATGAAACTGTCTTTAATGTTAAATAAAATTAAATACCAACTATAAAAAATGAATATTCTTTTATTTATTTTATAATAAAAATATAGATACATGTATTTAACAGTGAATTTAAAATATATTTTTCCTGTTTTTCTTTCATTTAAATCAGTCAAATATGAATGTGGAAGCAAAACACAGATACAAAATGAGGCAGACATGAAAAGTACAATAAATATAGGCGGACACACCTAATTCTGCTTCATCTACGCTTCATGTATGTTATATAAACTTTTACGTGAAACGTACGCGATGCAAATATATATATAATGTATAAATATATTTAAAAAACTGAAACTTTCAGCTGAGGTAAGTTTTTGAAATGATGTTTTCGAAATTACATGTACTTTATTATCTACATTTTAAAAAATTATTAAAACATTCTGAAATTTTCAGTTGTTCGAATTTTGTGTTGTCTGTTGTATACTTTCGATAGCTCTGAAGTTCACAATCCCAAGTACTTTTCAAATTAACTTGTTGGACTATAAGTTTGAAGAATTTCTGCTTTCTTGTAAGTTAAGTTATACTGAAAATTTTTATTTAAACGCAGTTTTAGATTACACTTGCCTAAATACTTGTAAACATGATAGATATAGTTATATTGCAGCACAGCAGATCTGTATAGGAAAACATTTCATTACTTAAGTGAAAACAGTAGACGTTTCAATACACCTTTTCTCACTTAAAAAGGAGATACTTAATTTTCATCAAATAAGAATTATATGTAACTAAATTTTAGCAAATTATTATCAGTCTAATCAAATTATAAAAAAGAAGTAATTAATACAAAGAGGAAAAGAAACAGTTTTTTTGAATAAGCCAAGAAGAAATTTTTAACAGATCTTACCATTAAGACACAATAACACGCCGAATAAATACTGATTCAGAAGTCAAACAACAAAAATCAGCGTTAATTCACAAAAATTTTTTTTTTTTTTTTTCGCGAATTTCATTTCTCTTGCATCGAAATTGATGAGCTAATTTCTCTCACTCAACTCTGTTTGAAACAAACACATTTTGTTTTCCAAAATAAATATTACAAGCAAACTGAGGGATTAGCCATGGGAAGCCCCCTCAGTCCCATCCTGGCTGATATCTACATGCATTATTATGAATCAAAATTGTTTGAAACTTTAAACTTCCCGGCATGGTTCCGCTACGTAGACGATACTTTTACCCTGTTTGAAGGTAATAAAGATGATTTAAATAGAGTTCTTTCAACAATGAATTCTATTGATCCTGCTATTCAGTTCACTTTTGAACTTGAGACTTGCAATTCTCTTCCGTTTCTCGACATTCTGGTCACACGTAACACATCCAACTTCAGTACTACAGTTTACCGTAAACCTTCATCGGTTTGCCACACTTCGACCACACTTTAAATCATGTCATCCGACTAAACAAAAGTTAGCTTCATTTTATTCCTATGTTTTCCGTGCTCTTCAAGTTTGCTCCTCCAAACTAGCCCTTGATGAAGAACTAAATTATTTAAAAGCAATAGCTATTGACAGGGGCTTTTCACCCAACATTATTAATCAAGCAGTTAAAAAATTCTCATCTCAACACACTAAAAGCCACACTCTTATTTTAGGAGATTATAAAAATTCTGTTGTCATTCCCTTCTTTCCATCAATTAGCTATAAAGTTGCACATATTTTGCAGAAATTTAACTTTCGGGTTGTTTACTCTCCCATCAATAAAATTCCAACTTCTATACTCAAGGACCCCATTCCGGATATGAATTCCTGGGGTATTTATAGGATTCCTTGCCAGTGCGGTTTAATTTACATTGGCCAAACTAAGAGAGCCTTAAAATTTCGCGTCAAAGAACATGAGGCATATGTTAGAAAAAAGGAAACACAGAAGTCTTCTGTTGTTCAACATTGTTGGTCCGAAAATCACACTTTCAATTTTTCTGCTGCCAAAATTATTCAAAAAACATCTTCCATTGGAGAACTGGATTTTCTAGAGGCATTTCACATTCATAAAAATCTTTCTGTTCTAGTTAACGATCCTAATTCCAATCCAAATTTGCCTTCGGCTTTTAGAGAAATTATGTTTTAGTTCTGGTTTCGCCAACAGATGGCGCCACTTGCTTATTCTTGTCCAGGCTTTCTTATCTTATCTAAACATTATTTCCTATCTTGTTCATTTGCGGTTTTGCAGCTGAAGATGATGGTTCGGTAAAACCATCGAAACTAGTCCTGTGAAAATTTTGTGAATTAACGCTGATTTTTGTTGTTTGACTTCTGAATCAGATCTTACCATGTTGTATATGAATGCAAGGCACATATGTGTGCGAAAATGTTGATGAAGTTATTAAACTATGTTTACGCCAGTTTTGCAAGATTTAAGATTTTACAAGGAAATTTTTATGATGACAGTTGCGTAAATAGCTGGGCAAAAACAGTTCAGATGTTACACTTAAATAACGTGAGAGACACAAAAAAATACATATGTTGTTCATAGGCTAAAACGTAAATTTCTTTGTTTACACCCGAATGTACTCTCTATAGTGTAGAGTATATATAAAGGAAAATAAATAGTTACGAAAGGTTTCAGATATAAAAATATATTTTCCTCGATCTCTCCCAATCTATTTTAATGCAAGCAGAAAGACTAGTATAAAAAGACAAAAATTCATGAATATTTCGTATTTTACAAAAGTTTTTCCTGAGTAATGAGTCGACAATCAGGCAAATCCACATTGCGTGTAGTTCTATTTGAACCAAAAAAACCTGTCTCAATGTAGGTCAGGGATGAAAAGCAAGCGTAACCCAGCGTGAAGAAACAGATTTATATCAGTTAATTTATTCGCATAATATTTTTTATTCTCTTCGAAGGAGAATCGGTAAAATCTTGGCAAAAAGTAGAAATTTCTTCTCGAATATGTCTATTTATTATACATATCAGATTTAAATACTGCATAGACACTTCTTCTCGAATACGACAATTCATGGTATATATAAGATTTAAAAACTAAGTGTTGTTCATAGGAGTTGAATGTTTTAATGCGCTTCGTTAACGAAATATTAAAACGTGTATTTATTTTCGTAAAATAGCTACAGCTTCTCGGATACAGCTATTTATTATACACTGACTACTAATAAGTATTTGGACACCTATGCAAATGACGATATCTGCGGTCCTAAGGTACGTCACGGACTCCGCCGGTGTATTATCGTGTAGGAAACAGCATCGGCTTTAGTCGCATGCAAGATGCCTCGCATTTCGGAGCTCTCTGATTTCAAGAAAGGTATAATTATCGAGTATCGCAAATGTGGCCGATCCTTAAGGAACATATCTAGCGATCTGAAGTACCCAAAATCGACAGTGGTCTATGTGATTAAGAAGTGGTAGGTGAGCGCTGATTGTCGTAATGTGCCCCGAGTCGGCAGACCAACGAAACTGGAAGATAGAGATCGACTAGTGCTAACCAGAGAAATTGGAAGAACTGCACCCAACCGATGGCCCTCATCCACGAGGAGTTTCAACAGGCATCTGGGAGTATTGTTTCAATGAATACCATCCGTAAGGAAGCACATCTGCTTGGTTTTCATGGTCGTGCTGCTGCCCATAAGCCTTTGATCACAAAGTCCAACCGCGCTGCTCGGTTAATGTGGTGCAAAGCACATCGGAATTGGACCGTAGATCAGTGGAAACGGGTTCTTTGGAGTGACGAATCAATGTTCACCCTTTACCGTTCGGATGGCAGGGTCTGGGTCTGGCTTCTACCTGGAGAACGTCTCCTGCCAGAATGCATTGTGCCAACAGTCAAGTTCGGCGGAGGTGGAATTATGGTCTGGGGTGTTTCTCCTGGTATGGGCTGGGACCCTTGGTCCCCATTCATGGTAAGCTTAACTCTGATGCCTACTGCACTATTTTGGATGACCATGTGCTTCCTACGTTGTGGCAGTTTTACGGGTTGGACCCCTGTTACTTTCAGGATGACAATGTCAGTTGTCATGTTTCGACGTTAACCAAGGCTTGGTATGGTGCCAATGGAGTTCATCGAATGGACTGGCCTGCCCAGAGTCCAGACCTGAACCCTATCGAGAACCTCTGGGACGAGTTCCATCGCCGAATTCAGGGGTGCACTACCCGTGCAAAATCGGTGAAGGAACTTCTATGTCTTCTCCAAGCCGAGTGGAAGAAAATACCACTAGCTGTCATATAAAGACTTGTGGAAAGTGTGTCCCGGAGGGTCCACGCTGTAATTACCTCTCGTGGAGGCTCTGCCAACTATTGATTTTTAATAAAGTTAGTTTTTCTTTTCTATCACAGGTGTCCAAATACTTATTGGTAGTCAGTGTATATATCCGATATCAGTTCGTTTTCATAAATGTCAATGTTTAAATATTTTTTTAAATAAAATGTTAAAATTCTCTCAAATATTTTTGTCAAATTGGTATGTTAATACTTGTACATGCAAGCCTTATATTATTTTATATACTTATATATTACTTACATACCAATTGAGAGGCTAATATTAAGTTATAATTCCAGTGCTTCGCGGGATTATTGGTTTAAAATAAACTTCGATAAAAAACTTTTTAGACATTTACACTTAGTCTTGTAATAAAGCCTTTAGGAACTTATTCGTCTAAAACATCATGAGGATTATCAATTATCAAATGGTACAGAATATGAGCGAACTTGTAAAAAAATTGAGGAACTGAAATACTTAAGGAAAGTGTAAATGTCAGTGTATTCGACGGTTGACATCACACAGATGATTACTTAACCCTGTAAATCAATAAGTATCATTTTTAATAAAAATAATAAAATGTTGTCACATTCTCTTACTTGAAATGTGAAATCGTCGGAACTGTTAAGCAGTGAAACATCTATAAAAAGTAAAAAGTATCTTCATAGTAACAAACCATGGGCAATCAAAAATTCATTTCTGTGTGGACCAGAAATGCCGAAACATCACAGAAAACGGTCTTCATATGTATACAATTTTATTTAACATAGGAATAAAATATGGTTCTTATAATTTAACTTTAATTGCAATTTGTAATATTTCGATTTGACTCCCATCTTTAATCTAACTTAAGACACCTTTCTTCAGAGAAGTTGTTAAGATTTTATTTCACACTTCACAGAAAAAATTTCTTTTACTTGATATATTTCCCAGAATATCCTGGTTAGAGATTAATGCTCCACCATTTTGGACTTCCTGTCTCCCTATCTCAATTTATGTGACACTGAGCGTACTGTCACTACGATGTCACAACGCATGTGAAAAACCTGGTTTCCTAAAAATGCATAAGTAGCGTGAAAAACTTTTTAAAATAAATTTACCTGACTCTTGAAGGAGAAAGCATCTCTATAACACGTGATAACATCAATACAAGATGAGTAAGCAAAATTGCTACAATAAGAAATCGAAAACATATGTGTAACATTACTAAATCGGAGAGTCAAGGTTCTATTGAGTCGTTTTTGTTTAATAAAGAAAAGAAATTCTAGATAAAAGTAAACAAATCATTTTTTATAAACTTTTCAATTTGTTTTTCATTTTTACTCTACAAAGTTTGTTTATCATGATTATGCTAGTACAAAAGCGAAGTTAAAAATCTGCATCTTCTATGTAAGCGTTTTAGTTTTTTAATCAGAAAGTTATGCACTAGATACTTTAGATTAATTGATTAAGGCCAAGCAACTCGAGGGCTATCTCTCTGTAAGAAGGGATATAAGGCTAATGGGCTTCAGGAAGACTTTTTTAAGGGAAACTGGTTCATATCCAAGTTACACATGGGAAAACCATGTCCACTATTAATGACACATAAATGCAATGAAATAAAATTCTGCAACAAATGCTGTGATTTACGTGGTTTTTGAAAAAAGGAACTTTTATTCTTTATGCCAAAAACACATAATCCTCTTTGAAATTTGAAATTTAATACAAATGCACATATGACTGCAGACGTTACAGTTTCAGTATTTTACTTCCTTTTTTAATACACTCGGTGTTATATAAATCCCTTTTACATCAGCTAGATGTCCGAATAAAGCTTCATTTCGAGCCTCAGCACTGTTGCTTCTTTTAATGTTATTAAGTCTGAATCGAGATTAGTTTTTTCCACTAAGGGGGAGGTTACTAAAATGTTTCCACTTAATTCTGTATCCATATTAAAACTTTACACATTATGTACCTACATAATGTGGAAAGTTTTCAAAGCTAAATTTTCAATTTAATCGAAACATAAACGCTTATTAGATTGACCTGAATGTATTGTTCGACTATTATATGGTAAAGTATTTCTAGAAAATAACGAACATATGAATAGTTTCGTGTGATCATTAAAATATGCTTTTCATTGGCAGTTACATTGACAACTACATTTAAAATGCTGTTCTAACCCTGAGTGGATAGTGAGAAATATTTCAAAGACTAGAGTAAGAGTTAAGTTTATAAATTAAATTAAGTTCGAGCCTACGAACGAAAGTAAATAGATGGATATCAGAGTCATAACCTGGGACGCACTTTTTAGAGATGCTGAAATAAGAGTTAGTAGGCATGGCGGAATTCTACTTCAAATGAAGTGAAGGAATCTAGAAACTTAAGAATGAAATGTAGAGAATTATCCGTGCAAACACTGAGCCAAATATCAAGAACTATAACAGCAAAAATAAATAAAATGTTGAACACAATGAAATAGTTTGTTGAAAATTAAAATCTGCACTTATAATAAAATTCACTGTCTCTAGTATTTAAAAAATTTATAATAACATAAATTGATCTCATTATCTCGAGTGTTGAAATGTCATTAACAATCGGTTGGGAAATAAAATAATTTCTGATAAACTTGGACAGAAACCGATATAACTAGGTCACTAGCAAAATGGTTCAATATCTACCCTATTTTCTCATAGACAAAGATGTTATAACATTTAATGCTTGAAAGATGGTTAAATTACTTAAATACTTGAAAAATCTTTCTAGAAAAAAACTTCTTTGATTGCAGGAAATAAATTTTTTGCAAAAACTTATTTTTTCGAATCTGCAATTTTGCAGCGGAGAACATGTCTCGCAATCTACAGTTTTCTCATTCAAATACATTTTTGCACACATGACTTATTTTATGCACATATTGAAATATAAACTCTACTTGAAAAACTGTTAGCGAAATCCGCTTTTAATCACATATTAAATAAGAAATCAATTAACGTTCACGCTGAAAGACAGTAAAACTCCTTCAGACATTTCACGGATGTAGATTAGTTATAACATGTTCCGGTTTTCTAAGTTTGGATGTTAATTTTTTTTTCTAACGGTATGTTTCCCAACCACAGCTTATGAATTCCGACCTGTTGTCTTAATTCTTTATTTTTCAATTCATTTAAATGACCTAAAATTATTATTTCTATTACTTTTTTAAATGGCCACGTAACCTCGATTATCCATCAGTTTTCCAGATATCGCTGTAATGGATGAGAGAAGGGAGATGATGAAAACTCCTCTTACAACCACCAGATATAACAGTTGGTATCCGAAGTATATCTCTTGCATAATGTATTATATAGCACAGATTAAAAATAAAATTGGAATTGAAAATTAGCGACATTACAGCTTCTTGGTTTTCTTGATATTATACACGATAAAATTTAGTATTTGAAATAAATCCATAACAGATTGTAAACACAATAAGATAAACAAATATATTTTTCTTCGCTAGCGCGTTTAATGTTAACTTAATTTAAAATGAATGTTTACCTACCATAGTAGCCAAACCATTTATATAAAAATACAGTTTGCAGTTCTACGTAAGACAAACTCTTCGTTATTTCAAGTACCGTGTAAATAATTCGTTATTTCAAGTACTATTAACACTGTCAACCTTGAAACGCCTAGACTTCTGACGATTACGGGAATTGAATGGTTCATGCGTCGAGCGCGTACTAATTATCAGCGATCGAAGGTCTCTAAATCAGAAATTTTACTCTATAAGATTTTTCTTCCGCCTTTTTGGCATGCCTTCGTGGTGTGGTGATCTGCACGACGGGCCGGTATTCCAGAGGTCTGCGGTTCGATTCCTGGCGAAAGCGTTTGCTCATTTTTCATCTTGTCTGCTTCCAAAAATACCTAATGTCTCTACAACCCATACTGGCAATTGAAACGACTAGTTAACAACAACTATAGTATCAGGTATATATGCAGTTACCGCGGCGCCTTCAAATAAGCATAAATGCGGCGTAGCGCTACAAAATTTGCATAGCAAGTTTGTCCCTAATTCAGTGCACTTCAGTGTATTTTTAAATATTTATTGTAGAGGATATCAAGAAACTGATAAAAATTCTGATTAAATTAGCTAAACGTTTGGCGTTATGCATGACTAAATAATTCATAACTGCTTAAGTGAGTACCAATTACGTATTCCCATCGTATAAGCATGCCGAAATCGAATTGTTTACGGGAAACCATTCTGCAGCTATTTGGGTATTCATTGGAAAGATGAATGGAGATCTTTGGTATTCAGAAATTAAAACATATTCTATTCAGGCTAGAATCGTGCAACTTCTCAGTAGAATAACCTACAATCAACATTTACTGCCCTTTAGGCGAAATAAGCATCATATTGCTTCATCATGGAATCATTGTATATACTTGGGTCATTGTAATATATTTAAAAACTCTCTTTTATGAAACTATTTCTGAGGTTCTAGATACTTTAAAAAGCCTTAAAGCATCTGTTAATATTTGTGAACAAATTACTTCAACTTCTTTTTTCGTCAACAAATAAGAAGTGGCTTTATTGACGCTTGAGAATATTAAGCATTTTCTCAAAGTGGCATTAATGACGCTTGAGAAAATTAAGCATTTTCTCATGACATGGTTGATAACTTTAAATGTCTCTAAGACGAATTAAATGTGCCTGATGCGAAAGAAAACTCATCGCACATACGCAACTGCGGTAAATAATTATTTAAGCATGAAAAATAAATTGCTTATACCATGAAACATAAAAGTTTTCGAGATAGCACTGAGCTTGAAGATAGATATGCATCTCATTAGATGAATGAGCTATTAACAGAAAACGTTAAAAGCGGATCAGTGATACCATTAGTTTATTGAATGTTGATTAGATCACCGTTTATCCCAGTTTATACATACTATTTTTTTTTCATTCTTCTGCCTATACACTAAAATCGATCGCATTCCATTTGCGCTCTAATGTGTATCTTCCATCAACTACTAGTAATTTGTCTTTTTTTAATATTTCCTTCACTGGGACTAAAATATTATTCAATTCCTTTTTGATACAGAATAACAAACCATTGATTCCCTCAATGCATTTCATATAATCAATCTTCCTAATACTCAGTTATTCTACTTTTTTACAGTAAAAAATAGCTAGCAATAAAACTTCTAAAAAATGGTTTTCCAAAATAAATTCTTCGAAGCGTTCATTTTCCTCTTGAAATAATACCTTATGAATGATTATTCAATAGACAAATGATTAGAGCTGGAGAGAAAATATATATATTTTTCTGTTGTGTTGCAAACGAAAATCACACTTAATGATCTATCAATATTTTATTTTCTAAGAAAGAAATATATTAGACCGATTGGGGAGCAAATTAAGCATATTTTCCTTAATACAGTGTTTCGGTCTAGTTAATTTTCCATGTCTGTGGATTCTATCGGAAAGCAATATACTTCTTTGTTTAGGGAAAACTAGTTAACATAAATTTATCTCCTTTTAAAAGCATCAACAACCTAGAGCCTCATTAGAATATCCATGCGTCTCCTACTACCACAAAATATACACTTTGACTTTACAGATCTTTCATAAAGTAATTTTAAAAACAGATGTTATGGCTAAATGTGTTTCCTGGATATAGATTAAACATAAATGCATAATGTATTACTAATAGTTACTAGTTCTTACTAATGTTAAATAAGAAGGTTTTTTTATTTCCAAAAATACTTTCTTTTATTTACAAATAAATACTTTCGCTTAAAGCTAAGTGATCGAAAGTAACTGAAACTAAGGAACTGGAAATATGTCGAAAGTGTGAAAGTAGATTTTATTTCAAAACCTTCTCTTAAATTTTGCAATTCCAGAACTGTTAATTGGGAATTAATTAAAATCTAGTTTTTCAGTTTACGAAAGCGAAACTGAGACTATTTTCATCTTACCGAAACTTATTTCTTACAGATTTAAAAACAAGTTACAGATTCAATGGAAAAAAAAAACCTGAAGACAATTTTAACTAATTAACTAACTCTCTGATATGTAGAATAGTTAACTTTCGTCTCTCATTTTAATTTCAAATGAGAATAAATTTTTTCCCTTTACTTGTACAATTCGCTTTCGCTATTTTGAATAAATCAGACAGAAAATTAAAAATGCATTGTTATATATTTTTCCAATTGTAGGATGTATTTTATAGATTTCAGAATCTTCACTGGGAATGTAATGTTTATATTCGAAATTATTTTGATTTTTTTATTGATAGGAATGTTTGTTTTCTGCCTTTAAATATATTTTACCTTTTAATATAAGAAATTGTATTATGTATTTTCAAGACAAAGATGGTACGAATAAGAGGAATATTAAATTTTTTGAAATTCAGATCTGTACAGTTTCTCGAAACTTTCAAATCCTTCACGTTATAGTAATAATAATATGAAAAAAGGAAAAATAATCTTTTACTTGAAAATAAGCATTTTTAATTGAAGCAAAATTTCAAATTTGCATTTCATGGAATTTATTTTCTTTTACTCGATATTGCCTCAGTTATTTATTAAAAGTTAGCGTAGAAGAAAAGGAAGATAACTGCACTGAAAGTAACAGGAAACTTGGTTTATATGTGTGATCTGTTTAATATTAAATACTGAGTGAAGCATGGACAAAAAATTCACTTTTGAACTTGCAAGGTTTTTTTTAAACTCAGCTCAGTAAATGCTTTTATACATACATATTATCAGTCAATTTTGTTGTGCCTCTTAAAAAGCAGAAATTATTTGAGAGTGAGGTGACATAATGACAGTGGTCAAGTAAGATCACTGAAAATCCAGTTAGAATAAATATGAAACTCTTTAATTAATTTAAAAGGTAATTTATATATGAAAACAAATAGCTGAAAGAAGAAATTGCGTATGGTGCCGGATAGTTTTAAGCAAAAGGTCTCTATGTCTCTTTAAATTTCAAACTACACTCAAGAGCCAAAACATTATGACCAGCCCTACATTTTAGGATGAAAGCGCCTGGATGATTGTAATGGCTCGAAGGCTCGGAACAAGTATTTCCGAAACTGCACGACTCGTGGATGGTTCGCGATCTACAGTTGTTAGTACGTATGAAACGTGGATGAATGACGGTGAAACCAGCAGTAGATGACATGGTGTTGGACGTCCACACGCTATCAAAGAAAAAGGTCGTCGGAGACTGTCTCGCATACTGAAGCAAAACCGGACTCAGATAGTGGCTCAGCTGACAGCCGAATACAATGCAGGGCCAAGTAGAAAAGAATCGGAGCACACTGTTCAGCGGACACTGTTGGATATGGGGCTACGCAGCAAACGTCCCACTCGTGTGCCTTTGCTGACCAAGCGTCATCGCCAACTGCGCCTTCGCTGGGCCCGGGAACATCGCGACTGGTCCATGGATCAGTGGGAGAGAGTTGCCTGGTCAGATGAATCACGGTTTGTCATTCATCACGCCAATGGCCGTGTCAGGATACGCCGTCTTCCAGGCGAACAGTTGCTCCCTCAATGCATAGTAGGTCATACACAGGCCGGTGGTGGCGGTATTATGCTCTGGGGGACGTTCTCTTGGACGTCTCTGGGACCCGCGGTTGTAGTAGAGCAGATCATGAATGCTACAGGATATTTGAATATCATTGCGGACCAGTTGCACCCTTACATGGCCTCTGTTTTTCCAGCTGGAAGTGGAATGTTCCAACAGGACAACGCCCTGTGTCACAAGGCTACAATTGTGTTGGAGTGGTTCCAGGAACATGATGCTCATTTCCAGTTAATTTCCTGCCCGCCTAACTCACCGGATCTCAATCCGAAAGAACACATTTGAGATGTCATGGGACGGCAGCTCAGAGGTCAAAGACCACCAATTCGCAATATCTCGAATTTGCGTGACCGTTGCTACAACATCTGGTACAATCTGTCTCCAGCCATCTATCAAGGACTTGTGGCATCCATGCCAAGGCGGGTTGAAGCTGTGTTGCGCGCCAAAGGTGGCCCAACTCGTTATTGACAGGTGGTCATAATGTTTTGGCTGTTGAGTGTATACTCAACTTTATGAAAAAAACGAATTAAATAACAAATTATATTATTAATACTGGTTACAAAGTTTTAGAAAAAACATTGTAATTGATTTATAAATTAAAATTGTTTTGAACGTATTTTACAAAACAAAAACAGATAAAGAAAAATTACACTTACATTTTACAATTTTTCTTGCAATAATTCGGGGGTTCAAATAAAAGATTCACATGTTTCAAATAAAAGTTTTTTTTATTTGTGTTTACGTTTACCAACTGAATGGCAATAAGTTTAATTATATTGAAGTTCAGTGAGAAAAATATTTAAAATTGGAAATGTTTTAATCACCATTTTCAGAGTTTACATTCTTTAAACTGCGTTTTCTCAGTTTGCAATTTTTCGATAAATACTTTTACACAAAGTTCTAAAACTCGCAGAGATATGCGATGACGAAGATATAATTAAAGGATCCATAAGAGATCGAGGAAGCATAAATGAGTGTCTTAAAGTAATTAAAAATATATTGAGAAATAGGTCAAAGGAATAAATGAACAGGTTTCAAATTTTTCTAAAACTTTTTTAATTGTGCTTCTGATTTCAATTATATTTGCTATGTTCTTTCTTCTTACATATCAAGTGATAACCATGTAACAATGAGTACGTAGGGTTTTGAATTTGTCTCATTTACCTTTTCCAGCTGCTTATATAATGCAGTAGCTTCAAAATGGCTTAAAGAGGTTATTTTTATGATTTTTTTAATTACTGACAGTATATAACAAAGTTTTAAATTTACTATGCGTCTTGTTTTATCGCTACGTCCAGGTTTTATATTCTTATGTATTTATTTTCTTGCATTCAAAATTCGATGCACTGTACGATTCTATTTTGTGTTGTATTAACTTGTAGACTCTATGCCTTTTGGGGAACATAACATAAAATGTAGACCCTAATGAAGACTAAACTTAACCACCACTTGTGGCTAAGTAACTTAAACACAAAATAGTATGTACAATCACAATGACTTAAATTATAGCAACACGACTGGCTCCTACGAGCTACTTGGAAACATGCGGCATAAACTCGCAACTAACTCATACTGCGCAAAGCTTAAATCCTGCTACTTAAATACTATTTCCGAACTCATTTAGATTTGCATATACGCCATTTAAATTTGCATTCTGGCAGCAAATTGAAATTAGAAGGGAATTGAAAGCTTCCTAAAAATTTATTGATTAGTACAAAATAAGGTCTTTACATACTAGGCAGAAATTCTTCTAATGTTCTGTATTTTCATTTCTCATTTTTCTAGATGCACATGATATATCATAGAAATGCGCAAATTAAATTATTATAAAAGAAAACAGCTCAATTAAGACAGAAAGCACTTAGAGAGTAAATTGCAGCTGTGCTTGCTTCCATCTTGATAAATAACTGCCTTAGGTTAGCTATTTGAATTTAATTTTAGCCTTTATAGTTTCCTTTCGTACAGTTCTTTAAGTTAGACACTATTATTTCAGACTTCAGATAAGTTTTTACAAATTAACTAATGATTACTAGATTGTAAACGGCAAGTAGCAGAAACGTTTTAGTTGACATTAGTTTTAGTCATCCAATAAAATTTATCAATACGAGTTTTTGCACTTGGTGATCATTATAATTTTGAAGCAGGTAACATGAAAAATCAACCGTGACCTGCAAAACCACGAATTTGAACCACGGATATTCCAGTTTGTTAAACGGGTGTGCTAAAGATTTATACCCCAAAAGCCTTCACGAAAGGATGTGATAAATAACTGCACTTATCAATGCAATTACGTTTTCAGCTTTAAAATTCTTTAAAGCCGAAATCGCCCGCAGTACTATTAAGAGACTATCCAATGTTATAATGGGGTTAAATATGCAGAATCCGAAGATAGATCCTATAATGCGTGCTTATCAATGAATGTCTATAATTTACATATTTATTTATACATTGATATTACGATAAATCCTAGTTATTAATAAAGTGTTTACCAGTGGTCGAGTAGTTAAAACTTCTTAACAGAGGAAATGGGTCCTAGTTTCTCTTCTTAGCAATTGAATGGGCTGGCTACATGGCTTCACTCCCATACGAATATGAGCGAATTTTCCTTAGGAAGTATTTATGCAGTCATAAAACAAATGGTGTCCTAGAGCTCTGGGCTAATTAATTAACTAAGTATCAATAAAGGAAATTTGGTAGATAACATTATGATGAAAATATTATGTTGTAAATCTTTCTACGATTTTATTCTTTTAATATTTTAATGCACTATTAGCATAGAGTATTTCAAATTATATTTGATAGCTTATATATAAATCTGTCTTTTTTACGACGAACTCAGGCGATAAAATGTTACAACTGTAAATCTATTAATGTTACTACTAGAAAGCTGCAAATGAAAAATAAAAGAACATTTAATGTTTATCTTTAAAATTTTACTACTGGAAAGCTACAAAATCTATTACACTTGAATTAACCATCGGAAAGTACAAATAATTTCATTGAACGGTTCTTAGAATATCCCCCTCTTTTTAGAAATTTCGAAATTCGGAATAATAGCAGAAACAGTATCTACACTCGAGGTCTTTGTTTCCAAGATAAAGTGCTTCCAGATTACTTACCTTACTATTATTCCGTCTCATTTTAGTCTTTTCGTTTTTAAACAAGAAACGACTGCAAAGAACAGACACTATCTCGGGCACAATTCTCGGATTGTTTTTCTCTGGCTGTAATAAAATCCGATCCTCATTCACATTCGCCATTGTGACCGTAAATTTAGTATTACGTCGGCAGTGATATATATGATCACCATTGGGAAATTTAGAAGTGCTTTATAGTGTTGTTGGGACAATTATTAAAAGTAGAATGCAAAAGAGGCCGAAGTTACTTTCACGAGGAAAATTAGTTCCCAGTTTTATCTTTAAACATGTCTGACCACTTGGTCCAGTCATTTTATTTATTTTAGTTTTGGAGGTTTATTGATGTAGCTCTTATAATTTATTATTCTAGCATAGACAGGTTTATTTTTTCCCAACGTTTGTTCGTAGATAATTTCAATATTTGAGAAATGATAACATTTATTCTTTCATACGATATTTCCGTTTTCATTAACTACAGGACTTCTCGATTTTTAAACTAGAATACCTCTATTTGCATGAAGTAAATTATGCATGAATAGCTGTGATAGGAAAAATTAAATTAATATTATCTACCATTTCACATATAATCTGCTAATACTTAAAATTATTATTAAACACTTTAGCCTGATTGACAGTCTAATAGAAAATACTCTTTTAAGCTAATAAAAAAAACTTTTACGGGATGCATTACGATAATTATGCATTAAAATTAGTAAATGTCTAAAACTATAGCCTAACTCATATTCTTAATGTAAAATTTTGCTTAGAATTAATAAAATTATGGGAAAGCGCTTGTGGACGTTCTACCTAAAGAGAAGTGATGTCTTCGTTGAGGACGTTTTAAGGGAAACAGGTTCTTATTTTCATTACACGTAGGGCGAAACCTCGAAAATTTATATACATCAAGCTCTTTCGTCGGTATTTGAAGTACCTGTGTTCAGGTGTTAGAATTATTTGCATGATGGCAAAGAACACAAAGAATGTGAAGTAATTCATAACTAATTTGTAACAAATTAGTATTTAGGCATTCTCGAAACTTGAAAATTCCAAATTTCTTTGAACTTCAACCTAACTTTAAATTGAACCTACCTGTAGGCAATAAACAGAATGTTAACTGAAATTAATATCTAATCTGCTCATCCCTAAATTTCTTGGCAATATTAACAACTGTAATAGGAAGTGATTATTTTTTACATTTAAATGCATCAATATCTAACTAATATTTTTATTCATCTTGAAAATCTTGAAGTAGTAATTTTGTCTGCTAGTTTCTATTTTTCAGCATGAAATTAAGAAAAACATCCTGAGTTTAAATCATATTGAAACGCAAAAAAGGAATGAAATAATATACAAAAGTTACATCTACTTAAACCATAATAAGCAAATTATATTAAAATAGTTGTTGAAATTTAGAAATTACATTTGAAAATCACACGGCATTAAAATTTACGTACACCTTACACACGTATTACGTACATTCGTTTCTTTCACATTTCTAGTTCCAAATTGCAGTTTCCCTGATGCATAAGAATTTCTTGCGATAAATGTTGACAATTCTCAGTGACAAAGATTACTTTTCCAAGATTTCAAAATCTCGCAGTAGCGAAAATATCCTCAACACCTGTGATAAAGGAAAGACTCCATAAATCACTCAAACTGTGCAAAGATAAAATCATCTCTTTGAAATCTGTAACAGGCACATACCAGATTCAATGTCTTCATGTACCTTACGTAGGAGAAGCATGAGAAAATATATCTATTCCCATACGTCTTCTACACAAATGTAAACTTCTACCACTAGTTTTGATAAAAATGTACTCCAGGCGTTGAGGTTTCAGAAACCAAATATCCGTAAAATACAACGCACCTACATAATCCATCATTGGACAATCCATTATGCGTCAAGAAATGGGCTCTCCTTAGACATTTTCTACACCAGTTGCCTCCTCACGCAAAATGTTTCTCTTACCCCAAAGGCACAGTAACACACTTAATATCATGATGGTCCATCCGTCACTTGATGCGTAAGATGTAAAAGGGAAACAGAGGGGGAAAAGGACAACAAAATCCGATGGCGGGAGGTATATTCTTTGGGCCATTCATATTTGTAAAACAGCGGCATGAGTCAGGAAACAAGAGATAATATTTACAGCACCAAGGAAGTCTTCAACAGTTAACTCTGAAGCAGCAAATCATTATCTAGTTATTATTTACTCTTCAATCTATATCATAATTTATGTTTCAGCTGCAAGTAAATAAGAAAATAAACCAACTTATGTAAAATACAAAGGCTTTGCAAAAAAAAAAAAAAAAATATGTAATCTTACCTGCAATCGTTTTTTGACACACGCAGCTTGTTTGACTGTTTTTATATAATTAATGAATGCTTTAATATTTGTTCTGTTAAAGAAAGGAAGTGTGAGTGGAATTTATTGGAAATTCGCTTCATCAGGAGAAAGTAAATTAAATTAAAAATCGTTTTTCTTTTGTCATGCATGAATTCAAATTTAAGTATGTAATAGGGTGAATAAGCTAAAACATCTGTAAATGTAGGCCTGATATATACATAACAGACGCTATGATAGATTTCCATAAGAAAGATATTTTTTATAAATTTTCACGTGATAAATTTGACCCAACTCTAATCCGATGTTAGGTTTATTTCAGATTCTGTCGTAGTCATCTTATGATAACATTTTGTAACAAAAATAGTAGTTTAAATCTTTTAGATACAGATGTATAGATAGCTAGTTGTGTATCTAAGCCAAGCCATGAATTTCATAAAGCACAAAACAGTAGCTAAGCATTTAAAAAGTAGTAAGGAAGATTTAAGGACATGCATACTTAGGTCACTCTTCATCTAAGAGATCCCAATGTACTTTCATTATTAGGGAGCGCCACGGCAGGGCTTAGGGATCGGCGCCTCTAATAACTCTTTTTGGCTGACTCTGGAATGCGTTACTTGCGTGAGAAGATTCATTTGTGCCAGGTTTGCGAAGGTTCCGAAAAAGGTTCAAGAAAGAGCTTAGTACTTGAATGGGAGAGTAAACGATGAACGATACAGGATCGAAGTAGATCAATCTTAATTTAGAAAGAGTTTCCAGAGCTTTCTCAATCGTGTATGCATTTACGATCCAAATCTATACAAATTTCAATTCGAAATGGTTCCTCTAAATGCACCGCATGCATTGTCACGCAATGTTTTGTCATATAAAAAGTCGGAAGGCGGAACCTTGGCATATTACTTACTTATGTTATACAGACGATTTGTGAAAGACTACGCTGTCAGTTTTTCTATTCATGCATTCCACAGGGTATACTGTTGTCTTTCCATTGAGAAGACATTAGACTATTAATTGCAAGGATTTAAAATGGGAGATACATTTAGAAAGTTTTAAAGATGGATTACATTTCTAACATACTGTTACCTGCATTGCTTAATCAATTACAGTAAAGCACCACGAGGATCACTTGACTAGAAAACACATCCCTTTATAGAGGATTTTCTAATCGCGAATATCTTGTATTCATGTTAGATAAAAGGAAAATCGGGAAAATCTCATGTAGCCAGCCCATTCTATGGAATTCGAACTAACACCTTGCATTAGTCTTAATCAGATCAGGCTCAAGTGGGTCTAAAAAATGCCTGCATTTATACTTAAAATAACGAATGAAATTTTTAGTAACATCATAAAGCAATCATTTTACTGTAAACTCCCACTTGAGAACAGCATGTGAAAGGACAATAAAATTTGTAATATTAATTCAAATATTTTTCTTACCATTAAAACTGCAATACACTTCTTAACCTATATTATCGTTTTACTAATTCACTGCAAGCTTCATTGCTTCTACGAAAATATAAAGGAGATTTTAATGGTGGATATACTTGTGAATTTAACGTAACTGCGTAAAATTCACTAATGTACAGAAATGACGGTTATAATTTCCATTTTTATTACACAGCTGTTCTTTCCAAATAAACATTTACCTTATCTGACTTGAGTTGTAAAAGTGAGCGCAGTTTAAAAGTCTTTTTGACATATATTCTTAATATTTGATATTAAAATTTGCGTAGTATTTCTAAAGGCTAATGTATAATCATATTCAGATTATAATTTTTATTTATTTTTATATAATCATAATCAGGTACTTACGCATAATAATCAACATTTCAACATTTGCTTATTTTTCGTGAATTGTTCCCAGTTTGCTAAATTTAACATGAAATCCTACTAACAAGAAAAAATATATTATTTTTTTTTTTAGTTACATTAGAAAAATTCTCACGAAACAAGAATGTTTCAGAGTAATTTTATTAACCATCTACAAAAGAGACTTTAAACTTCAAACTGAAAGTGAATCTTAACTTAAATCTTAAATAAAATATACGCTTCTTATTGGGGAAATATTGGTTCATTTTGAATGAAAATTACATAAAGCAAATATTATCTCTCAGTTTCGCCTTAGACGTTCCGTTATTTCTTAGGTAATAACCAAAGTATGCTGAGATGGTGACAAAAAACTGTCTTTTTAATGCGAATAAATTACAGGATTTTACTTGGGCACTTAGATAAATTACACAGAAACACACTGCTATGTTTGGTTGGCCCGCTGTAGCTCTTAATCCCTTTATTTTCCTCATGGTGCCCAACCAAGTGCCGGAAATGCCAGTAAATTGCTCGTAAATCTGGCATACACAAGTTTCCGTAAAACTTTGACATTAAAAGGATACTTAAATTAAAAAAAGTACCCTCTAAAAAGAAATGCAATACTTTAAGGAAAGAAGCAATGTGCATAACAGAATAAAAAATGGTAAACATATCTAGGAAAACGATAATTAACAAAATTTGCGTTTCGAGAGAAGGAAAATGACTTCCGCTTTTGTGCAGATGATAATTAGGTCCATTTAGGATAATATGAAGCTAAATTATTTGCTTGCATTGAAAGAAAAATAAGCAATCGAGGAGTTTAATTATCAGTTATAAATGGGTTCTTTGCAGGAATATATAGAAAAGATGTATGATGAAGTAAAAAATTTCTAATAATAAAAAATAAATTTTACGCCAAATATAATAATCAATAAAAAGCAGAAAGAATTACAAAATGTTATCGATATTTTATTCCTAACATCCAGCATTTATTAAAAACAATGCTGAAATTATGATGCTCTCTAAAACTTAATTTAATTGATCAGCAAAAATACTGCACCGAGTTCATCGATGGAATTTTGATTTTTATTTCTAAAAAGCGATTTTATACTACCAATACTTATAAATACAGTAGAGCATTATTTGTCATTTATCTTTTCCCGCGTGGTGATAGACCTAAAAATAGTTTACATAAGAATGCAGTAAATGATCTCCAAGCATTAGTCGTTTCGTGGGTTAACAAACTGCAGCACTTAGTTAATGGCCAAGAGAATAAGACAGTTGAACAATGGTAACTCGATCGGGTTTGATCCTGGCGAACGGATTGGCTGCATGAGGATTCTCCTGCCCTTCCCCGCGCGTGAATTATGTACCAGCCACTCTTCCTTAGGAAGTTCTCCAAGAAGACATTTTTTTCTTTAACAGATAACTCATGCGTGCTTTGCCATACGCAGCTGATAACTGAATGTAACAAAGTATGCAATGGGTATTTTCAGTTTAATGATGGATCCGGGAAGCACTTTATAAGGAAAACTAGCTCGCATTCATATTATGCGTTTGGAAAACTACGTTAACATTCATTTTGCCGTCCCGTTCGCCAGTACAATCTATGGCATTCAGTCGTGTTACTCATTAGGCCACTGACGGGCAGTGCATTTGACACAGTGAAGGGTAAAATTAAATTATAGATTTTAAACATGTAGAATGTAACTGAAAAGAGTCTAAGCCTACTTGCTGAATCAAATTTCAAATACACGACCGGCTCGTACTTCAACCTAAATCAGATTTATCGGCTGCACACAGCAAAGCCGAGTCTAAAATATCATACAATTTAAAAGTAAGTATTTCTTCAAATAAATAATAGTAAACATGTTTTAAGTTAACAATAACAGTAAATTTCGTCTTACATCTATAAAGAAATTAAAATTTTGATTCTTCTTTTTTGACATACACATCACATACATTGTTGTTGTTTTAAACATGAAGACGTTAAGCTACTTCAAATCTCAATAATTCACCACAGTTAAAATTTCCTTCAAATTTCAGCAGTAATAACATACGTAAGTAATTTGTTTGGCTCCTTAAATATGAATGAGATAAAATACTAAATGGTTGACATATCCAATATGCATTTCTTGGGGTAGTAAAAGTAATCAGTGATATTTTAAAATTTCTGTTAGTCAGCTTAGGGGAATTATATTTCTCCCCTCGTAATTTTTTTAACCGCACAAAGAAAATAAGTACTTTTAAGTATTCCCAAGCCATCGATTTTCAAGCAGTTCCACTCACAAGCATTGTCTTTATTACATCTGAGACTCTAAAAAACTTTCATTCGCCAAATCCAGACTTCTCTTGCTTTGATAAATACCTTCGTGGCTTAGACACTAAATCGGCTTTACCTTCTATTGTGGTACACAAAGGAACGTGCTTTGTAAATCACAAGAAGGGGGAAACACAGAGGGAAAATATAATCCTTCATAGCCCCCGATCGATCAAAAAATGGTGAAAGTGCCACAAAAGCTTTAAACATTCGGCATTTCCCTGATGCCGTACTGCATCGGAAATTGAATATTTCATTTCTTGGATAAATCTTTTTCTAGTATGAACGCATGTTGCGTTTTATTTGCTTTTTGTGCAAATGTCCGTTGATTGTGGTGGGTGTGGAATAAATTTCGTTAGTCTTTGTTTCGTTCACTTTGTTACTCTTTTTGAATTACAAAATAATATTTTCTATTAAAAATTTTCAGAATTATGAAGCTACTAAAATAAATTTGCATTACAATTAAAGGTACGTGAGGACTGAGGAGTTGAAAAGAAAAACAAAATAAATAATTTATTGTTTAAAAGAAAAGATTTATTGCAAAACAAAATTGCAGATGAATCAGAAAATATTCAGTTAAATACTTTTAAGCACTTTTGCTTTCTTTCCTACTTCCTTAAATACGTTATTGAGTGTCAAACTGGATGCTGATGCAATCCTTTTGACTGAAAGTGGTTCATTGAATAAGTAGTGACCGTTGTGAGCTTGTTCGATTAATTTCTTTGTTGTTGTATGCCATAAAGCTTGCTCAATTCGTTCCTCAGAAATGTAACTTAAACAAATTATACTTTAGAGGGGGAAAGTGTCATCTAAAAACCATGAACTATATGATGTCTGAAAATAAGAAAAATACGCTTTTCTAAATGAAATATCCTTCAACAACACATTTGACTCAAGTTAAGCTTCTAGCATATTTGTGGATGATTGCTATAAGGTATACATTTGCTTCTATATGCAGAAGTTAAACTACGTCATATAACTTGAATTATTATCTCATTTTTTTTAAATTTTACTCTCATTTCTGAAACTGCAAAGTATTAATGAAAACATTCTTTAACAGTGTCATTACACGAAAACATAAAACTATCTCCTTCATTATCTGACGATGAAATCTGCCGTGGACATTGAAGTCACGTAAAGAAATAGGCAGACCAGTTACCAAGTAACCAAAGCCGCAAAATATGTTGTTCATCATAGCTTCTGTTTCTGGTGGTTGCATTTGTTCTCGGGTATTCACGGTTTTTCTTACACGTAAAATAAACTCGACCCAGCTTTCCTTAGACTTTCCTCCAAGAAGACATTCCTTCCCCTAGGCAGATATTCAAAGTGTCCTTTACCATAATAAAATAATCATCAGAATGCAGTTCGCTAAGCAAAATTCATGCACTCAATGGTTATATATTGTGCATGCACATAATTAGCTGATATAAATTAGAAAAATGACTTCCCTAATGAAAATTAGACGAGAATATTTGCTTAGTTTAAGATAAAGCATAAATGAGAGAGTGTAAGATGTTTCATATGAAACTGTGATTTTAAAATTGAGCGTTTCTTTTTTAAAAATAAAATATTTACTTCATACATAATGCATTAAATGATTTGTAATTCAAGGTATTGTCATCTTAGTTATTTACTTTTAAATGAAAAATCGATTGTGTTGTATTCGAAATTTGAAGTATGCTACAAGTATGCAATGATGATGAAAATGTGATTCCTTTGCCGTTATTTTCCGAAGTTCAGTTCGTAAGTTAGCCTTAAAAATCCAGAACCAAACAATTATACATTCTTCTCAAAAAATATACAGATATATAATTTTCATTTGTAAAGTTTTATTTTTCTGATCCTGCGATGTATATTTCCTTCATTATAGATAATTTTCTTGAATTATGTAGGACAAATGTAGCACATTAGAATGAATGCTTTAACAAAAAGCTTATGTCATCATTTAATTAAAATGTTTTACAATAAAAGTCAAACCTTTCCTCATACTTTTTTACCCAACGTCTTCATGCACTTCTCATATTTCATTATCTTACAGAGCAAATTCTAAATATCCACTAAAATAATTTTCTCGTCGCTTAATGAAATCGCTCACTGGCGAAATGGACATTACTAGAAATATCTGTTCTGTTTCTTGCTTAATTTGTAACCAATTTCATACGCCACTTTTGGACTTTTTGCATTAAAAGTTTGCAATTATAATTAAAGATAAATTGCCATTAAAATATTACTATTAATCAAATCCTATTGTTGTTTTTATGCTGTAAACATGTTATACTCTAGATCCGTGTTTCCCAACGTGGGGCCCACGCCCCACAAGGGGGCAATGCGACTGTTAAGGGGGGCAATTCGAAAATGGACTCGTCCAGAGTTTAAGGGGACAAAGGACGTTCTAAATATGTTTCATGAAGTCAAACGTTTTCGAAATTTCATTTTTTATTCCCCAAAATAAAGAAAAATGTAAGTGATGTATTCGTAAAAAAGTTTTTAAATTGCGATGCATTTTAAATATTTTATAATTCTCGCTGTAGACATGGACATTTAAATGCTGACACATTATGCTTTCCAGACGTTTCTCGCACATTTCAGCCAACGAATTTATTTTATCCTTTACTGTTGGAATGGCAACCGGTATATTATTCTTTTCTTGAATGTCAACAGCAGCTGCTTTCAGCTTTGTTTACATTGATCTTATATTTCTTTCTTTCAGCCCTTAGTGAAATGAGGAATGCAAGCAACAAAAAACGTTTGTCGGTATTCGGAGGCATATTTAAAATTTGGTTTCATACCCGGTCCATAAACGGTCAAGTTTTGTCAATAATGGCTGACCAACAAATCAATGAAACTAGGTCATCTTGAGGCACATTTGAAGCCGAAACATAATGCTGATATTAATTCAGATTCGAATTATTTTCACACTTTAAGGAACATTTTTGAAAATAGAGTAGTGTCTATTTACTGCTCATAATGCAACTGTTAATCGTGCTCTTGAGGCTATTTATCAAATTTCATTACTCATCACTTAATCTGGGAAAAGCCGTACTATAGGGGAGAATTTAATCAAACTATCAATATCAGCATTTAAAACTGTTCTAGAGAAAGATGACAAAGACGTTAAAGCTATGCCACTAAATAACAATACTGTTTGCAGATTATATACAATACTGTTTGCAGATTATATACAATACTGTTTGCAGATTAAATAACAATACTGTTACTTCAGATAAAAGACTAAATGAGTGAGGATATTGAAATACAACTTGTTGAAAAGCTGAAAACACGAAAATTTTTGGTGCAAATGGATGAACCAACTGTGAGAGAAAGTGAAGCCGTACTTGTAACTTATGTAAGATATATTCATAAAGGGGATTTTGCTGAAGAAATGTTCTGTAAATCATTAGAAAGCACCACTACCTCCAAAAATATTTATAGTAAGCTAAACATTACTTAGATATAAAAAATATAATACATCTTGTACTGCAGATGGTGCTCCTAATATGATGGTTGAAAAATAAAATAAAGTACTGAATAAGAAAAGGGTTGAGAATACAGAAATGCTTCTTGTGCATTGTGTTATTCACAGAGAAAAACTGGTAGCTAAAAACAATTTGCCTGTTCTAAATGAAGTACTAAATTCAGTTATAAAGTGTATTAATGCTATTAAAGCTAGGACCAAATGTGAACGTCTATTCAAGTTATGTTATAAAGAACAAAATGAAGACTATATGAGACTTGTACTTCACACTGAAGTAAGAAGGCTGTCGAAAGGGAACTGCTTGGAAAGATTTATGGAACTATTTGATACTCTTAGTAAACCTAAAATGAAAAATCCGTCAACATACTATTTACCACAAAAATTTTGAAAAGTCTCATTGGCTCCAAAACTGTGACGTGACTACCGCTATACATGTTATTGTCGATCATCTGAAAATTTTATCGGCTGATTTAAAAGATTTTGTAACTTAAAACAAATTGATTTTCCAACTTGGATGATGCAGCCAATGCTAGTGGATTTGGCTGCTATTTCAAATATGCAGTAAAAAAAAGAACTCGCAGAAATGCAAAATGATGAGTCAATTAAAACGTTATTTAATATAAAAGGAGCGATGACATAGCTTTGTGAGGAAACCAGAATCAGATATCCAAATGCAACAAAATTTGCAAGAGAACTACTGTTACCGTTTCCATCTTCATATTTTGCTGAATGCAGATTTAGTGTGATTTGCTGCTAAAAAAAAATCGGTTGGATATAATGAAAGCGGGAGACTTGAGACTCAAGTTATTTAAATTTGAACCTGACATAAAATTTCTTTGCAGCAAGTATCAAGCGCAAGGAACTCGCTAAATTTAAATAATAAAAATTACTAATACTTGAAATAAAAAAACTTTCACTTCTTGAATTTCATATCTCCATGTTTTAAAAGTTCACTTACTGTGTTTGTTCACAAAATTTCGTAGTCATTTCTTCTTAAAATCTATCATTCAAGTTTCTTTCGTGAATATTTCAATTTTTAAATATTAAAACTTATGTATATGCTAGGGGGAGCGTAAAAATTTTAGAGAGGACTGGGTGGGGCGTAGAATAAAAAAGGTTGGGAAACACTGCTCTAGATGGAGCGGGTCCCGGACTATACTCGATTAGTCTTTGAAAGCCGTGCGGGTGTCCGGCCTGGCTCTCACCTGTTGAAAACCACAAGTTTTTAATGAATATTTATTCGAATAATCCTTTTTAATTACATTTTTCTTTCAATTTTAAATACCTCCCTTTTTTTCTTTAGTTTTGTTTCAATGTGTATACACAGCCATAAAAAATATTTTGAAAATTTATCCTTCGATACAAACTTACTGCAACAACAAAGGAGGTTTTAGCTAAGCTCAAACTCATCTTGTTTAACAATGAAAAAAAAAATGACCGCTATAAAAAAATTCCAAAAATATTTTTTCTTATTGGTCTATGTGAGTAATTTTCTACTGCAAAATGTTTAATTGCTTTTCTTTCAAAGATAATAAACCATTCACATGCATACAAATTTACATAAAAATTGAGCTATCTCAAATACAGAATGAAAATTTCTGAATTTATAATAACGGAAATATCTTACCTTTACATTGAATTAAGAACTTTATCGTTATCATTTACTTCAGATAAAAACTGAATTGTTTCAGACTTAAGCTAAATAAAATGTTAAAATTGATAAACAAATATCCTGGCATTCATTATGTATGCCACATTATATTAGAATTAAATTAAACCACATGAGACAAAGCTATTTAATGCATGAAATGAATATCTTTTACAAACATCGCCATGGAAGCGAATAAAAATCTCTTAGATTTCAATTGCACGTTTCATCGAGTAATTTCGGATCACTTCTTATGTATGCAGAGAGAATTTAAATGATATAATATTTTAAATTATGGCGAATAATGTTAAACAAATTAATATTGTTTCCACTGTCATTCAGACTTACAACCATGATACATGTTAGCTTAGGTCGAAAATATATAAAAGTGTTAATAATGATGTACTTATTCATGATATATTGAAAATAAATGAAAATTAGTACAATGTTTCAGTTCTCATACAGTCATAAAAAACAAATGTTATTTACTAATTACAATAAAAGAGTGGCAAGTGGGTAAAATTACTGGAAACTGGTAGCTCGTCTCGGATTTGTTTCTCAGGGAACCATCTGGTTAATGAAGATTTGTGGCTTTGACCATCTGTAACATAAAGGCAAAACCGTTCCGCTTAAAGTCTCGTTTCTAAAGCGTGCTTTGCCATGCTTATTTAATAAATTTATTAGATTGGGTGCACATATTTAAATGCAAAATTCTCAGAATGCAGGTACGTACTGAAAACCAGTTTAATTCAAAAGGAGAAAAAATTTTAAAATGTCCTTCTAATAACTTATTTCGATGTAAAGCATAAATTTAATAGCTGTATTATGTTAGTAACATGTTTCTATATATGCGTATATGTATACGTGCTGTATGTTCTTTGGTTTTATTATAAACCACAATACATAATCACACAGAAATGACCCATATACAGTTTCAGAATAAAATTTTATTGAGTATTAAGAAGAAGAAGAAGCTTAGAAGCTTTGTTAGCTTTAGAAGCTTTGTTATATATTTTATGCTATGCATGTTTGCCAGAGCAAATAAAAGAATTTCTGCGCCCTTCACAATCTGAATATACCACGCACTTTATGGTCTACAATACACTGAATTTTGTTCAGTCTTCTAACATAATATTTTCGTTTTATGCTGACTTTTTTTATTCCTATTCATTTCTTTTTTTAATTTACGAAATTTATTTTGCAGTGCCTGTTTCTTGAAGCTCTTTAAAACATTCGCTCCGTAAATGTGAAAGTCACACCTAACGGATCACATGAAAAAGAAAAAAAATTAGAGCTCTTCGAAAACAAGAAGGAAATTTTCGGAGATTCTGTATTAGGGCGCCATTACTTGCCCAATTATGAGTTTCACAATTTGACGTTAATCTAACTGAAAAGTTAAGGATGGTAATGGAGGTTGCCAAGCGGCTTTAAATAGAAGCTTATATTAGCTTGTAGAGACATTAGGTATCTTTTTAAAGCAAGAGAGATGAAAAATGAGTAATGCCGTCGTCGGGACTCGAACCAGGAACCTGTCGAATACGCGCCGAGTGTGCTAACCGTCACACTACGAAGGCGGGAGAACTACCTTCTAAGTTAAATAAAGTCAGCTCATTATATGGTAATTTTTATTCGCATAAGAGATATAATATCAAATACGAAAACCATTCATCCCCAGTTTTTTAATTATTTTCTTTAATTATTTTTCTCATTATTCAGAGCCAGGTACCTATTTTTTCAGGTAAACAAATAATCTTAGTATACTGCACGCAGAAGGCTTCAGGAGTATAAAAGTTGTGAATGCAAATATGTGGATGGTAGCATTTTAAAAATTAAATAATATGGAGCAGTCAGAGTGCAATAACATTATCTAACAACGTTCTTAACTGATATGTGATTACTCGAACAATATAATGATAATAAACAAGTCTAGGATGAAGACAACAGCATGTATTTCAGGGTCATTGTACTTGCGTAGTAAAAAGTGTATCTTGCACTTTCTGTTGTCTATAATATTTTCATTTCTTATTGGGGAGCAATTTTTTTTTTCTGTAGCTGTATTTAAACTAAAGCAAAGTTAACGAAATCGTGCACGTTAACGAGTTTTAGTACATTTAATCATGCTCTTTTAAGGCCAAGTGTTGTGAAGACAGATAAAAATGTGTCATACCTATTATACTGATATTTTTACTATGAAGGAGACGTTTCCACAAATTAATCATATACATCTATCAAACTGAAGCAGTTGTTATACTTTTGGTCAAGATTTAGAAAAGCTGCTGCGTAAGCGATTGAAAAAAACAGACCGTAAGGACAAGCTCGTTAACTCCTCCGCACATTTAACGTAGTATGCGTATTAGCATTTTTATTATACAGCTTATATGCTTTTTCAAAAATTTCTATGCCTTACTAAAGAATTTTACTTTTATACGATGAGAGATGCCGTGTTCTTTGCAAAATTTCGTCTATATCTCTTCACTTATTTCCAGTAAAATATTGTTACATTTTTTAGGTATTATTTTGATTCGTTTAAGTCAGTTTCTTTTTAACAGTAGTGAAGGTGAAGGAAATCTTTATACATAAAAGATTGTATGAAAAGTGTAAAATATTAATGTCATAACTCGTCTTTGCGAAGCAGTGTGATTACAATTTAACTCGAAAGTTATGTTATATAGTAATAATAAATTCCCCCACTTAATAGTGTTTTCAGAGCAGCGCGTGCGTCACTTTATTTTAAAACTCTACCCAGGCAGTGTAGTGTTCCCGTCCTTCTTTTTTAAATAGATCTCGAAATCAACTTAAAAATATTTATTACATCCAATATGGCATTTTCATAGGCATTTCAATTTAAGTTTATTACATCCAATATGGCATTTTCATAGGCATTTCAATTTAAGTTTATTACATCCAATATGGCATTTTCATAGCCCTTTCAATTTAAATTTATTACATCCAATATGGCATTTTCATAGCCATTTCAATTTAAATTTATTACATCCAATATGGCATTTTCATAGACATTTATTTCAATTTAAATTTAATTAATAACAATTTCAAAAAACACTAGAACAACTAGGCAGTATTTCTTAGATAAATTTTAAGGAAATCTAAGCAAGTAAATGATAATAATACTGTACAGTAACCTGAATTTCTTTCATATTTGGACGTAAGATATTGGTGGTCGACATTCTAAAAGATCGGTACTTGTAAATAAAATACAAACAAGGCTATGAAAATTTTAATTTAATTAATAAATTGTTATTAATTAAATTTAAATTTTTTAATGCCTTGAAACAAGTAGGCAGCATTTCATAGATACATTTTAAGGAAATCTAACCAAGTAAATGATAATAATATTGTACAGCAAACTGAATTTCTTTCATATTTGGAACGTCAGTTACTGGTGATGGACATTATAAAAGTATTTGTAATTAAAAATTATTACAATTTTAAATTATAAATTATTATGACATTATAAAAATTATTATGACATTATAAAAGTTTTATACTAGTATTTATAAATAAAATACAAACATAATCACATCGTCATGTGTACGTCATCGCTTGAGTTCAAATACCAACTGTAAACTAGAAAGTAAATGAAAATAAATTTCGTAAGCTATCAGGTAAAATATGTATCCACGAACGTAGGAATGACGAAATGAAATGGAGTATTGTTAGTAGAATGGAGGCATACCAGTCACAGTCGCAGGTGAATACAACACTCAATGTAACTCCCAGCTTCGTCCGTAATTTTTAAAACAGTTTTAAGACACTGGATTTATATCGAGAGGATCCCGAAAAGCTGGACCAAGATCCACAACTAAAAATTGGGATCGTGATTTGGCACTTTCAGCGCAGCGACACAAGACTGCCATATCTTCACATCTCTGACGTGATCTGCATTCTGCCACTGGAACCCGAGTTTCATGGTCTACAGGTGCTCGTAGGCTTCATGAGATAGAGCTGTATGCCGGCAGACACTCTGTTTGAGTCTCATTGTTTGCATCACACAATAGAGTGTGTTTAGCATGGTGCAGACAACACGCGTCTTGGACCAGACCAGTGGAGTACCCTGCTTTTTACAGATGAGTTGAGATTCAGCCTGGACTTTGATTTTTGGCATACCTGTATCTGGAGAGAATCTGGAGCGCGATACTATCCTTCTCTCATCAGGGAACGTGATCAGTACTTTGGTAGAGGTGTAATGGATTGAGCTAGCATTATGTTGAACGGCCGATTACCTCTGTATGTGTTTGACAAAGGCTGCCTGACTCCTATGAGTTATAGAGGCGCAGTTGGACTTGGGTTCCTATTGATGGACTAGAACACCTGTTCACATAGGGATCAGCTGTCGATGATTATTTAGAAAGTGAGGGGTATTCGTCGCATGGGTTAGGCAGCCAGACCTCCTGATCTTAATCCCATGAAGTATGTCTTGGGCACTCTTGGCAGGGCAGTTCCATCTCGCCATATTCCTCCCAGAACCATGCCGATTTTGAAAACTTCCTTCCTCCAGGAGTGGGCTTGAACGCTACAGGGACTCTTCGCCTGTCTCCTTTCCAGTATGCCGTCACGCTGCGCGAACTGTCTTGCTGTGAGAGGGGTCCATAACCCACATTACCATTTTACTTGATTACATTTTTTCCCATTTTACTTGATGCTAGCAAACGCTTAAACATGTGTGTCCATCAAAATAAAAAGGAAATATTTAAATCCGGCTACGACTGCAACTTCTTCATTTTGCATCTGTAGCGTATCTTGAATTCCATATGCTTCTGATGCATCATCTGTCGTCAACGACGTTTTTTAAAATTATTACAGATCTAAGAGCACATTGAAATCTTTTCAATATATGTATAGAGTATGAACTACTGAACGGAAAGGCTGATGTGGTACAACTTTCGATTTTTTATGAAAGGTATTGGTAATCCACGATCTGTTTATAAGGCATGCAAAATTTAAATCTTAATGGAGTACTTTTAAATTCATAGTATAAAATCGCAAGTTTCCTCTAAATTAAGCGAATCGACACTCCAAGCTATGTTTAAATTCATTCTTATTTACTAAGAATTCTCAAATACACTATATACCAATTATACTAATAGATTTCAGAGTTTGAAAATTCAGGTATAGGTTTCTTAATAAAGACCCTTGTAGAAATATCATAAGTCGTATACTGTTTGGCTCATAAGCGAACAGAAATATTGATTAAGCTTCGCCAATAAGTCAGGATAATACACATAAGTACACTCTCATAATGTGCGCCCTCAGTATTAAGTTTCTACATTTCTTTAAAACTTGATGTTATATTGATTATTTCAAACATCTGAAGAGATATCGTATTTCCAACAGACATAGAGATGACGCTCTTCGTACAGTATGAGAATATAGTGTAAGGATCTTAAGTTTTACTAACGTTTATTTTATTTTAAATCTTTACTATCACTTCTTATTTTCTACTTCCGGCCAGAATCATAAGCGTTAAGGATTTTATGCAAAGTTTGTCTGGCGAACGCCAAGTATTTAAGTGTGGCCTTTTTGCCAAGCGAAAGAGAAGAAGCAGTGAGTTCGAAGCAGGCCGCTTACCTTAGAAGTTACGCAGTTGCTATTTGCCTTCCAGGCCAGAGGTTTTAATCCTTTTAATAAATTAAACGTATTGTAGTGTTCACAGTCTCTGTGCTACATACGCTTCCTGTTATTATAAGGCCAATCTTCCACGTGTGTTATTCTAAAGTTAAATTAGAGTTTAGTTTTATTTTTTATACCTTTTACGTTAGACCCCGAGTGGAGGGTCATTGTATTCCGAAGTACGGAAGTCATTGTATATAAAGAAAAATAAAGGGTTTTGTATACCCTTCGTCTGTATCCTGTCTACTTACTACAATTAGTGAACATAGCTTTAGTAAGCTCTCTGTTCCTAGTCAGGTCATTGTATGTTTCCGAAGAAGGTTAGAAGAAACATTGAACCTGATAGTGGCGCCCGACGAAGAATAACCATGGCCGAATTTCAAGAAGAACCTGTGCTGCCTGCAGAAACGGCTCAGAATCCAGAAATGCCAGCTGCCGCCCTGGAAGGATTTGGGTACATCGTCCAGACCATGCGTGCTTCGATGAAACCAGAAGCAACGTTTAATGGAAACTCACCGGTAACCAGTTTTTTGGAAAAATTGGATGACCACTTCATGCTCTACCCCGTGCACGAGTTTCAAAAAGTTACCTTAGCTACCAGCGCTTTGAGGGGCCAAGCGCTTAACTGGTTCAAATGTATCGGCAGAAGTCTCTTGGGTCAAGCAGGAAGTCCCACCTATACTTATGAAAATTTCAAGACTGCCCTACTAAAAGCCTTCCCTGTTGTAAGGGATCGTGCGAAATTAGAAACGGAACTTTTTAGCATATATCAACAAAGAATCGAAAACCTGTCGAGCTTTATTTTAAGAAAAATTCACGTTTTCAAGCTCTTGTATTGAAACCGTCCGGATCCTGAAATAATTCAAGTGATTTTGCCGAGGTTACTACCCCAAGTGCAAGACTTTATTGAATTAAGAAATCCCACTACACTGGAAAAGTTATTTGAGCTAGCAATCCAGTTTGAAAGTAGAAGAACGGCGGACGTCGAAAGAAGGCGCCAGTATCAACAGCGAAACCAATTTGGTACGCCAAGACTACAGCAAACTCAAGCACATGGCTACGGAGAAAAAGCGAATCAGTGGGCAAGGAAACCCGAGCATTCAAAAACAGCCGGCGAACGTCGACAGTTCAATAGCAATCCAGGAAAAAAGTCTCAAGGCCAGGGGAAAAAGAAGGAAAGCACGGAAAGGAAAAATAATTTAAACTAAAATTGATTTCTGCTGACGAGAGGGTGCGGAAATCCGAAGGCCACGAAAACCCCTCTTCCTACAAGTTAAATACAGTAATGGTGAAAAATTTAACTCTTCCGAAGATTGAAGTCTTGGTAAATAATATCCCGGCCACCGCACTCCTGGATACCGGCGCGCAGTGTTCCTGTGTGGCAGAAGTCTTTTTTAGAAAGTATTTTCGCAAATACCGCATATATAATGCGGATAATACGACAGTATTAGCGGCGCAAGGAAAAGAATGTAAGTGCGTAGGTAAAGTACCTTTATATATCCGTATCAAGGACGAACAAGTAAAGGTGATGTTTTTTATAGTAAAGAATTTGCAAGCACATTTAATCCTAGGAATAGACTTTCTTTCAGACGCACAAGCTACACTGGATTTTAATGAAGCGTCCCTTAGGCTGACAATGAAACCAGTGCGTGTAGAAAAGGTTGAACCGCCAAGGTTAAATCTTGACCACCTGCCTAATGACGAGCAAGATAGAATCCGACAAGTGGTAAGTGAATTTGCTTCCTTATTTAGTGATATTCCAGGATTTACTCAGGTTACTAACCATAGTATTGACACCGGAGATGCATTGCCGGTTCGTCAAAAACCATACCGGTATGATAAGAATAAGGAAAAAATTATAGAATGGCATATTACCGATATGCTACGTAAAAAGATCATAACGCCCATCTCAAGTAGTTATCCTAGCCCGGTGGTTTTATGTAAGAAAAATAATGATTATCCTTTGGAGCATCCAAAAAGGTGGAGATTCGCTATTGATTACCGTAAATGAAATTCCATAACGAAGTATTCGGTATATCCGTTACCGATCATAGAAGAAATTTTAAGGAACATAAAATCAACCAAATTTATGACGACTTTAGACTTAACGAATGGTTATTTTCAAATAGGGGTCAGGCCTGAGGACGTGCCTAAGACTGCTTTTATAACCAAGTCTGGCACTTATGCATTTTTGCGTATGCCGTTTGGGCTTTCTGGGGTCCCAGCAACATTTCAGCGATGCATGGACATTGTGTTAAGACCTGTTCTTGGAAAGTCCACATTTATCTATTTAGACGATATCATTATTACTAGTGATAATCTAGACCAACATGTACAGGATTTAAGACAGGTGTTTTCTTTATTAAATGAGGCCGGTCTAAAAGTTAATGTCGAAAAGTGCAAATTTGCAGCCCCTGAATTAAAATATTTAGGTTACAAAATATCGCAAAAAGGGATCGAGACAGATGAATCAAAAATAATCGCTGTACAAAAGTATCCGACTCCAAACACGGCAAAGAAGCTCTCTTCTTTTCTAGGACTTTGTTCATATTATAGGTCCTTTATAAAAGATTTTGCGGCTATCGCTGAGCCATTGTTAAAATTAAAAAGGAAAAAGGCAAGATTCTCGTGGACGGCCGAAGCCAATAGTGCTTTCGAAAAATTAAAACAAGCATTAAAGCAAGCCCCTGTGTTAAAATTTCCTGAAAAGGATGAAAATTTAGAAATTTCAGCGGATGCTTCGGATTATGCGGTAGGAGCGGTACTTTCGCAAAATCAGCAGCCCGTGGCATTTTTTAGCCGAACTTTAAATCAAACACAAAGAAACTATTCCGCGACCGAGAGAGAGGCACTTGCAGTTCTGTTAGCAGTGCAAAAGTTCCGAGTCTATTTTGGAAAGGCGCCGATAACAGTATATTCTGATCATGCGGCGGTAATTAGATTGTACTCAGGGAAAAATTTATCCCCAAGGTTAATAAGATGGGCACTCAAGCTGCAAGAATATAATCTGGTAATCAAGCATACCCCCGGAAAGGAAAATATCGTAGCAGATGCCCTATCACGAATTAAATTAGACGAACAGGGTAATACCGTAAAAGTTGCAATGCTTACAGCGTGTACAATAAATTCCCGAGAAACTGTAATAACCGAACTGGGTAAGGATCCTGAGTTTGGAAGTATTTATGAGTATTTGAAAGATCCTGAAAATTTTAGCCACCAAGATACTGTGGCGATAAGAAATAGGGCGGCCCATTACGAACTAATAGATGGTCTATTATTTTATACAAAAACTACGAATTCCAACAACGAATTTCGACCTGTTATCCCAGCTAGTCTTAGATTAAATATCCTGCAAGAGCTCCATGACAGCCCTTTAGCTTCTCATGCTGGTATTCGAAAAACTACTCAACGCGTACGCGAGGCAGTCTACTTTCCTGAACTGCAAAAGTTAACAAGGGCGTATGTCCAGTCCTGCCCAACATGTCAAGCCGTTAATTATATTAATTTCCGCCCGGCCGGGTTTCTAAATAGTATTAAATCCGAATTTCCAAATGAAATAATTGGCATCGATTTATTGGGCCCTTTCCCAAAAAGTCAGTTAAATAAAAGTCGCTATCTCCTTGTTATGGTTGATCATTTTAGTAAATGGACCGAAATTGTTCCCTTAAAACGAGCCTCCGCGAAATTAGTTACTGATTCTATTTTAAATAAATATATTTTAAAATACGGGGCGCCCCTAAAAGTTATATCGGATAATGGTCCTCAATTTGTAAGTAATATATTTGAAGATATGTGCCAAAAACTGGGCATACGTCATTTAAAAATGGTCCCGTATCGGCCGCAATCAAATATAGCGGAACGGGTCAACAGAAATATAGTGAAAATTATCCGTAGTTATGTTAAAAATTTTCATAAAAGCTGGGATAACTATGTCAATGAATTTGCTTTCGTCCTTAGGACCGCAAAACATGATACAACGGGAAAAACTCCTGCTGAGTTATTTCTAGGAAGAAAGATTATAACACCGTTAGATAAATTATTTTATGTGCAACAAAGAGCCCCAGAATTTAAAATGGGTGATATAGAAAAACTAATAAAAGAAGCAAAAAAGAATACGGAAGTAGCACAAAGAAAACAGAAGTTATATTACGATCTGAAACGACGGGGAGTAACTTATAAAGTAGGGGATAAAGTACTAAAAATTAAGCATTCACTTTCTTCAGCACCAGAAGATAAAACTGCCAAATTTTTTCCACGATTTGAAGGACCATATGTTATAGAAAAAATAACTCACGCTGTTGTAGTGTTAAAGGCCAGAAATGGTGAAACTTGTTCCGCAAATATTGATCAAATTAAGCCCTACTTCGATCGTAATAAAATGCAAATCTTTTCAGATCTTTTGCAGGATCCGGCACGGCAGACACCGCAGGTACAAGTTCCAGAGGTGGGAAAACGACAAGTACAAGGGCAAACCAATGAGAGACAGAAGCAAGTGAAAAGAAAATTGCCCCGCGGAAAAATTGAAGGTAAAAAGAAAAAGAAGCCGTTCCACCGTCCAGAAAACAGAGTTCACGAACACCCCCAGAATGAAGAAGGGAGAAGGACGACGTATGTGAAGAGGACCAGGAGAAAGGACGGCAACTATAACCCGGCTTTAAAACGGAGGATCGACTCATCCGACAGAACTCTCCGCAGCAAAAGTCGCCGAACTGCGGAAGGGCCATCAGCGGCGGAGGAAAAAGTACAAGAAAAATTTGAACGGCCAACAACGAGGTCCAAGCAGGATCACGACAGAAGTTTCCCGGTTCCGCCAAGACCAGCTGCCTTCAAACGGCCAAGACCACAAGCAGAGGGGAAAAGGAAGGTGTTCAAGGGTGGCCGTACTGGTGAAAAACGGAAGCTTCCAGAGGAAAGCACTGAAGGGCGAGCCCGTACAAGAAGGAGGATAAACCAGGCTACGGTCTGCAGTACCTTTAAAGACTGGGCCCAGAAAAGGATGTCCGAATATTACAAAGATAAGTAAAATTTTATGTTACGTTGCAAACTTAAGTTAATCTTTCATTCTTACTGCAAGTGGCAGATTTCAAGAAGTTTTACCTCATGCGAGGTCTACCTTTATCGCCAAAAGGGCGAGAAATGAGTTGTGACCGATTTTCTTATTATGTTTTTCAATTACTCGCGCGTAAAACTAAAGTTGATGTATAATAGCGTTGTGTAAAGACTTAAATATTGTAAAAAGTTATTGTATAAATTTTATTTAAAACATTCTAGCAAGAAAGAAGTTTTAGTCTGAAAGACTTTTTGAAATGTAGTATTATTTCAATGTAGAAAGAATTGGCACTTGCTTTGAAAAGAATAGAAGTTAACAATGTACTACTAATGTATGTTTTCAAATGTGTAAAATTAACGGCATGTTGATATGTTCTTATATACATGTGTTCTGTTATTTTAAATGTTAAGAAATACCATGATATGGTAAAAGTGAAAGTAATGTTAAAAATTTGTTATTCGTGTGACTGTAAAGACTAAATCATGGCGAATATATGTTAAAGGTTGAATGATGTAGTTAGGCTCTCTGACGCTACACTTTAGAGTTAGCCACTTTTAGAATAGTACCTCAGGGTTTAGAGTTGAAAGTAGGGTGTGTTAAGAGGTCTCGTTATGTTGAATTTTAACACGTTAGTGTTTTGATTGTAGGAGGAAGTGTTGAACACATAGACATAAACACATTCGTGTTTGGTGTTCTTTTACAACACATGTCAGAGAGCAAGGGGAGAGATAATTAAAATAGTCATGAATGAAATAAGAATGTTAAGAGAAGTATATTCTATATGTTATTTGCAATGTCATTGTGTAACATTTCATTAAACTAGTTTTCCTTCCAGATCTCTGGAAGGAACCAGAATTGAATAAAGCTCCTGTTTAGATGCAGTACAGATGAAAAGAAAAAAAAAAGATTGTTGTAGATCCTGGGAGCTGCTATTGTAACAAATTTCTTTCTTTTAAATTTTCTAGTTTCTAGCGAAGCATTTTTTTGTAAAAGGTTGGCCTCGCGTTAGTTTCTAGAGCTAAAAGTTTTCAACAAGGTCGTTTTAGACCTCAGTTTCAAACTAATTAACTCTGGCGGGAAGTATGTAAGGATCTTAAGTTTTACTAACGTTTATTTTATTTTAAATCTTTACTATCACTTCTTATTTTCTACTTCCGGCCAGAATTATAAGCGTTAAGGATTTTATGCAAAGTTTGTCTGGCGAACGCCAAGTATTTAAGTGTGGCCTTTTTGCCAAGCGAAAGAGAAGAAGCAGTGAGTTCGAAGCAGGCCGCTTACCTTAGAAGTTACGCAGTTGCTATTTGCCTTCCAGGCCAGAGGTTTTAATCCTTTTAATAAATTAAACGTATTGTAGTGTTCACAGTCTCTGTGCTACATACGCTTCCTGTTATTATAAGGCCAATCTTCCACGTGTGTTATTCTAAAGTTAAATTAGAGTTTAGTTTTATTTTTTATACCTTTTACGTTAGACCCCGAGTGGAGGGTCATTGTATTCCGAAGTACGGAAGTCATTGTATATAAAGAAAAAATAAAGGGTTTTGTATACCTTTCGTCTGTATCCTGTCTACTTACTACAATTAGTGAACATAGCTTTAGTAAGCTCTCTGTTCCTAGTCAGGTCATTGTATGTTTCCGAAGAAGGTTAGAAGAAACATTGAACCTGATAATAGTGCACACTTATATATGACATTTTTATGTAGATTTTGGTTTTCTTAAGATTATATTGTCGATTTCTTTTAATGTTTATGTCAAAGTTTAAAGCGGGACACCATTGGTTTAACCCGAGGGGTTCACAATGCACCGTGATTGATCAGAATAAAATTTCGTCAAAATATTCTTCCATATGATTCCTATGTTTCATTTCATTACCCTTTCTAATTTATCCAAGTTTAGCTCATAGTTTACGCATAGCATTTATCATTCATAACTTGTTTTTGAAATTTTGATCCTATAGCAAGATTTAGATACAAGGCGAATTAAATGGTTGTAGGGATTCTCACTTTTATCTATTAACTAAGTGTTGAGGAACCTAGTGAACTACTAAGCGAATAATCGCTGAAGTCTAAAAACAGAAACGCAGACTCAAGAAGGGTTACTTACCCTCTATTGCTCAAAATAAAGATTCACAGATGGCCCCTTTCTCAGGACGTACAACAAAACCTCCACTTGGGCTTAAACTCTTACTAATGACTAAGTATAGAGATTTAGCCAAAACTAACACAATTTCTAAACTAGTTGGCCCGTAATATTAAATTAGCTAGCGAAGTTATCAAGGTCACATAAGGCCGAACGCAATAATAGCTTAGACAGACGTAGCCGAAAGGCAAACGCGCGCTATTCAGGAAATCTAATTCTGTCTGTCGAAGCCAGTGGAACTTCGACTTAAATACTCTCTACTACTCATTTGCATTTAACGTGATTCTAAAAAGTCATTCTGGTAAAAAACTGTAAGTTAAAGCTAGAAGAGATAGGAAATGTTGAATAAAGCTAAAAATAACTGTTATAAACTTAGGATACCTTACATGGTAACAAGAAACACATGCAAAAGTGTAAAAGTTTTAACTGATTGTGCAGCACTTCACAAAAGAATGCTTAATTAGACGCTCTTGTTTAGGGTCTTATAGTTAAGTAGGAGTGATCTTAGTTGATCTTAAAAATTATTCGGTTTGGAAAACTGAACATAGTTTGAGAAGTATATTTTCATGACAACTAATTTATTTATGAAAATAAAGCTCCGATCACAAAACTTCTGTTTTTAGTTCTATGCGTTTTTATATTAAAAGATCTTATCAGATATTTGAATTCGCTTTTTAAGCGTTTTAATAATAGCTTTAGTGCGCTTTGTGTATACGATGATGGCAGATATCTAAAATAAAACATCCTGGGGGCTGTCATTCAGCGCGAGATGTCGTAGTTTCTAACTTTAAAGGTGAAAAGTTAGTTGGTATCATACTTTGATAAAGAATGCTACACTAAATCTCATTGTAAAGTCTTTCAAAGCCTCGTAGGAAATTTTTTATGCTCGAGCCTCTTTGAAAATTACAATACATTCTCTTCCACCTTCATCTTAGAATACGTCATGGAATATCCGGAGCAAATAATTTTTTTTTTTTGGATATGTTGTGGTGATGGCGACAAGGCGCGCGCCTTGCGCCCTCCGATAAGTGTGGCAACCCTAGAGGAGAAGTTTCTTACGAGTAGCGAGCAGAGCGAAACAGGCAGGCTGTCGGGCAGTGTGCGCGAAGTTCCGAAATAAAGCTTAATTTTTTATTGTGCACTATGTCTTGGTTCAGGGGGGAGGGAAACTCTGTGGTGATGGCGATAAGGAGCGCGCCTTGCGCCCTCCGATAAGTGTGGCAACCCTAGAGGAGAAGTTTCTTACGAGTAGCGAGCAGAGCGAAACAGGCAGGCTGTCGGGCAGTGTGCGCGAAGTTCCGAAATAAAGCTTAATTTTTATTGTGCACTATGTCTTGTTAATATTATATTAATGCAGTAAGAACATAATCTGTGATATTGAATTCGAGGATTGGTGGTAAAAACATAACCGGAAATTACCATAATGGTAACCCGGACTGTGTTAAATCGTATGAACAGTTCTCAAGCACTTTCGGTTTTGACTACAAGCCATCACTCAAGATCTCCAAATCAGAAGTAATGGATTACATCGGTTTTCATCCTCCGAATCACAGATGAGTAGTAATTATAGATCATTTTATAATTACGTTTTCTACTTATCATTTAATTTAATTTTCTTTAGTTAAATTTTTCCTTTTATTTTGGCTTAAAAACCTTGCACAATGTCTGATGTTTATGCCGTCCAAATTCCGGTTTATAACCGATCAGACCCATCTTTATGGTTTATTATGTGTGAAAGTACTTTTGCTCTTGCCACCCCCAAACCTATCACAGAATCCATTACTAAATATAATTATGTAGTTGCTCGTCTTCCTCCAGATATTGCATCAATAGTACGGGATTTACTTATGAAACCAGATCCTATTGATCCATATACAAAGCTTAAAACTGAGTTAATAAATCGTGCAGGAGAATCTTCTCAGCAAGAAATTCGCCAATTATTATCTGGAGAGGAATTAGGCTCTCGAAAACCTTCCGATTTGCTTAGAAATATGAAACGTCGAGCAGAATCTTTAAATGTCCCTGATAACTTAATGTTAGAATTATTCCTTCAACGTTTGCCTTCGACTGTTCAGTCTATTTTGGCAGCGGTTTCCAATTTAACTGTAGATAAAGCTGCAGAAATTGCCGACAGAATTTTAGAAGTAAATCCAACCCCAGGGACTTGTGCCGTTTCTCGCACAGTCGATCAGTCTCTTGAGGATAAATTATTTAAACAAATAGAAAAATTAAACAAACGTATTGATCGCATTTCTCTTTCTCGTGGTCGCTCGCCAAATCGCGGAGATCGCAATAAGGAAAGAAGCAATTCCAAAAGGAGAGATTATTCTGTTTGCTGGTATCATAGACGTTTTGGGAAAAAGTGTAGAGATGACAAATGTACAAAACCTTGTTCATGGCAGGGAAACGAAACCAGCAAAGAATAGAGGCGACTTATTCTTTGCCTCAAGTTTCACGTCGCCTGTTCGTTCGTGACCGTAGAACAAACCTTTCATTCTTGGTCGATACCGGCTCTGACGTGTCCTTACTTCCAGCAAATAATTCTCAAATACGGAATTCGTCCCAACAAACACTTTTCGCTGCTAATTCTTCTACTATTCATGTTTATGGTCAAAAAACACTTTCTTTGGATTTCAAATTAAGACGACAGTTTACATGGACTTTTCTTATAGCAAATGTTAGTACACCCATTCTTGGAGCAGATTTTCTCCATTTCTTTGAATTGGTCCCTGATCTCAGAAACAAATGTCTCAAAGATTTAAAAACGCATTTTAAAACCGTCGGTTGCATGAAAAATGCAAGCATTTATTCAGTAAAAACTGTATTTAGTGATACACCATATCACAAAATTTTAAAAGAATTTCCTTCAGTTACTAGATTACCAGATCCTAACCAACCTGTTAAACATAACACCGTTCATTATATCATAACTAAAGGTCCACCTGTGGTTGCAAAACCTCGTCGGTTAGCTCCAGATCGCTTAAAAATAGCAAAACAAGAATTTCAAACTATGATGCAATTGGGGCATTTGAGACCTTCGAGCAGCAATTATGCATCCCCACTTCACATGGTTCCAAAAAAGGGAAGTCTGGAATGGAGACCTGTAGGAGATTATCGAGCATTGAACGCTCAAACAATAAAAGACAAATACCCTATTCCATGTTTAGCCGATTTTACTGCTGCATTGCACGGTACTAAAATTTTTAGTCATGTCGACCTGATTAAGGCATACCATCAAATACCAATTAACCCAGCCGACATCCACAAAACCGCCATATGCACACCATTCCGTTTATTCGAAAGTACCCGTATGCAATTCGGCTTATGCAATGCATCTGTGACTTTTCAACGTTTTATAGATGAAGTCACGCGGGGTTTAGAAGGCGTTTACGCTTTTGTCGATGACTTGCTCATAGCCTCTAAAGATTCTGAGGAACATTGCAGGCATTTGAAAGCTTTATTTTCCAAACTTCAGGAATATGGACTTTGCATAAATGTTTCAAAATGCACCTTTGGTCAAACGTCTATTGATTTCTTAGGTTTTCACCTTAGTGAAAACGGAATTGAACCTCTTCCTGACAAAGTCAAATGTATTTTAGATTTTCCTCAACCTACCACTCTCACTCAGCTTCGCCGATTTTTAGGCATGTTTAACTTTTATAGATGTTTCATACCTAAAGCAGCACATATTCTTTCTCCTTTAATAAAATTGTTAGAAGGCTATATTAATAAAAGAAATCTCGTTCTCGTGTTCAGGATTCATCCCCACAATTAAATTGGAACGAGAATGCTGAACAAGCCTTTATTGCTGCCAAAAATGCCATTGCTCAGGCTACCCTTTTGAGACACCCTATTCCCGGAGCCCAGCTAAGCATCTGGGTAGATGCCTCAGACGTCGCAATCGGCGGCACACTTATGCAGTTGTCTCAACAAACATGGGAACCTATAGCATTTTTCTCTATGAAACTCAGTAAAAGTCAACAGAAATGGTCCGCGTACGATAGGGAATTATTTTCTATTTATTCTGCAATTAAGAAATTCCGACACATGTTAGAGGGCAGAAATTTTATAATTTATACGGATCAAAAACCGTTAATATACGCTTTTAAACAGAACCCTCATAAATGTTCACCTCGACAATTGCGCCATTTAGATTTTATTTCTCAGTACTCTACTGATATTAGGCATGTGCAAGGTTCAAAAAACGTCGTTGCTGACGCTCTTTCAAGAATCGAAATTGATTCCATAACAAAATCTCCATTTTTGGATTTTAAAAAATTTTCGGAAGCTCAACGGCATGATCTGGAGGCACAAGGCCTTCTCAAAAACAACACATCATCTTTGAAACTGGAATTTAAACCGTGCCAATATTCTGATGGTAATATTCTGTGTGACATATCAACAGACATTCCTCGTCCATTTGTTCCGAATTCCTTTCGCAGACTCATCTTTAATCATCTGCATAATCTGTCACATCCAGGAATTGCAGCTACTACGAAGCTTATTTGTTCTCGTTATGTATGGCCCGATATGAAACGTCATATCAAAAATTGGGTGAAATCCTGTGAATCTTGCCAAAAATCGAAAATTACTAGGCATACTAAAGCACCACTGGGCACATTCTCTCTTCCTGATGCACGTTTTTCAGTTCAGCACGTTCGTCGGACCGTTACCTCCATCAGAAGGCAATGTGTACCTTTTGACTCTAATAGATAGATTCTCCAGATGGCCTGAAGCCATTCCCATCCCGGATATGAAAACGGAAACCATTTGCAGAGCCATCTTCAACTGTTGGATATCTCGTTTTGGCTGCCCATCGATCATAACAACAGACCAAGGTTCTCAAATGAGATCCGCACTTTTTGCAGAATTCACGCGCATTTTGGGTACGAACAGAATCACTACAACAGCCTATCATCCAATGTCCAACGGCATTGTTGAACGATTTCATCGACATTTAAAATCTTCTCTCAATGCTCACGAGACCAATAACTGGACTGAAACACTACCAGTTGTTATGCTTGGTATTCGGACAGCCGTAAAGGAAGATCTACAGTCATCTTGTGCTGAACTGGTGTACGGCACAACTCTCAAGCTGCCTAGTGATATGATAACGTCATCTAAGATATCTCCGTATGACACACAATTTATCACGAATCTTAGGCATAGAATGCAACAATTGAATCCAATAGCAACATCTGCACATTGCCAAGAAAAATGTTACGTAAGTGCTACCTTAAAGTCGTGTACGCATGTATACTTACGTGTCGATCGAGTAAAGCCACCTCTGTGCCAACCATACACAGGTCCGCATAAAGTTCTTTCTAGAACGGACAAAACTTTCACAATAGATGTTAACGGTCTGAAATCTACTGTGTCTATAGACCGTGTGAAACCAGCCTATTTGCTTTCGGACTCTAATTTGCCTGAACTGAAAACAAATAAAGACTTAAAGACAGTTCAGCAGAATAAATCTGCAAACGAACTCTCTAAGACACAAACTGTCACCAGATCGGGAAGACATGTTCACTTCCCTAAGAAACTTGCTTCTTACATAACAATTTAAAACCTTTTTTTTTAAAATTCATATCTTAACATATTTCTTGTTATTTCATGTTTATTATATGTGTCAATACCTTGTTATATATTGAATTTCATTTTGATCTTTTCTAATTTTATATTTTAATTTTGTAATCATAAAAAAAAGTACCCGACACCACGGATACTCTGAAATAATTTCATAACCTATGTCGTTCCTTTGAATAGCCATTAAAGGAACTGGGGGGAAACTCTGTGGTGATGGCGATAAGGAGCGCGCCTTGCGCCCTCCGATAAGTGTGGCAACCCTAGAGGAGAAGTTTCTTACGAGTAGCGAGCAGAGCGAAACAGGCAGGCTGTCGGGCAGTGTGCGCGAAGTTCCGAAATAAAGCTTAATTTTTATTGTGCACTATGTCTTGTTAATATTATATTAATGCAGTAAGAACATAATCTGTGATATGGAATTCGAGGATTGGTGGTAAAAACATAACAGGAAATCACTATAATGTCTCTTATTCCGGAAAACAATGTGCGCCGCGACTGTCACTGAAGTGGCCATAGTCCCATCAGATGCAATGCAAATAGGGTAGTTGCACTGTATGTCACATTTCGATACCGAATGCAGCTAAAATGACTAAATTAATAATAATATTTTCCCGTCGAGATGATTCGAACTGAGTTTGAAAGAATCCACATTATGGATTTCACCAGCTCGTGGCAACTAAAGCATTTCAAATAACCCGAAAAGTTCTTGATCTGTTTATACCGATCTATTAATTTGGTACCTCGTAGGAGTTAATTTAGCTTCTTAGGGTGCGATCTAAATGCTGCAGGAAATCAAGCGTAGCCTGTAATTATGCGTAATTTCAAACGGCTGCTTGCTACTGGCTGATGAAATAACACTAAATCTAATGATCCAAGAAGCCAGACTTCTAAAGCATATATCCATCAGGAACATGATACTTCAATCTCTGGTAAATGTAAGGTACGAAGCATTTCTATATAGAACACAGTTTCTGGATGGAAAAACGGCAAAATACAATTAGCGACTGGAAAAAATATCAGGTTGTTTTCGTCTGTATTTGATTAAATTTCAGCAGCATATTGCGGGGAAATAATATTATGATAACTTGCTTTAAAATAAAAATTTGTGATACTGTCTACATCTATATATAACTAATGAGACTCATAGTCATTAAGTTATATACGTATACACACACACACACACACATATATATTATAAGGTATTTCTCTCGCCTTCCTAGCGTGCCTTCGTGGTGTAGTGGCTCTGCGCGCTAGGCCGGAATTCCAAAGGTCCGTGGTTAGATTCCCGGCGAAGGCGATTGCTCATTTTTCATCTTGCCTGCTTTAAAAAAAATACCTAATGTCTCTACAGTGGCGCCCGAACTAAAAGGGTGTTGGATGAGGATTCTCCACACCCAGGGTTTGGCGATTGGGTCCCCTAAAAACCCCAGTTGCCCTTTAAAAGAGGGAGTATATAACGTATTTCTCCCGCCTTCCTAGGGTGCCTTCGTGGTGTAGTGGTTCTGCACGCTGGGCTGGTATTCCAGAGGTCCGTAGTTCGATTCCCGGCGAAGGCGATCGCTCATTTTTCATCTTGCCTGCTTCCCAAAAAATACCTAATGTCTCTACAATATAAATATAGGTTTACTCATCCCAAGAACGTTCGAACAGAGAAACGTACTAAAGCCCTATATCTGCATCCATCGGCCTGAATTCCAATCTGAAATGCTCTGATTGCACGGCTAACTATTTGTTTTTCCCATTCATGACTTAAGCATCAAACAATACCTCATAGAAATTTCTTTATATCCATTCCCTGACATATATTCCTCGAGTGGTTTACTGTAATAAATTGCCTATATAGCTATAAAAATTGCATAGAATTTAGTTCTACTTTATCATAACATTAAACTTATCATTTATTTACAAAGTTAGCCATAAATTATGGAATAATAATTGAAAAGCAAACAAGAAATGTGTTGGCATTCTCAAATAGAAATGCACTTATCTGCTAGGAGAGAGTTTATCATTTTATTACCAAGCATAATCGTGGATTTAGAGGCAAAACATTAATACAGGAAGCTTGAGAATTAGCTTTAATGTTCTTAATTAATAAGCTTTTCCTTGTGTTAGAATAAAAGTATTTTTAAATTGCAATGAAAGCGAAAAGCGTAATTATTTCAGAAAACTAAATTGAATGAATTGCCAAAATTAGACATTTTTCTAATTCACTTGCACTGATTAAAGGCTTAAGATCTGAGGCTGAATAAAATTCCATATTTATTTTGCGATTATTTCCCAGAAAAGTCTTAAAATATTTATTCTTCGTTTAAAATGCTACGAGCAGCAGAAGATTGCGTTTAGACTGGCTTTTTCCATTTGGAACTACTTCTAAAGTTGCAAACAAATCGTTAAGATTTTATTTTATACTATACCAAGGAAACATTTTAAGTTGTCTTTGAGAGGCATGTCGCATCTGGAATATTAGAATTTCATAGGATTTATTTTTCCTTTCATGACCTCATTCATAAATAAAAAATAAAATAAAAAGGGATGAACTTTTCGGGATGGGAACATGATATCAGATGCCATTTTTCTATATTTTAAGATCCATAGAAATGGTCTTAAATTTTAAGTGACAGAAAGAAAACATTTTGACTCGTACTTCGCTTTTTGAAGCATTATGTTGAAAAATGCATTCTTTGCAAGGTTCTGTGAGAGGATTGGAAGAATATATTTCATTCATTCGTTGAAGGAGGGTTTTCCTGTGCAAAAAGTTTTATCATAGAAACCCTCATATCTGAGCTGATTAGTAAGGAACCATTTCGCATAACGCATTTGATAGGAAACTCATGGTGAGTCTTGAAAAATTGCTAATGAATCATTTTTGTAGCTATCATTTTCGATAATAATATCATTTGTAACACATTTTGCATGAAGTTTATTTTTATTTAAATATCATATAATGTTATATCAAGGATATAATTATGATATATTCTGATTGGTATTCTTCTGCTCTGAGACAGCGAGCGTGTAGGTTGCATTGCAGATCTCTCCGACTGTTCTGACGAATATTGACCCAGTAACCGTAGGCGGTCAGCGATTAACTTTTTGTAGCTACCTTCGGGTATTCCAAAATGTCCTTTTACAGGACACCTGGTGATTCTAGCGATGAGGACGAGTTAAGTGAAAGGAGTTCGGTCAGTTCTCTGAAGGTAAAAAGGACTTTCCCGATGCGAAAGGAGTATTTCATGCTTTCTCCTAAGGGTAAGAAAGTGGCGAGCAAAATATCTATGAAGACTATGGATGATGGAGCTTCCAAGTATCTTAATGTGCGGTTGAACAAGTCTAAAAAGGACGTGGACATGGAGGGCATAATGCTTATTCGGAAACTTATTGCGGAGAAAGGATATGTTGTACTTAGTAACACGCTGAATTCCACCAGTGCACAGGTGGCGAAAAAACATAAAACGGATGTTAATCATTAGATGAACGAAGTGGAAGAAGATGCCTGGATTTTGCCAAGGAAAACTGCCAAAATTGTTGAGGTAGAGAGTATGAAAATTTAGAAAGAAAACAGATTCGAAGTTCTGAGCGAAGCTGAAAATCCGGCCGAAGGCGGGGTCAGCAAGGAGGAGACGCCCCGAGCGATTGTGTTCCAGCAGCGTAGTGTGGATTGGATGGCGATAGATGAACTGCTTAGAAAAGCATGCAAGGAGGAGTTTGAGGCGAGCGTGAAGTCTGCGGCGATTTACGTCTATTTTAAGTCGATAGAGGACTATCGTAATGCCACGAGACTATTGCAGGAGAAGAGTAAGCCGTATCACACTTTTCAGTTGCCTAGTGAGAAACCTCTCAGAGCGATATTGAAGGACCTTCCGGACACTGTGAAAGAGGAAGCTATTTTTGACGATTTGAAAAAGAGGCAATTCCCTATTGAGAAGATCAAACAATTTAGAAAAGGAAGATCGAAGAATTTTGAGAAGCTCCCAATTTTCTTGCTTGAGCTGAGGAAGAATCAAGCTGGCTATGCAATTTTTAATCTGAACAACATGCTAAGTTTTAACGTTAAGGTTGAGAAATATAATCCCAAGAAGAGGCCAATACAGTGCTACAGGTGTCAGGAGTGGGGTCACTAACCCTGAGCGATGTTGCAAGTGTGGCAATTCTCACAGGAGCAAGGAATGCCCTCTCAAACAAGATGAAGCACCCACCTGCATTTATTGTCAGGAAAATCATGTCAGCAGTTATCGAGGTTGTCGATATTATAGAAGGAAGTTTGAGAAGAGATCCGAGAGAAAGCCCACCGCCAAACCTAAAGAGTTTGTCAAGTTAAACGATGACTTTGCCATTCTCCCAAGTAAAGTGCCAGTAGCGCCAGAAGGAAGATAGCACTTCCCCGTAGTGAGAACGCCAGGGAACTTATTCAACCGCCATCAGAAGATCTTGGAGAAGCTGTCAGTTGGCTAAGAGATAGAAAAGTCAGCAGCTTCCTGCGAAGTATGATCGATCACATAGCAAAAATACGTGCTGCAAAGTCTACTGCCGAAAAGTTAACTGAGGGATTTAGAGCTGCGATGATGCTAGTAAAGTTTGCGGATGATGAAAATTAGAGATTATTTCCGTGCATCTTAGTAGTACTTTTTCATTATTATGATCACGGCCATACATTATTGCAACGTTTGTCACTGGTTCTCATGTATGTGAGATTTACGTAACTTGAGTTTTTTTTTTCACCTGTTCGATTTTATGTTCCAGTTATTTTTTGGATATTATTCGAAACAACTTAGCCGTTCTACAAGGGATAAGGTTCTCGTTAACCCAGGTACCCTGGTGCTACACCGTTCCACTGGAGAATATAATATTTTTGTAGACATCAATTTCGACGATGACGTTATTTGGAATACATTTTGCATGAACTAAATTTTATTTAAAATTTTATTTTTATTGAAACATTATATTATTTAAACATTACATTATATTATTATACCAAGGAAATAATGTGCACCAGTGACTACAAGAACAATTGTAAAACATTTATTTCATTGGAATAACCATTCTTTTTTTTAAACTAGTTGGTTATGATTCCAGCATCTTATACATGAAACTGAATCGCATGATGCATATCAAAAGTCGTGCATTATTGCTTTGATGCTGAGTTGTTTATTCTGATGATCAGCGAAAATTAAAGTAGTGCAGATAATGGGGTGACTATTTATACAATTAAGCAATCCTACTTTCAGATTTACTTTCTTGGAACACTGTTAACGTAAAATTGACCAACCCCCCCCCCGAAAAAAAACACTAAAACATTTCGTCATAGATTGGTAAAATATTTTACTTGGGATAAAATATTATTATTTATTGAAATCTTTGGTAATTTCGTTTTTGATAAGTTTCTTACTTTTAGGAAATTCACTCATTACAAAGCAAATTTTAATTGGTATAATCCTTCAGTCAATATCCTACTTCAATGATATTTCCTAAACACGGATTTTACAGTTCTGTGTAACCCTGACGGTCCATACAGTTTTCCTTGTTACCCTTTCATACCATAACATAGTTTAATTTCAGATTCGATGTTGTCAGCGAAACATGTGCACGGCTGCAAAAAAAATGTGCCATAAAATGTCTGTCCCTTAAATTAAATTATTATCTTATATTACAAAGCAAGCACTAAAGCCTATTATTACATCTCAGAATAAATTATATACATCTGTAAGCGAAGAATTCCATGAAAAATTATAATTCTATAAACAAATGGAGAAATATGTTATTTTGATTAATACATACCGCCACCAAATGACTGATTCAGACTCGCCATTTTTTAGCTTAACATTTGGCAAAGTTTCAAGTTATGTGTAAGCAAAAAACATTTTGACTGTCGATTTAAGAAGAGAGATGCCGCATTCTACGGAAATAAAGGAAACCTAATACAATAGAAGTGGGAAGAATAGCAGTACTCAGGTTTGACCATAATACGAAATTGTCAAGACTTGCTAAAATTCATTGAATGGGAGCGAAAAGCCTTCCAATGTCCATTGTATCATCAATCATTGGCGGGTATATCTAATCCCATTCCCTTTTAGACTTGCCTTTCGAAAATTAATCCTTTCGGTACCACGGAATCTTTCAGGAATGCATAAACGATTACTGGTGGTCTTGATTTGCGAGTGATGAATATATTCTGCTACCATTTTCGGAAGAATTTATGCAGTTTAGAAAAACAGTTTGTCCTATCAAGATGAAAACTGCTAGTCGATAAATAGCTGGCTTGCATCTTGAATAACTGGGATCTAAAAGAAAGTAATAACTAAATTACCACTGGTAGAGGTCTAATTATTCGTGGTAATTGCTTTAACGAAGAAATTGCTTTACCTCTAGTTATTTCGAAATTGGTTTACTTAGCTGTTGTTATTTCTTTGTTTTTCTTCACTCATAGAATTCTTTGCGTACGTTGTGAAGCCCTAATAAAACCCTAAGATTAACCGCATGTTTTTCAGGTTGCTAAAACGCAGAGAGCAAATAACGGCATTTGGTCTCAAGGTGGAAATTTTCCTTTCCATCTAAGCAGGCTTTTTAACAGTTGTTCGTGCAAATAATTATCCCACGAAAAGGAATTGCTTTTCAAGAGGAACATTATTTCTCGCAATATATTCTTATATAGACGGAATAGATTTTTCTCCTAAATGTAGAATTAGAAAAGTCAAGTATAGCAATTAGTCGCCTTATTCCTCAAAATAAATACGTGTGAAGTTTCCTGTGTAGCCCTTGTGCAACAAACAATACGTCTCTCCTCAGAAATTTACGCTTGTATCGATGTACACCAAACTGGTGAACAGAAGCTTATCTGCATTTGAAGCACAAGCTTGCGAATTAATGCAGCGCGTTGCTTTTCTCGTATTAGCTTCTTTCTGTATATATATGGTCTCACTTCCTAAGATAAGTCAGGAAAAACTTTTCGCATTCATTTTCGCCATTTCAACACTTTTCGCTAAAAGTCGTAATATGAAACTAAGTATTTTATAATATATTTTTACTTTTTAAAAGTATAAAAGAAGAAAAAAAAGTTTAACCTTTTAGAATATTTCGGTATATTTTTCATTACATAATTAACAATATGGCTCTTCTAGGTGATAGGTGAAAACTTGAAATAGTGATATTCGGCCATGAAGCTTTCACAACATTGATTCGCAGCATAACTATTGCATCATAACACTGAAAGGCAACATTGTTTCTAATATATTATTATGAGATAGAAACTACAAGATTATTTGAAAGCACAAAATATTTTTTAAATGCAATTCGGTGTCTTTTCAGTTAATATTTGTTCACTTACCAAAAAAGTACATAAATTTACAAAACACGTTTTTATACTATACTGAGCACCACTTGAAGATTAGCTATGGAAATCTCTTTCTTGAACAAAACAAAAAATTTAAGTCCGTCTGATCAAAAACATTTTAGAAAACCTTAGCTTGCATAAATCAGCTGAGAATCGTGTAAATCATAAACAAGTCTTTCTTATACCCTAGTGATAAAATAGCTCGCACCTAAAATGCAGTTCGAAAAGGAATAATCTCATTTTTCTTCGTTTCGTGACTGAGCAGAAAACGTGGCTTTTCTCTTTCCTCTTTTTTTTTATCTCGCAACTTTTATTCTATCTCTATTAACTGGTAACTATTCACACTAAGGGTTTCTAAGTCGCAGCACTAAAACTGTTTATGAGAATAAACAGAGATTCTTTCAGAAAGCATCATATCGCTTTAGTTTACCTGCAGAAAATTCTAGTACTTAGCTCGATATATTTTATTTCATTTCTTTTAAATAATGCAAGAAAAAATCTAAGAAATTGCTTTTAAATTATTTGCTTTAAAAGGAACTATCGTATTTCTCTCCGTGTGTGCTTTGCTGGTATACGTAATTAGCACAGCCAGCTAGCACTTGTAAGATGTGTGGCTTGACTCCTGGAGAGGACACAATTGATTTTTCATAAACTCTGCTCAATAAAAACTGATAATCTTCACAGTGGCATCCAAACTAAAATGCACTACACAGTCAATTGTCACCAGTTATATTGGTTGACTTGATGTCTTTCCTCTCGCCACTTAAACTTTAAGGGGGGGGATTATAAGTAATTCTCTTATTGTCCAGTGTATGCTCCATCTTTGCAATGGATTAATATTTTAGCTAAGATAGATCTAGCTACGAGATCCCTAGTTCGAATCCCGAAAGGGTACTGCAGAATTTCAAAAACGCTTTCTGCTTCTCTCCTGTTTTCTACATTCTTAATGCTATTTCACGCAGTAGAATTTAAAAGATAATACAACTACGAAGATCATTTACGATGGTGTAAACTTCCTGTGAAACTTCCTGTGAAAATTTGCAAATATAACGCTGGTTTTTGCTATTTGATTTCTAAATTAATATTTGTTGTTTGATTTCTAAATTAATATTTGTTTGGCGTGTTAATTTAGTTTAGTTAAGAAAGACATGAAAAGAAAAAGATGTCAAAACCAAAAATGAAATAAAAAATTTACATCTACCGCTACATCGTCATCAGGGGTTGGTGCAACGAAAGAAGTAAATAGAGCAGTCTGTTTCTGCAGCAACAAGACACAAGTTAAAGTTTAAATCTTGAAATAACTAAAAAAAAATTAAATAATCCGCGTCTTTATCATTCCAATCCCTACAGGACGAAATAAGTAATGTAAAATGTTGAAAAATAATAGCATCAAAAACATAAATAAATTTTTCAAATATTATTTTGAGCAGACTTAGCCAAGAAAACAAAATAAAACATGCGAATAGTATAAGCATTCCAATACATGAGATAAAATAAAAATATATGTCAATTTTGAAACCACACAAGTTGGGTTAACTCTTTTTAAATATTTTTATAGCAACATAAGCAACATAATCATAAATAAACAAAACAGATTAAAAATCTAATAGTGATAATTTCAATTTAAGTTCACCGAGTCCTATAAACATGTAAATCAGAAGTAATCCAACATATGAAAATTTGAACTAAAATTAAAAGAAAATTAAATAAAATAAAAATAAAAGAGGATTTAGTTTCTTAAAATCTTGCATTAGAGCAACAGAAATTTTGAAATGGAAACAAAAATATATTTGTTCTGTCCTAATAATTCGTTTGGTATAATACATTCGTTTGTTAGCAAAATACCGTTGCTAAATCTCTAATGTACTATATAATAGATCCAGATAAACAATAAATTTTAAACTAGTTAACAATAAAAGTAATCAGAAAATATCTTGACTGCCACACTAAATATGTTGTAGGAAAAATGCTGTAACAGAAATGAATTATTTTGTAAAAGTAAAAAGTAAAGATCATCGATTAAATCATTTTACCTAAAAGTACGCTGATGACGTCAGCGCCATTAATAATTTCAATGAAATTGAAAAAGATATTCTTCCTAAATGCCTTAGACTTAATAAAACCAACAAAGATGACATTAAAGCAGATTATTTTGACCTACAAATTTACATTTTGAACAATATTTTTTTATTTGATAAAAAAAGAATTTTCAGTTTCAAAACAATTATACCGATTAATTGATAATCTAATATCTCCAGAAAAATCATTGTTAACACTATTATTAATCAAACAAAAAGAATAAAAATTTTTATATAATAACAGCAATGACTTTACAAAAGTTATTAATTAAAATGACAAAAATATAACAAAAGTCTATATAATTTCATCCAAAAAAAGCCAGCTAAACTCAGTTGTCTATCTAATTTTTTTTTCCGTCCGACTACTAATTCTAATAATAAATTATACCCAAACCATTATGGCAGTATAGTTTGGATGCTCTTGACGAAGTTAAACTAATTCTCACATTAGTTCTAATTTAGCTTGTCTTATAATTATCTGTCTCTTTTATTAACAAAAAGGGCCCACTTCAGCTTCCAAGAAATCCCTCTTCAGTGAGTTCTATATTCTGTAATATTTGACAACATTTTTCGTTTTATGCTTTTATTCTCTTTGAGATTACCAATAATTTATAACATTTTTGATAAATTCCTTTTTTAAATTCTCTAAAACTCCTCTCAACGTTTTCACAGTTTACCTGACACTACTCTAACTTCATTACAATTATTTACCTTCTTCAAATGTATTTATTTATTCTTCACAATTTCTTGAGTTTTCCAAAATTATTTTGCACAATGCACTAGAACTTCCTCAAACGCTGAGTTAAAAAAAAATAAATATTTTGGTAATAAATGCAATAACTTATCGTTGAACTGAAGCAAACTAATACTTCACTTAATTTTTTGGCGGTTAGCATTGGATTTCTTTAAAGATTTATAATCCAGATAATTCGATTTTTTCTTTTACAAATTATTCAGTTTCAATACAGCATAGTTAATGTTACAATATAAGTTTTTTGTAATTATTTTTATTAATGTTAATAAGTTTAAAATTTGCAATTTATCTTAATTCATTACTTAGCATTTTAAATTTTAGGCATCTTAACAGTATTTTGCTCTTAAAGAGCGCGAATATATCTTTTCAATATTACAGATTTTAAAAAATAACTCCTCTTTCTATTTTTATTTATATTTTATATTTTTAGATCAAATATTCATTTCTTAATTTTTCATATTTTGGATTGTTTCCGATTTACATGCTTTTGGGACTCGATGAATTAAATTGAAAATTATCAGATTTTTAAGCATTTTTGCTGTATGATATTGATACTGTATTTTTATTAATTTTAACCCGGCCTGTATGGCTTCAAAATAACCATATATTTTTGTTTCGTTTAATTTACATGTGTTTATATTTTATTTTCATTTCATATATTGGATTGCTTATATTTGCATGTTTCTTCTTTGCACTCGGTTTCCTCAAAATAATACTTTTATGCCTTTTTTTGCTTGTTTCCAATGCTATAATTTTGCAGTTTTTACTCTGCTTGCTTCTTCTTTGCACTCGGTTTCCTCAAAATAATACTTTTATGCCTTTTTTTGCTTGTTTCCAATGCTATAATTTTGCAGTTTTTACTCTGCTTGCTTCTTCTTTGCACTCGGTTTCCTCAAAATAATACTTTTATGCCCTTTTTTGCTTGTTTCCAATGCTATAATTTTGCAGTTTTTACTCTGCTTGCTTCTTCTTTGCACTCGGTTTCCTCAAAATAATACCTCAAAATAATACTTTTATGCCTTTTTTTGCTTGTTTCCAATGCTATAATTTTGCAGTTTTTACTCGGACTGCAAAATTATAGCATTGGAAACAAGCTTGCTTCGGACTGTAAGGCTTGGGCTGATAAAGACACAGATTACTTCAACAGTTTTTCTGAGATTATTTAAGTTTTAAACTGCAAAATGTCTTTGTTGGTTCAAAAACAGGCTGATTTATTTACTTCCTTCACTACACCAACTACATGATGAAGATACAGCGAAAGATGTAAATTTCTTATTTCATTCTGTTTTGTCAGTTTTGCCCCTTTTTCCTGCACTCTGCCACTGTGCTTTAGGGTTTTAGTTTAAGAATATGATTTATTCCGAACTGAATATGAGATGAGTTTTAAACGCATTTTTATTTAATTTATCCTGCATTATTAATATATATATGTAAAATATAAAAAGTACAATGGCTTTGCTCTGCGCGAACAGGCAACCTATAATTAACTTTTCGCAATTTTAGGATCTTTCCATAGACCAGTATTTTCGAGAACATTCTGACATGTTATATAACCACTGGTATAAATACAGAGTACGCGCTATTTTTCGTTAGATTGCTTTCTCCTCCTGCTGCTACCAGACATTGCTGCTGCTCTTTCCATTTCTCTTCCCTTTGTTAGAATAGTTATGAAGTAAAAAGGCCTAAATTTAATCTACTTAGTTTGAATCACTATTGTATACGTAATATGAAAAATTTCATCTAAAGGAAAAGTGATCTGTGGTGAGAATTGAATAAAGATGTGGAACCCTAAAAGCTAAAGGCTTGATGTCGTCATTTTGCCGCCTTCTACTCAACCATAACAATGCCCGGACTTTGATGTAGTTATATCGTTAAGCTTTGTCATTTCTGTGCCTGCCTACCAAAATATTACATATACATTCTAGCCTGCTACGTAACAGCTACTACCTATTACGTAAACTTTGTTAGGAATAGTGATGACGCAGAAAGTTTAAATTCTATCGTACTTAGTTTAACCCACTATTGAATTTGTCATTTGGAGAATTTCATATGACGTAAAGCATGATCTACTGTGAAAATTAAATTAATGCTATGGAATGAAGATGAGCAAAAGCTAAATCATCTTGTCTCGTCATTTGGATTCCGCTTTACCACTTTGCAAAAAGCAATGCCAAGTTTCATCACGACTGCTGGAAAATATCTCACACACACACATACACACATATATATATAAATTAATATCAAATTTCAGTGTCCATTTTTAGATAACCGTTCTTAAAATCACGTTAAATGAGAAATGCAACTAAAATTTTAGATAAAATACACAATAATTTCTATAAATGTATTTTAAAGTTAATTTTGTGCTTGCATCTTACAGTATTAACTTCGAAAATTAAAATGTTTGCTTCAACTGAACCGCGCAGGAGCAATATCATGGAATATAATTGCTCACGTTACGAAATTGAAAGCTTTCAGATGGCAATGACTTCACAAAATCTTGTATTTTTTTCTTCTAGATATGTACAGCCTACCTATAAAATAAACTAATGATTACTTAATTGACCTACTTTTTCATAGAAGAGGAACGCTTCATTTTTGCTTATTACTCAAAAGTATTTCTCCTAAAATCTCTTTGGTGATAAGAAGGCGCTGCGGAACCAAATAGTAAAAAGAAAATAAATACAAACAAAGGAAAACGAATTCCAGGCGAAATCTATTTTTACATTCCAGTCAGAAAACTTTTCAGACTGGTATGCATATTGTTGCGTCGGAAAATTTACTTAATGTATTTCTGAAAACAAATAAACTTTGAAATAAAGTTGAAACTTTAGTCCAATTTTGCTGGATGCCGTGCTTTAAATGCTCTTATACAGAAGTAATGCACTTTGCGATGCTGAAATCTAACGAATTTGTTGTTCTGTGTCAGATGAAAATGAGTATATTTCTGCAATAATTATAGCCTTCGTAAAATTATTATTATTCGTAAAATTCGTAATATTATGGCCCGACTTTACATATTGTTCATTTACCATTCGATGAATTAACGAGTAGCAATTACGAGGAAATTAAGAACTTTCGTTTAGTACAGTTGTAGAACGTGTTACATATATGTGTGTGTGTGTATTCATAGCAACGCAGGCTGGCTCATTTAATGCAAGTAGAAGTGGTTTGTAATGCGTCCGTGATTTCGGTTATAACAAAGCAGACGACAATTGTTAATATAGCCAAATAACGCTGACTGAACAGAGTTTTAAATGTTATCAGTAGCAATTAAAACACTACTAACGTCTTACTGATATCTATATTTTCTTTACATTGGTTAATTAGAAGAAAAGTATAAAAATCTTATCAGCGTGGATCTTTGTTTGAGCGTAGATCAACTCCCAATCCATACGGCTGTTTTCAAGCTGCATGTAGATACTAAACAGTTAACAGGTAGCGCCTACTATCAATAATTAGAAAATAATGGAGGTGTTAATTTAGAAGTCTTTAGCAGTTGAGGCTGATGGTTCGGTAAAACCATCGAAACTAGACCTGTGAAAATTTGCAAATACAACGCTGATTTTTGTTGTTTGACTTCTAAATTAATATTTGCTCCGCGTGTTATTTTAACCTAAATAATGCAGGTGGTTCAACGAAAGAGCCGGCCCATCGATAGCAACCTTACCCTATATTATTTAAATTTGCAGCATTACTCTAAACACATAGAAAATAGCCAAGGATCTCAGAAGACGTTCTACTGAAGTTCTCAATTTACTGGATCAGGAAACTGTTTAGCTATAGACACACTGTACGATAATAGTAAAAAGTGTTCCGCTTAGTCTCAGCAGTCCCCACCATGCACCTTCTTTCCATGTTCTGGTTCTTACTTCAATGTTCCTCGTTTCGTGGCCAATCCCCGGAGGACACAGTACTAAGCTCTTTATTTATATTTATTCATGTATTGTTTTAAATTCCATCGACGGCATCCAACAGGCTGAAAAGCACCTAACCCAGTGAGCCAGCTGTTCCGACGATGGTGAAAAGAAAGAATGCTATAGACACATGACTTACCCGAAATGATGCAGCAAAGAGATATTCACAGCAGTCGAAGTTAAGTTATTGCAGTACTCATAAGGGATAACGGTTTCGAAATTATTATAACACGGACGTATTTATTTGAGTTAGCAAATAACAAAAAAGACTAATACTCACATACGATTAACAAAAAAAAAAGACGAATACCCTTATACGATTTTGCGTTCATAATATATCTAATTGAAAAAAACGTTTGGCACTTTAAGGTTACATTATTTACTTGCTAAGTATTTTTAAACTGCGCTAAGTATACTAAACTATTTCTAGGGTAATTATTGAAAACAATTTCCGTTTAAGCCAACCCGCATATTTTAAGGATCGATAATATATGGTAAAATAATCGTATGGGTTGCAGATTTTCAGATTACTTGAGCTAACATTCTTTTCAGCAGCAAAGTAGCTGAAACATTTTTCAAGTACTGTTTGTTTAAACAAGTAATAAAACTTTTTTTAATTATTATTTTAAAGTATGAGAAAACAAACCATTATAAAAAATGTGAACCACAATCGATTTAAATTATAAAAAAAGGCCTGTTCAATATATTTTAAATAATTTCTGTCATTTGAAACCCATTTTCTTGATTTGTTTTCTTCTAGGGAATCATGTTTTCTGACATAATATCAGTACGGTAATGAATGTAATTAACGTAATTGTTTTAAACTTCAGAGTTTCTTCTGTTGGAACTGATGTTTTTATTCTTAAGTTCCAGCAGTAACTTCTGATTTAATTTAATTGAAAAAGTGTTCATCGGATACAATGTTTTAAAACGAGTATTTAATGTAAAATATTTTATATTAATAGCATCAACCTGTAATGCTTTAAACGTAAATTCTTAAAATAAAGTTCTAACGTTTCATAAAGCACAAACTTTCGGAAATATAACATTTTTACTAAACAAAAATAAACGTAAATTATTTTTTTAATCAGAAATGTAAAGCATAAGCATTTTATACATTTTTATAATTATGCTTTTTTTTTTAATTTTCTGCATTTAAATAATGAGCTGTGCAGCTCGCTGTTAACTTTTGTATAAATTAACAATTCAGACCAGGTTAACTTATGTAAATTACTTTTCGTAGTAGTATTTACTGAAACTCGTTAATATTCCATGCAGATTCAGAAACAGCTTTTTTCACTAAATTATTTAACCCTCCGAAACATTACGAAACTGGAATATTTTACACTGTGTGACATTTTATATACATAGCCTTGTACGGTTCTGAGGGTTTTTTTAAACTAATTTTCAATTTAAAAGTCTTACAAAAGCAACAAGCAAATCAACCGTGAAGTAAAGCTGCATATAAAATTAAAGCTGTTATATTAAAGAAAATTATTTAAATGAAAATATTTACTTGATATTTATTTAAAAATGTGCATGTTCGTATTCTTAAATAAATTAGACAATTGAATCAACAGCAAAAAGGCATTGGATCACGTTAAAAATTTCCAAGCTATACTGTAGAGGTTTCAGAGGCTTCGGATCTTCGCAATTTTATAAATGCAATAAAGATTTCTTCGTAAATTTTATAAATGCAATAACGATTTCTTCGTAATTTTATAAATGCAATAAAGATTTCTTCGTAATTTTATAAATGCAATAAAGATTTCTTCGTAATTTTATAAATGCAATAAAATTTCCAAGCTTTACTGTAGGGGTTTCAGAGGCTTCGGATCTTCGTAATTTTATAAATGCAATAAAGATGAGATAGCAATGAGATAAAAACTAGTTCAATTTTGAATATTTTTTAAAAAATGGTTATCTAGAAAATCCGCCACAAAGCGCTTCTTCCAGTCTGAACGGCTAGCCATAACGATTTTTTCCACATTACATTTGTTAGTTATTTAGATAAAGCACCTGAAATATACTTTTTTTTTTCCAATTTACATTTCTAAACATGGTCCCTTTAGAATGTTTCACTATTATGATAGGTGATTCTCTTTTGTTTTCATAATTATTAGTATAAGTAACTAAACCAGTGCATGCTTTGATGTCATGTGCATTTTTAACATTCTTCTCTAAAGAGTTCTTTCACAAATAACTAATAATGAGAGATGCGTTTCTCAGTTTCCTGCTGAATCTAAAGTGCATTTTGGAAAATTTATTTGTAGAAACAGTCAAACACAAATCCTAAAAATAGTATTTTGTCTCGGATGTTTATGAAAATATTAATGTTTTAAACTAAACTTTCCACATTATAAATATATGGGGAAAATATCATATGTCTGTGATAAATAAAATATTAACTAATCTATCTATTAATCAGATTTAAATCCAACTACATATCTATCAATCATCTTCTATATTACATATATCATAAGTAGAAACGTTCCGTGGTAAATAAAATGTTAAGTAAATGCTAACTATCAATCAGATTTAGCATACGAGTGAACCAGATTTTAACGCTTTATTAGATAGAGGATTCTTTTAACTTTCAGGAGGTAATACTATTTTTCAGCTCAAAGCTAAACTATAGATGTCACTGAATATACTATCTGATCTTGCAGCTTAATCAAAATCATGAATTTAATTTCCAATGTACTAGAATCAACCGTTTATATTTTATGAATAGTTGTCCTTTAAATTCAGAAATTCCGGATAAAACTTTTTATCCAATTAACTTGGATGAAGCTTAGAACTCGATGGGTAATTCCTGATATCACCAAAACTGACATTTCAAGTGCTTTTGAGATTCAATGATGACGAATTTAAGCAATTCTGCAGTGTAAGGAATAATCGCATTAAAAAACTGGAGAAAATTCTTTTTAATGACTTCAATGGGTACTGCTAGGTATTCCACTCCCTTCTAATATATTTTTCACATTTTTTGATTTATTTCGCATAATAATACAGAAGCTCTCATTGCACACTGAATCATTTGTTGAATTCAGAGCTAGAGTAAGTAAATGTAAATTGCAGTGGGGTGAATATTTATCCAATATTTATGATATTCAACGATTCAGACTGGAAAGAACTTCCATATTTCGAGAAAAAGAATAAACATTCAATATTGTTTGCATTAAATTAATTGCTTTATGCCAAACAAAGAATACATTTCTGAGGAATAACGCGCTACGCATGCGTAGTTCGTCCTTATCGAGGAGAGTCGTGATGACGGCATCTCTCTCTTCTACTGTATATATGTTATACTTTGTTTTCTCTCTTGTGCGTACGCTGTCAATGTCCATCTATGTAATTAAAATGTTGATTAATATTATAATCTGTCTGGGCTCATTTTTCTGTCATAAATTATACATTCAGACTACAAGAACTGACAAAATTCGATTTTAAGATAAGGAAAAAAATGAAGGTATGTGACAGGGAACTAGAAAAAAAGTATGTGGTCATGCATTTGAAGTTTGTTTCTTGAAAATTGTTAACAAACTAAATATCTGTAATGACAGTGAGAAAGACAGCTTACTGGAATTAAAATGTGGTGATTAAGTTATGACACTACAAATAAATACCTGTTACGATCAAGTGATACATTTTTACTGGAAGCTGATGATAATATCTGCCATGGGATGCACTAAAAATATTTTAAGAAATGAAACGTTTCGCATAAGAGAAGTAAACATGTAGTACATTTGATACTAAAAATTTGTGATATGTAAATATGAACGGTTGATAGCCTAACTATGGAAATACATATCAGAGATGTAAACTAAACACTGAGCTAATCATAGCTAAAAATGCTAAGTGAAATCATATCGCTCATCAACGGTTTCGGCTGAACTGAGAACTATCGGGATCGATTCATGAAATGTCATCTGTACGATCCATCCTTTCAGTATTACACTCCACATATTTATCAAACACCCCTTATTCAGATTCTTCCCCACGATATTCGCTACAACCTTTTTTTTTATATTTTCAGGACGAATTTAAATTCACATATGCATCAATACTGCAGCAAATATCGATTTGTGTAAAATACTAATTGTAAATAACTAAAGAACAACTCTATTCGAACCGATAGATAATTTCTCTACGTTCCACAGTTTGATTATCATCAATGTTTCTAATTACTGTTCTACCAATTAAAACTCAAGCGCAGATCGTGAAACACGACAACGTCGGCTTAGCAAAGGCCTCTGCTGTGGACATTGCTCGCGAATAAACGAGACCGGGAAACATTCTGTATTCCACTGTACTCCGGTGCTCCTTATTCTGCCATGTGAACTTTTGTTCTTATTAAATTAAGGTAAGTGTATCCGCACCTTCGTTTCATAAAGTCCAACGTATGCACAGTGAACGTTATCTCTTTTAAAACTCAATGAAGCCAAAAGAATTAACGCTGGAATAACCTAAATTCTACCAAAATGAAACAAGCGAATACAGTCCAATATCACTAACGTCTTTTTCCAACAGCTAAAACCTGAAATTTAAAGAAGGGATACTAATGAACATTGGCTTAAACTCACCTTCAACAACAAACTAGCAACTTCGTTTAATCACGTAAATCTGATTTTTCAACCTCAGTAACACTACCATTTGCTAAAGTTTGTGATAATGAATTTTACATTGAATTTTAATTTAATTTGGCGTAATGATATTCATAAGTGAGAGTGTCTTGAAGTATAATTAATGAACTCGAAAGGCTTCTTATTATAATCAAAAAGTTACAAATTTCAGGAATTTATAAGCTTGTGTCAAAATATGAACTTGAAGCTAAATTATTACTAGTGAATTCAAAACGCTTAAGATCACTACTAAAATATTAAAAAATCCAGAAATTTAAAGAAACGTTTATTTGCGGCAAAACTTGATGTTACGTATTTTAGAGAAGTAGGAATGCCTTCGTGAAAACGAAAACTGGCTAATAATTACATTACACATGCGGAAAGCCTCATAAATTCTATTCAGTCAGCTCATTCGCAGGAATACGAGGTGGATCTAACTGTCATTGTGTAGTGGTCTCATTCACACGGTCACTGACTAGCAATAATTTGGACACAGTAAAGTGTGAGATTTAATTATAGCTCTTCAAATGAATTATTAGTTTTCCAACTTGCATGGAAAGTACTGAACTACGTAATACTGAAAATTTCAACACAGAAGATGAAAGAAAAATTAAGTCAAATTTAATTGATTGCTCATTAGTATGTGATTCGAAAACTGTGTTCAGAGTACGAGAAAAGACTACGTGTTATTAAACTGGAATAGTTTCTGTTTTACTCTTATTGTATATCACTAAGTCTCTTTGTACTGCATAAGATTTTCTTTCAATGAAACAGATGAATGTTTTCGTTAAAGACTCTTGGTTTGAGTGCATGTTATAAAAAATATTAAATATCCCGTTATAAGGTTATTCGTCCAAAATTCATGTACTTAGGTCTGCCTGCGTAGCTATGACATGTGAAATTATTTCAAATAATGAATGCACTTTACACCCTAAATACGACATTTCTTGTCTAAAATGTATTTTTGCAATAATTTCATATTTCTCTTCCATACTTCAGTCAACTCTGCATGCTGCCCTTATGTATATGTAGATCATGTCTAATGCCGCATTCTTTCATTATTCATTCAAGGTTCATTAATTTATCTACGCAATGTTTACCTGCTGCTTTGATCCTCTGAGCACTGAGTAAATTAATGTAGTAAACAATTTCTTTACGAAAACAGATTATTTTAATACTCTTAAAGTCCACATATCAGCCATCTTCAAAAACGCCTTCAGATTAAAAAAATTATTTCTGCTTGTGTGATAATGTCTAACAGTTTGTCCCCAGCTAAATATGATGTGTTAACATTCCGTAACATAATATGCTCCTTTTACAAAACTATTGCAGCCACAAAGCTACTAAATATTCATAGAAATATATCTGAGAAATATTTTAAACGGCAGCAATCTAAACATTTTGCTTAAGGTTTTCTTGTAAATAAAATAAGACTAATAATGAAGTATCAAGAGTCTTCTTTATTAAATAAAACCTTTATTAAATTACTTGCGATCAATTTCTTAATACAGTACCGCTCATACGTTAATAATAGTCATTCCTTAGAGTAAATATCAGCGCATTATTTAAACTGGAAATGAAATTTAAGTGTGTATACAAGGTGCTACTTTTGCCTTCCGGATATTCCTTTTAAGTGCAGAGTGAGAAAGTTGAATTCGCTGGTGGAATTTACCTTATTTTCGAGTTGCTTTCCTCGGGCTTCATCCTATTTAATTGTCGGCATATTTCGCTTGTAGCTTTTGTTCAGAATTACCCACTCTTTAGAAATATGTCAAGTGATTGCATTTATTTTAAGCAAGTTGAGGAATAATCAGAACAGAAATGAATAAAGGATCGCTTTCATGTGGTTGAAGTGAAAGAAATTTTCACTTGAATTTTAATCCTTTGAAAGCAAATTTTAGCAGAGCAACTCGAAATTCTTTTTTGTTTTACTTTCTTCTCCCCTCTGCTTGTGTCTTTACAAACGACTTTACAGCCAACGGTGATACAAATTTATTAGTTCCTTTAATTTTGTTATGAAACCTGAATTTGTTTTGGGTTAAATCGAATTTCAACTTTCCTTCTTCCATAAAGTATACCGCGAGGCTTACATAAGTAAGTTATAGCAATAACATTATAGAAATATGTGCAATAGCTCTGCAAATGCTGAAACAATTATTAAAAACAACAATAAATAAAAATAATAATTAAATATAAATAAGTAAAAGAAAAATAAAATAAAGATAATTCAATAATCTACACGGTGGTTATAATTAAAGTCCCCCTTTGAAATGGTGATAAAAGGAGAAGTAATGAACCAAATAGCCGTCAAACTTGGTAATCTTGCATAGGAGGTCATGGGAATTTATTTTCCAGGAAAAAATAGTTTAAAACTCACCACCAGGGGGAGAAATGGCGCTGTATACAGTATTGTTAAACGAAATAAGGCATGAAGACATCGGTTTAAAATGTGTTTAATCGTTTCTGAAACGTGTTACAAAGCATGTTCAATGTGGCGTCAACCATTTTAAGAAAGCAAGTTAAATCGTAACACCTTTAAAGCCTTTAAATGGTAATTTTGTTTAGGTCGATGCTTCTTAGGGGTATACAACACGTTAACACTAGAACGCCCGACGGAGTCCTTTCGACTCCGTACGTTAAATAAACACCCATAACTTTCCTAATTTTTCATATCACATGTTTTCCTTCCGTGACGTTTAATGAATTATTGATGTCTATGACTCTGGAAAACTAAAAATATTTAACTTAATTTAATTTAAAAAATATTTATGGGCCTATATCTCTAGGACGCCAATGAAGGCGGCTGGCTTACTTCCTAGGATGACTCCTTTCGAAGTTATTTCGTTGCTATTTGTGTGATATTTTTTATAAATGTTTATGCTACTCAGTTTGTTTGAATATATTAGAAAAAAATGGCTTTTAAAAAGAATTAACGTCAGAGGAAATAGCAAATCTTTTGCGTGAGCTATCAGATAATGAATCTGAAGGGAGTGAACTATTAGACATTGAAGACGAGGATTTTGAAATAGTTTGATTTTGAATGTGTAAATGACTATTGATTAGATTCTGGTGATGATGGAGTGAGAAAAAGGAAATTTCAGAAGATGCGTCAGGTAATACTGAAGCTTTCACTGCTCCTGATGGCACAGAATGGAAAATGTATAAAAATATAAAAATTCCTGGAAAAGTTTCAAAACAAAATGTTATACAGTATGATAGTGGACCAACAAATCATGCCAAAAGAAACATCAGTGATAATAGTGTAATGATTGCTTGGTTTTTATTTAGACAGCACAGTTTTGAACAATATTAAAGAAATATATTGAAGTAGAGGCAAGGCGCACCCTTGAGAATGACACTTAGTCTCTTTCTGTAGACGAGTTACTTGCCTTTACCGGAATACTATATGCTTGGAGTGTGAGTGGTGCGAAAGGAATGGATCTTCATTCCTTATGGTCAAAAACCTGAGAGTCTGAATTTTTGCACAGAAACTACGGAAAGAAACAGGTTTTGTGAAATTCTACGATTTTTACGATTTGACTTGAAATCTACACATTCTAAACGCTTGCAAACAGATAAATTTGAAATGATATCTGAAATTTGGAATCGTTTCATCGATAATTGTATTTCTTGCTTCAAACCGGGGCAAAATATAACAATAGACGAACAACTGGTTCCAAGCAAAACACGATGCCCGCTTACTCAATTTATACCGTCAAAAACCCGATAAATATGGGCAAAAGTTTTGACTTGCTGTTGATGTAAAAACAAAATACCTCCTCATTGCTTTTCCTTATCTAGGAAAAAATGAGGAACGACTACCTGATCAAAGATTATCTGAACGCGTTGTTATGAGACCGATGAAACCTTTTTCTAAACAAAGGTCTAAATGTCACAGTTGATAATTTTTTTACATCACTTCAATTAGCTGAAGAATTGCAAAAAAAGGGGAGAAGCTTGATAGAAACCTTCAGCAGGGAGAAAACAGAAATCCCGAAGTCCATGAAAGATTCCCGAGAGGCACTGTATGAAACTAAAATTTTGAAACATGATGAAACAAGGGCTACTCTTACAGTATATCACGGAAAGAGAAAGAAAAATGTAATGATTTTAAGTACCATTCATCCATCAGACGATATAAGAAATAAAGAAAACTCCAGAAACAATTAGTTTTTATAATGCAACCAAATCTGGTGTCGGTGTAATTGATCAAATAGCTAGAAAGTACACTGTAAAAGCACCATCTGGAAGATGGTCTGTTCGTACTTTTTACAATATAATAGATTTAGCTGTTATAAATGCCTGGATTATTTTTAAACATTTACTGAAAAACTAATTACAAGACAGACGTCATCCAGATGTTAGCTGATGAAATGTGTCAAAACTACATACGCCTTACAAATAAACCAAAAAGAAATGCCACCACAGAGATCAACCCCAAAGAGGAGTAAATGTGCAATAAAACTTTGAAATGATAAGATGACTACTGATATCTGTATTTCATGCAATAAAATAGTGTGCGGAAAATGTCATGGTAAGCTATATTATACATGCAATCCTTTTTTTAATTAATATTTGTATCTGTTATTCCTAATTACAAATTTAAATGTTTTAATTGAATCATGTATTCCTTATTGTGCGTTCTCGTTTATGTGTTTACCTTATAAATCCCATTGGAGTTAAAATGACTCCGGCGGGCGTTCTAGGGGGATGAAATTTCCCATGACCTCCTTTACACGATTACTAAGTTTGATAACAGTTTGGTCCAGTAGTTTTTTTTATGACCATTTGAAAGTGGAACTATAATTATAACCACCCTGTATATTAAGAATGAAATTTCGAAAAGCAAAAATTGTCTCTTTAGTCCAAAAAATTTAGAAACAATTGATGGCCAAGATACAGACAGGTGCGTCAATGTTGCCTGAAATATCTTCCTCTGCTGGACATGATGAATTCACTCAATAAGAAGATGCTTAACATCTTCATCACCGCTACCGCAACTGCACAAAGCACTTCAAACAATTCCAGATTGCTTTAAATAGCTTTCAAAATTGCTACGTCCAGTCTTTAAAGTTTCGAAAACTGAACAACTTTTATTCTGCGGAAAACTATAGGTAAAAAGCTTTTGGTATACTGTGATTTTGATGAGGCAAGCTATTCTCTGTTCCAAATACAGATAGCATCCTTTCTATGATGAACAGGAACAGGAGATTTAAACCAATGTGACGTTTCGTGGCTAGATTTGATACAGCATCAGCTCTCTCATTTCCAAATCTGAAACAGTGTTCAAGAACTTAAGCAAAATGAATAGTCTTTCAAGGTCTTAATTATAACCTTAATTTCCACAGCAACTTTGTCTGGAGCACCAATTTTCTGTAATAACTGTAGCGAAGAAAAATAATCACTACATATTAAAATGCGCATTGAATTCAAACCACTACAGGAATTTCGAATCCATTTCACAGCAAGGTTTAAGCATAGCAACTTACCCTGAAAAAAGGAACTAAATACCGATTATTCTTTAAAAAACAATGCTAATACGAAGTAAGTAAGGCATATTTTTGCATGCTATTTTTATTGTGGCAAAGCTTTTCCTGAACACATACTTTCAATTAATATCAAATTTATACAGTTTATAACATTATTTTTCGATATTACGAAAATAAACGGGCAACTATGTGCACAACAGTATCTTTTTATCTTTTTGCGAGCAAATTTGTGAATAGTAAGAGAACGAATACCAAATTAAATGCATCAGCTAAATTTTTACTATCCTCCGTAATCGGAAAACCCTGTTTTGATTCAATAAACTGATGTAGAGGCATTATTTTATACAGTTTGCTATCTTATGTGTATTTTTTCTCACTTCTTGGTTGTTACTTTATGTTACTTACAGATTATTTACGGAAGAGTTAAGGTTTCGGAAATATGTCTATTAAAAGACCTTTAGTAAAATAAATATATTAGGAAGTATTTTAACGTAACTTTCAGTAAGCTGCATTTTAGTGACTTTCCCTGTGCTTTTCAGTACGCGCAAGCAGGTATTCCATGAAGACATATTTATCTGCACGCTTTACAATAACATTCAACTTGCAAGATATCCATTACTCCTTTAAATTCGATTGTAAAAACTTATTACAAGTAGTGGCGATTCATTTTCCTTTTTCCTCTTCTCATAAAAATACATCCTTTTAAACCTTCAAACAATGTTAAAAATTTACTATAATTTATATTTTATAATTCTTATTCTAAATTTCATGACTGACACTTCATTTTAATTCATATTGGACCGATGTACTAAATATAGGACGGCCCAATTAGATGTCATTAAATGAAAAGAAAGTAAACAAATAGAAATACTTTGGTATAACTCCTTCTCAAATAGACTTACATTTCATATGAAGGCTGAAAAAATGGCTTGTCGTAATTAATTTCATTTGAAAAATGACTTTAAAAATAGCCCTTTAAAATGATTTCTTTATGAGTCGTTATATAGTATTAAATTCTACACGTTTTCTAAACAGGTGTACACATTTCTGTGAGTAGATTTATAGTACTATTTACAGAAATAAAAATATCCATGAAAAAAAAAAATATCTTTTTGATGTATTTTGTTTGAAGTTTGTATGTGCCCTGTAAATAGGACAACGGTTCGATCCCTAACTGTTTTTCGCTCGTCACTCCCGCAATACATGGATCATATTCCTTCAAACCAATTTTGAACAATAGCTATTCATACAATGACATTAGTGTGACATAGGGAAGGATTCGGGAATAGATTATTCTGGAATTTTCTTTGGGTAATGTCACCAGCCTCCTAAATAAACGAAGGTTCATCTATGTGACGTTTCCTTGGCAATAGTAGTAGCAGGTGTATGTTTACATAAAATAAACATCCTAAATAGAAATTATCCTGGAAAGTGTCTTTTTGACTTTGGATCTTAATGGTTTCCCTGCAGCAGTGATTTTCTCAAACGCTAGGATCTCTATGCAAATTAAGCGGCAAATTTAAAAGATTTGATTGAGTGGAATTTAAGTAGACCAGTAACTTTCTTGGAAGACTATGAGAATAAAACGGCGCATTTAAGGATAGCAGTGGTCTGGATTTAAGACGCACAGTAATGTATTCAAACGCAATTTCGTGAACAAACGTACCTTTTAAACGGAAGAATATACTTATGCAGAATTTGAACACAATACTATTACTCTTTATATTCCTCGATACAAAAGAATTTCTCTCTTCTTTCTGGCAATTTCTTTCTTTCTGGTTTTATTTACTTAAGTATTTTATATTTTCTGTCTATTCTCTGATAAAATGTACCATCCTACTTCCATGCTCATGATATACAAATATTCTTCTCTCTATTGTAAATTATTCTAAATTTAAATAAAAGCATCGCGTGAATGAGTACCGCAAATTTATTTTAAAAAATTATAATGATACGATGAGTTTATCTGAGTCTTGTTCCACTGTTATAATTAAAGCGACTGAATTCCAGTTTCCTTTATTTGTCAAGTTAATTCTTTTTCTTTTTTTTTTCCTGAAAAACAATATTTCTGGCTTTAATAAAGACCATTAAATTTCCAGTATCCATGGTAAAATGTCTCTATTTTAAGGTAAAGCTATTTTAATGATCTTTGTAAGATCCTATTACCCATATTGTTAATACTAATTCTTTTTAATTTTGTTAATGAAGGCTAGAGTTTTGTGGAAAAAAAGGAGAAAATATTAATTGCTTAGGGAGGAAAAGAAATTAAAATTAAAAATTGCTTTCATCCGCTTAAAAATGCAATTAGAGTGATAAGTTCTCTAAGCTTTAAAGAAATAAATTCGATGATAACTAAAACCAGAAATCCGTCACATGAAAAACTGTCACAGAATTTATGAAAAACCGGTAATGTTTCAAGTAGGAGTATGCTATATAGCAGTAGTAGATAACTTTACACTGCTTTAATATGTTCTGCATAAATTTATAATACCTTATAAGGTATTTCTCCCGCCTTTCTAACGTGCCTTCGTGGTGTAGTGGTTCTGCACGCTGGGCCGGTATTCCAGAGGTCCGCGGTTCGATTCCCGGCGAAGGCGGTTGCTAATTTTTCATCTTGTCTGCTTCCAAAAAAATACCTAATGTCTCTACAGTGGCGCCCGAACTAAAAGGGTGGTGGATGATGATTTCTCCTCACCCAGGATTTGGCGATTGGGTCTCCTAAAACCACCAGTCGCCCTTTAAAAGGGGGAGTATATAAGGTATTTCTCCCGCCTTCCTTGCGTGCCTTCGTGGTGTAGTGGTTCTGTACGCTAGGCCGGCATTTCAGAGGTCCGTAGTTCGATTCCAGGCGAAGGCGTTGCTAAATTTTCATCTTGCCTGCTTCCTAAATACCTAATGTCTCTACAACCTTCACACGTTCTATAAATGATCGTAATACCTCCTATTCGAGATAAGCAGGTCTTTGTACGCGGCATTTTAAAAATATTTAAAGCAGCTGATTACGAAAATATTCTGATTGATTTTAGATTTTCTACAATTCTTTTTCTCTCGCACTCTTTCATTCTCTGTACATATGTATGCCTCTAAATATATATGAAAATACACGAAGAAGTAAGAAGATCGCAGACACTTAGCCGACGAGACACTTAACTGACAATAGTTAGCCGACAGGACATTTAGCCAACATGGACACTTAGCTGACAGGACATTTAGCCCACAAGGACACTTAGCCAACATGATATTAAGCCGACAATGAGTCTTGCTCTTTCCGACGCTTTCAGATTTCTAATACTTTCACATTCTATTTTTTTTTTTTTTTCTGAAATGCTATTTACACCCTCAAAATGCTATTTACATGTTAAACGTCGTTAATTTATTAATCTGGGATAGGGCTCCTGCCCAGGAACTCGGGCCTCGTGGCCTGCGGCCACCTAAAAGATATAGACTTGGTGTTGTTTGGTTTATGTAGTTACAGCAAAGCCAGAGGGCTATCTGCCTGACGGGAGGGATACCTTCGTGGAGGACTTTCTAAGAAAAACTGGCTCATAAACACATGGTGAAAACTACGAAAACACCCATGCTGCCAGTCCGTTCGCGGGATTCGAAATTCGGACCGAACTACCAGTGCTCAACGACTTTACCGCTCGGCCGCCGCTGGGCCTAACAGAAAGAGAGTAACCATTTTGCTTAATATATAACAAGTCTATTTTAATGAAATTTTTTTTTTTTTTTTTTTAGGTTAGACCTTCATAAATGCGTTGCTAGAAAATGAGAAGAATGTTCCAAATCTGAATACCGAAGTAAAATTCACTATTATTCTTGAATTATGCTTTTAAAGCAAATATTGGCTGTGGTGTGTTAGATTAGCAACTTTATTTTATTTTGTTATTAAAAATATTCATAAAAGAGAAATTTCAAGATTATGGTGATTAGGGTGAAAAATCACTGATACCTCATCGTCACCAGGCAGTTAATTTTACCATTAAGATAAAAATAAGCAACTCTATTAAAGTGTCGGAATCGGGTATATTCATTTTTACACACCAACTTTGGCCTTTATGATACAACTTCAAAAGTTAATTCTGAGAAAGCTGAATAATTCCATAATTTTTATTCAGGAAAGCTAGAAATTTTTAAAAATTAGATTCCGAAATCTAAGTATTTTCAGCCGAGTTAGATAACATTCCACAGGAAAAAAGTTGACTGAAAGGTACCAGGTGACATAAGAAAAGGAGCGTTTGTAAAGGCATTTGGCGTTACGAAGGTATTCATTTAGTTCTATTTGATAGCACAGTAGTTCATCGTATGTACTTATAAGATTTTTTTTCAAACATTCTTCTATAAACTTAATATATTCTTCGTTTCTGTCAATAGAATTTTAATTTTATAGGATACTGGGTCATGTACGTTGGACAGAGCCTTTAATGTTTTTAATCCCCTAATCACATAGCTATTTTTACAGTTGGCTGAACTTTGAGTACATATTTCATTCTTTGAATATATACTTAATATGTATGAAATTGAGCAAAAACTTTTAAACTGACGAGTTATCTAATAGTTAATCTGAATGCAACATAAAATAGTTTAAGAATATCGCGAAAATATTTGAAGTGCATGTAATGTCAGTTACAATGGGTGTCTTAAATTTCGTTCCAGAATTTTCTTATGACTTTTAAACAGCTATTGGAAACTTAAAACCAGCAAAAATAGAACTTGAAAACAAAAAACACTTAAATACTATTTATGTTCAATAAAAGCACATGTTTCTACTAGCACTTTCGTTAAAAATATAATTGTCGAAGAAAAGTGCTTTCTGAAAATGGCTTTTTAATGTTTACTACAGAAATTTTTATTTACATTTTAAGCTGTAGAAGTAAATTTAAGGCTAACGTATATTTATTTCTTTGTATAGAAAAGGATTAATAATGTTTATACAACTTGCAAAATATCTACCTTGAAAAACAGAAAAATCGGGTCTACTAACACGTAGATTTCCTATTTTCATGGATAACAGAAAAACGAATCCGGAATATAGCATCTAAATCCATACTTGGCAAGTTTCACCACATCATCTTCCTAACACTTAAGTTATCTAGACTTAGTTTTGTACCTCCATTTTCATTTCAGTTGAAATAGAAAGGGATATGTATTTTCCTTAAATTACTTAAAGTAATTTTTCTCGCTGGGGAAGAGAAAGAAAAAGAAATAAAAAATCAGGAAGAAATTATCTTTTAATATTTTATGCATGAAAAAATATACTGCTGCTTAATTTTGAGCGCGAGAGAAAAATATTTTTTTTCCCCTAACTCTAAAATGCTTCTTTTCTTTTTAACTTTTTGCGGTATGTTTGCTTCAACAACACTTCATGTTTTCAGCTATTTAGCTGCTTCTAAAGAAACACACATAAAAATTAAAAAAGTCTCAAGAATTTTTTTTTCTTGCTTATGTATGTTTTTGTTATTTGATCTCTTCTACAACAGAAACATTCTTTGTTTCAAATTAGAGTTCTTGCATAAAAATATACACTTTTAAAAGTAATTCATTTATAAAAACACCAACTATCTAATATGTCAGACAGCTTATTAGTTAAATACAGTGTATTATAATCCCCTAACCGAAATGTAATATTAAAGTTAATTATCATCAACTTATAATACAATAAATGCAAGTATAAACTGTCTTTCGATTAACTTATCCGGAAAATGATCATAACAGCGGTAATATTTGGGAGCATTTTATTGTAATGTAAATGAACTTAGAATTAAAAAAAGGAAAAGCTTTAAAATAAACTGAAAATTTATTTACATGACTGATCTTTAATGGTTTCAATCCTATTATTTACTAAGAAGTTATAATTGTGTTTCTCTGTTAGCACATTTTGAATTAGAAGTAGAAAATGAAATACTTGAACGGAAATTATTGAATAACATTAAGTGAGTGCGGGAAGTACGTAAATTGCGAGTATTTTACGCGATTGTTCTTTTGTGTTTTTAACACAGCTCGAAACTATTACGGCGTTTCTCTCTTATGCGTTCTTAAATTAGAAATGAACCACTTAAACGGAAGATATTTTTTGTGAGTTTTACTTTAACATTTCTACGTTAGAAAACTGAGAATTGCATACACGTTCTCCCAGTGAAATGAAACGCTTCTTTAATTGAAGATATTTATGTGTCTAGACAACTTTTCTATATCTGCAGTATATTTTAGTTACACTATATTTTTAACATATGTACTCACCGCATAGTGAAACGTTTATTCGTTTCTTAATTTTCCGTCTGTTATCTCGAATTTATGTTTAATGTTTTGTGGAAGGTTAAATCTCGTTAGGTTAGTGTAAGTAAAGTTACCTAAATCCTAGTCATTAGGTTTATCTGGAGTAAGAAAGGTACTCTTCTGTTATCAGGGCCGGATTCAAGAATGTACGTATGTATGTATGTGTATGTATGTGCAAATATGTGTGTGCGTACACAGATATACATATGCATACATGAGCACATCCATTCATCCAGACAAGCATATACATACATTTATGAATCTCGTTCTGATAACAGAAGAGTATAAAAAAATAAATAAAAATAAATAAAAAAAAAAAAAAATCAGAAAAACTGAGCCATACCTTACGGGGATTCGAAGTTCGGATCTCTCCACTGCCAGATGGACGTGTTTTAATTACGAAGTCAAGACGTCAAAAGGTAAATACTCTACATTTTCTCCCACTTGCAGGGCCACTAGGACCCAACTTTCAAACATTGGTAACAAATTATCGTTTTAAACATTTCATTGGTAACAAATTATCGTTCACTGCATTTTAGTTTGGACACCACTTGTAGAATCATTAAGTTTATTTGGAGAACGAAACATGAAAAATTAGCAGTGTTCTTGTCAGGATTCAACCTCCGGACCTCCCGACTGCTAGCCAAAAATGCTTCCAAATATACCACGGAGGCACGCAGTAAGGGAAAAATACCACACAAAGTCAGAATGAAGTTACATCCAGACGCCATATAGTACGTCATCGTTGTTACTACAATAAATTCCCACTATAATATGCGAATTTCAAAATTAAGGCCTAATTCATTAGATAATAATAGTATTTAGTTACAAATCCACGTATGTAGCAGGAAAATGAGAAACGAGCACAAGAGCATACAAATTTGCCCATACGGCTATTCTTTACTGCTTTTATCGTATATACTAAAATTACAGCATTATACGGTATTTTCTCGCTTCTTCCAGCATGCCTCCGTGGTGTAACGATAGCACATTTGGGGTGTGTTCGAGAGGTCCAGGTTCGAGTCTCGGCGAAGGCGTTGCTCATTTTTCCTCTTGTCTGCATCCAAAAATACCTAATGTCTCTACAGTGCCACCCGAACTAAAAGGGTGATGGATGATGATTCTTCACACACCCAGGATTTGGCGGTTTAATTCCCTAAAATCCCAGTCGCCCTTTAAAAGGGGAAGTATATAAGGTACTTCTCCCGCTTTCTTAGCATGTCTTCGTCGTGCAGTGGTCTGCACGCTGGGCGCGTATTCGAAGGTCCGTGGGTCGATTCCTGGCGAAGGCGCTGCTCATTTTTCATGACTCATTCTCCCAAAAAATACCCAATGTCTCTACAAAACGGCCATACTACTCAACTATAAGTAGAGCTAATAATTTATTATTCCGTGCATATTTCCATATGCAGAAAAGAGGAGCATTTATATAAAGCGGTGTAGCTAAACATTAAGTCCACAACTTAATTTTTGTGAGTATTCATTACAGAAAAGAAAAAGATGCCATTAGTGTATTAGGAAAAAGTATCAACGAAAAATAGTCTAACGCTGAAAGCTAATGATTTGATGAAAACTTATAAACTAAAATTCGCCTATGACAAATTTGTTTTTCAGGGTCTTGCAATTTTAAATCCCCATTTTCGAAAATAGAAAACAGTAGTTAATTTATTTTCAGCTTCCTTTTCCAGTGATACTTCTTACGTGGAAAACTAGAGTTACTATTTTCCTTTAAAACACTTTACAGTATTGGGCTTCTCTGAATGGATATTCTAGAAAGAACTGCAAACATCACCAAACAACGTAGCGAAAATCCAATCCATTTATTATCAGCTCTAAACTAAGTAAATATTTCAAAAACCTTTACTTTCCTTATTAGAGGTATGTGCCATTTTATGCTTGAAAAAGATATTGTATTCTTAAGAAAGAATAAATATTTATGTTAAATCAGGATAAAGTGTAGAAACTCATACAGTTATCAAACTTTTCTAATAATTATACTAAATAATGTTTTGATATATCGCTAATGCTTGCTAAAAAAAGAAAAGAAATTCCATAACATTGGCATAGTTACTAAATAATACTTTAACTCTGTAATCCTCTCATACGGTTTACTTCACTTAAATAGCATAATAAACTGCATTAACAATTGAAATTAACGATGAAAAGCATAATTCAAGAGCATTTCATTATATGAAGCTTAAAACTAGAAAGAGAAGGTCAGTTATCTGAATGAGACTGACGAAACATAAAACTAAAGAAGGATGGTTTAGACTCATGACCGTTGTTTTTTGAACACTCCCTAATTGTTTGAAGCATTTCAGGTAAAAATGTTTAGAAACAACTCAGCAGACAAACTTTTCGTAGCTTCCATAGAAAATGTGTGCATTTATAGCATTCGAACTATAAATACGCAACATCGTAAAAACCGTAACGTTGACGATGAATATACAATCGTCAAGTTATTCAAGTAAAACTTATTGCTTTAACTGAAAATATAGTTTCAATAATTGTAAAACATTTTCAAAGTCATTTGTTTCTCATAATAATTTAATTAATTACGAATTTTGAAATTTATCCAGGGGTCGCTGTTTAACTTACATAGCTAATGCAGTTTGATCTCAAATCAGTCTTAGTTGCGTGTAAAATAAAATGCTCCTAAATTTTGTACACATTCAACCAAAGAAAAATTTTAATAGGAATACAGTAAAATATCAACAAAAAACGTGTACTCAAGCTTCCTTTCTGGCTTTCATTCTCGCAACCTGTTGTACACAAACACTTCCAATCACAAATATGTGATAAATGACGCAGTAGTTCATGCTTTCGCATTTTTAAATTAAAAAAGAAGTAATTTTGCACAAAATACGAAATCTAACTTTTTATACGCTCCCCCTAACGTTATACGCAACTAAAAATAAAATACCGGTTTAAGAAAATGTTTCTGATGTTAAGATATTAAGTGATGAGCATTTCTATGCAGATTATTGTGAAAAATAATGATAAAGTTTTCACAAAATGGAGATCTAATTCAAAAAAATCTTATAGAATTCGTCTTCTAGAAAACATTGGCAGGCTTCAGTATTGGCAAGCAGCCGATACCGAACATTGTTTAAATCAATCGTAACATTGTTTGAATCAATTATAAAAGAATACTTTCAGCTTAATGAATTTCTGTGAGATTCTTATATAAGACTCTAAAGTAATAAAACTTCTTGATAATGTTAATAACTTTGTTTTAAACTTTAAAAACTTATTAACCACTTGCGCGAAACTTTTTTCGGCACACCAAATGTAACAAAATTATAAATTAAAGATCCTAGAAAATGACAAAACCGTATTATTGAGAGGCATTTCAAGAGAACGAATTAGCCACGAATTATTCCAATTTATTCATTAACCGACCCTGAAATGCAAATTGAATAAAAATCGCTGATTTTGGAATGAAATATCTAGAGGGAAGGGTGCCTTCGTGAAAGAAAATCCAAAAGGAAACTGATAGAACCCAGGTAGAACAATCAGTCTTAGCGTTCTTATCTGCCTGGTCACTGGTTCACCTATATTTAATATTAAAAAAGGAAAACTGAAAAAGGTTTCCTCACTGCTGAATAATGTGTAGAGTAACTGAACCTTTTTTTTCTCAGCATATGATTTGCAAATACTTTTTGTATTTTATCCTGGAGCCAAAGAAATACAGCACTTAATTATCAACAAGAATTCAATCCTATGATGACAGGGGAACATTAATATGTCACTTGTCGCAGAATGTAAATAATTCCCATTTTATGATTACATTTTTTAAAAATTTGTACACCATAATCTCATTTATTTAGCTGTTATCAGTGAAATATAGCAAGTATTTAAGACTACTAACAAAAGTTTTAATCTATAAAATGCTGACATTGCCTTTTGTTTTATTTTTACTTCCTTGTACGAAGTAAAAAGGAAGTATGGTAATCGCGAAAAATTTCAGGTATCATATTTCAACGAATATATCCTTTTTGACCGTTATCGAATGCAATTTAACGATCTTTTTACGTGACATCTGTACGTAAGAACAAAATAAAGAACTCTTTTCCCCCAAAATATTTATAAAACTGATTAAAATTAATTCTGAAAAGAATTTTTCGTGGCGTCTGTGCGTACGTACACGTACGTACACATCTCGCATAACTGAAAACCGAGTAGCCTCAGAACGTTGAAATTTTGTACGTAGGACTTCTATAACATGTAGATATGCACATCCTATTTTGGTTGCAACTGGCCGCACCAAAGGTATATAAATATATGTATATATATATATCCACTTTGTTACTCTGAGCACAGTTTCTTTATTCTTATAGTATGTTTGCAAATTGTGCATTTTTTTGCTTTAAAAATGATTGAATTATGTTGTTCTTATCTTTCGGTTAAGGTTTTAAGCCCTTAGTAAATCTGCATGCAATATTTGTCGAATTATCAACAATTTAAAAGTTGTTTAAGTGCGGCTAAGCCTGATTATTTTTGCCATGGCGGTTATGTTTGTTTACATTTGAAGCTTAGCAGAATAGTGGATTTGTTGCCAATCTAGAGAAACTAAGCTTCACAATAACAAAGATAACGCCTTCCTTTATTATTGAGAATTAAATCATGCTTAATCCATTCTGGAATTTTTTCGAAGATTTACTTCGTAATTTTTAATATAGATATTTTGAGTTTTTATGTATTTTTGACTTGTCGCAAAGTATGAATTGAATTAATTGAATGAGAAATACTGAATGGTCTGTGAAAAATTGTGTCTTTTCTTTTGCTTAATTTTTTATACATTGTTTTAGATTTATTATAGTGTTTAAATAGAACATGTGGCAACGATTTGATAATTCTTCAAATGATATGCATTTTGGACATTCTGAGTTATAAAATGAATGAAATGTAACACTTTTAAGTGATCCTAGCGCCAGAGTGTAGCTATGGTATACAAATATAGTGAATTTTAAAGAGTGCATTTATTTTACTGTGGTTTATGCGCTATCGAAGAACTAGATTTAATTCTATCTAATAAGTTTAAATGAAACGCAAGAAAAAATGCGTATAATTTAATATTTCGTACAAGGAGGTCATGTGGTGTACACATCAGATTTTTTTATTATTTTTCGTGTTCACATGCAAAAACTGTAAAGGAAAAATTTTATTTGAGATTAAATATCATCGGTTGAAATGTTTCAGTTTCTCACATTGATATTTCAATGCATTTTGATTTCAGAGGGAAAAGGTGCCTGGAGATTTGACGGAAGAAAAAATGAAATTCATGCTAATACAGGAATTTAAAAATATTGAGCTCAAATTTAAAGTCTAATCCATTACATAGAGTTGAAGTTTTTCGCTTTGTTTAATTTTGTTTGATCATAATCCTTTAAAGGAATAGACAGCTTGTCATGTCGTAAAGTAATTATGCATTTACTTTTAACTTATTTAAATACTTAATTTCTGTGCCTTCCAAAATCTGAAATATTTATGCAGCAAAAGTTCGTGAATTTTCTTAATTGTTTTAACTATTATATTTAAGTGTACAAGCTAGAGATTGATTGCAAAACTAACATGATAAATCTTTTCTTTCGTTTGCATCAGTGACAATCAATGACGTTTCAAATGAATGACATGTTACTCAACCCAATGAGTGGTTAAGTAAAATACAGTGAAAACAAAGCTCCATTTAAACCGAAGTTACAGAGTAATATAAAATAGACGTACCCCGCTTTTCAAAATCGCTTTCTGATGTTATATTTTATCTGTAATCAGGGGCATACAGTCGACATCAAACCTATTTTTATTATGAATTTCTTCGATGAAATTTAGAATGCATTTCTTTTCCGAATAATTTTCTAAATGTAAAATATACTATTTAGTTTTCGGAGAATTCTGTGTTGCTTATTACGATTTTGGCTTATTACGGTTTTCAACAAATTTGTGGTGTCTAATCTGTCAAGAAAGTGGAGTTAGGTTAAGTTAGACTATCGGAATGTGACAAAACAGACGAAGGCTGTCTGCATAAGTCGCGCGATCAGGGAGAATGTTATAAATTGAAATTCACTCATATTCTCCTTACACAGGAAAAAATACGAAAACCAACCATACAGTCAGACCATTCGTTAAAGGTCAGTACTTAAGGGTCTTAACCATTCGCCCAGTTACGAGGCCAAATAACAGGGAAATAAAGATGTTATATTGCCATTCTACTTAATTATAGAAAACATTTATAAATATTGTTCATATTGTAAGAAATTTACACATTCTGCGGAAAGTAGACACTCAAAATATTTAAACACTCCCGAATTATTCGATTAAAAGGAATTTTATTTCAGAATAAAAGTAACTGCATAAAGATGAAAGTGTAACCGTTTTCTCGCCTTTCTTGGCAAACTTTGTTTTCTTTTTTTTTTTTTTTTTTTCCAAAACGTTTCATTTTTAGTTCTGCATGCGAATCTCCAAGCTGTAAGACAATAGATCCTAACATCCTAACAGAGGAGAAAAAAGCCAGACGGCCGTCTTCGAAGAAAACTAATTCCGTCTGGAGAGTCCAGCTTCCCACAAAAACTTCTATGAATGTCGAGATGTCAGCAGTTATTTATAAGAAAACGAGGCGTATTCTCTTACTCAAAAGGAAAGAAATTACAGTAATTGAGAGAATATAGTTATCTTATTAATTCAGTTGCAACATAGTTATGTGAGTGAACATTTTGCAAAGAAAGCTGATGTGGACAGCACATGACTTCCTTGTACGGCACATTAAATTAAAGAGTGTAAGTTTTTAAATTAAATATCCTGGTCAATTTTTGTCGTACGGAAACCAAACTTCTTATAATTTTACTTTTTCACAACGAGTATAAATTCCCAAACGTAAGTATAGGAACCGGGAGATTGCATTAAAAGTTAGATTATTTGTTTGTTATTTGTCGAAAATGAATTTTTTTTAAAGCTGACATTGCTAAAACATGAATATTTTTCTCATTTAAAACACTTCTGTAATTGGAAGTATCCTTATATAATATATACATATGGCATCATCATTCTTACTTGAGTGAAAGACGAAAAACCTTCGCCTTTATTAATCACTGTTCATTGAGCGGGGGGTGGTTTGTTCCCCTTGAAAAGTCAACTAATTTCCGATCAATGACGATAATTAATTGTTCAGAAGTCAAACAACAAAAATCAAGTACCTTTAAAAAATTTTCGGAGTTAAATTTCGTACTTCTAGGTTACTTCATTTTGATACATTCTACTAATTTATATTAGGAGATAATATAATCAATATTTCTTTAGTAAATAAATTATTATTATCTTACTTTGCAGCTATTGCGCAAGATTTAGAAAAAATTTTTCGATTTCCATGAATTTCAGTTCATTCAATATTTGATATACATATATACATATATTATCTACTAATGGACTATGGATTGTACTATTTTCTTCTATAAAGTTAGTGGAATTGTATCTAAATGAAGTAACTCAGAAGCATTGAAATCGAGTTTTTTAAAAAAGAATCTTGAATTTTAATCATGAAAAATAGAAATGGAAACTTTTAAAATGAAAATTAATCAAGAAACTAAGTAATTATCGTCATTGATAGAAAATTGGTTGAATTTGTCAACGGGAGCAAACCAACCCCCATTCAATTAACAATACTTAATAAATGGGAAGGTGTTTCAACTTTTATTCAAGTAAGAAGTATGATGCCAAACTGGTAATTTGAGTTTAAGCCAAACTTGTAAATGAATCTAATTAGTGAGATTAAAATGAGATCGATTAAAGTGAAGGACTATATAGAATTCATTATGAATGTAGCAGTTCCGTTAAGCTAATGAATTTTCTTTTGCAATATGATACGCGAAATTTTTCGCGATAAAATAATTCGTTTTGATTCGCACAAGAAAGCAAGAAAGTAAAAACATATTAGTGCACTAGAAACATGGAGTATGTACAAATACACAGCAACATGTATATACATATGCATACTACATACACTATATATATACCGTCTTTATACGGCCTTTATTTTCAAAACTGTTTCTCGTAGACATGTACTTCCAATTGCAAAAATGCTTTAAATGACGCAAATATTTACGTTTTCTCATTTTAAAATGCTTGTTTCTATAAATCCTCTGTGTTCGTTACAAAAAAAAAAAAAAAAAAAAAAAAAAAATTTGAATCCCGTATGAAAGGTTTTGATCAAGATATTTGACATTAAAGTCGGAGATTCTATTCAGACGTGTGGCCCACCAGCGGCCGAGCGGTAAAATCGCTGAACACTGGTAGTTCGGTCCGAGGTTCAAATCCCGCAAACGGGCTGGCTGTATGGGCATTTTCGTGGTTTTCTCCATGAGTAACGTGTATACGAGCCAATTTGCCTTAGAAAGTCCTCCCCTTAGGCAGACAGTCATAGTGTGCTTTGCCGTATTCTCAATAAACCAAACCAAACTATTCAGAGGCAATACACAGAGTTATAAGTTAATAGAAAAATGTTTGCCTTTGAAAGTCATTAAAAATAAATAACAATTTATAAACAAATTTAAAAGATTAAGTGACGAGCAGTTCTATGCAAATTTTAATGAAAAGTTTTAGTATAATTTTCTTTTCTTTCTTCCTTTCTTTCTATTTTCCGTGAAATGAAGATTTTATTCACAGAATCTTATATAATTTGTGTTCTAAGAAATGCTTGCAGGCTTCAGTATTGGTATATAGCCAAATCGTAATATTATTTGCATAAATTAAAAATATGTGTAGTTAATAAATTTTTACACGATTACCAAATTATGATTCTAAAGTTATAAAACTTCATGAGATTATTAATAACATATTTTTAGACTTTGAAAGCTTATAAATTACTTGTTTGAAAATTCTTCCGGCATACCAAATATAACAACATTATAAATTAAATACACTGAATAGCAGTTAAGAGAAAAAAATCAAACCCGAATTATATTAATTTATTTATTAAACGACGTCTCAATGCAAACTGAAAATGACGTCAAAAATCATAAAATTTTAGTCATACGAGAGCTTTATTTCTTTTTTTTTTTTTTTTTTTTCTAATGAGTATAACATTTTCTTAAATATAGGGACTAGGGTAGCAAAAAAAAAAAAAGGATATAAAATTTTAGTAGACTATTTAACTATGTTTTGGGGGTCATTCGTATTTTTGTAAATATTTTTTTAAAAGAAGCAATGATGTTGGAATTTAACATATGATTTATGTAAATACTAACCTGACTCCTTAATTGGAGACTTAAAACTCTTCTGTGACGCTTAACTACAGCAGGAGTAAAACAGAAGACGTTTATGTGCATTAATCTATGAATTTACTGCTCTGCAATCAATATGGCACTGATAAAAGAAGAGATATATATTATATATATATATATATCAAAGAAGATATTTGGATGATGGTTTCCGAAATTAGAAGTTCAAACAATGTGTCTGATATCACGTCAGTGGAAACTAGAAACTGATATATCAGATCCTCTCTCGATGATTGCAATAACGGTGAAGTTTTTTTGATGACTAGCCTTTGCCAAATGATAAAAGTCCCCAAGAAGAATGAACAAACGCCAAATAAGAAGGATAAAAAAAGCACATAAAAGATTGATCAGAAGAACCAACAGCCGCCTCTTGCGCTGGCAGACTTATTCTGGCTATGAAGCAAAGCAATCCAGAACGGAAAGGTGCAATTCACTTGGAGATCGAAAAAATTTGAGTTGTAAAAACGGAGCGATTTTCTTTCAGCCATCGTATGTCTGCCGTCACCTCTGCTCTTGCCTCCTTTCAGTCTTCGCCAGAAAGTAGGGGTATATTTTCCATCAGTTTTCTTTCCCTCTCTTTTCCCCTTTTATGATATTTCATGGCGACTTCTAATAAAGTGTTGGAATCCTCAGCACGCGAGCCCAGGGCTAGTGGCAAAAGACTCCCCCTTCGCTTCTTATTTTTCGCCATCTTGCCCTTCCAGCTTTGTTTCGAAAAGATCAAAACAAATACCAGCGACGATATAAACAGACTGTCGATAATGATTTACGATGCGAGCTTTATTGCTACCTAGTTTATTCCCTTTTGATTTATGTGTCTATGACTGTAACGGATATATGCAGGCAAGGTTCACAAAGCACATCTGATAACAGCTCAGCAGCTTGGCTTTAATCCCCGTTTCTAGTTGTTTTCTTCGGAAGTTTGCGTTGTACAAGAGATACATGGCCAGTATAATTCGCTTGGATCTGATGGTTGAGAACTTGTGTATTATATATGATCACCCACTAATGAAACTGAGCTCTTGCTTTACTTATTTTAATTAAAGCGATAAATTGTCGGAATAAATTTCAGTCAGTATTTTAAGTATAAGTTATTTAGATTTCTATTGTAGCAAAATGTGTTAAAAAACTGTAAAGGAAAAATATTTAGAACTTTAAAAATTCTGAAAAGTAAAATTAGAAAGTAAACTTTAAAGTACTAAAAAGGTAGCCATTTTCAATGATCGTTGATTAATTGACTTGTCAAGGGGAACAAACCAATCCACTGTCGATTAAGAATAATCAAATTAAGTGACAGTGTTTCGTCTTTTTTCCAAATAAGGATCAAATTAACAATTTTGCTAGAGTTAAATCATAAGCAACGAACAAAATTTAAAAATTAGATAGCTATTAGTCCACTTGAGCCAAAAGACTTGTCATAAACAACAACTTAGACCAATTAGTAAGGAATTCTTAACTAATTTGTTTTAATAATAATATTTTATTTAATTTTTGACTAATTTTTTTTTTTTTTTTTTTTTTTTTTTGTCTACAGTGTTAATATCCCCTCAGAGTTAAATATCTGTGAGAGCTTTGCTCTTTACATGACTTTTGCATTGTGTTCTGTTTAGTTTAAAGTGATAACTACTGATTGTACTCTATCATACTGAGAGAAGCTGTTCGAGTACTTTTATGGAAAATGCTAGATCGGTAAACCGTTTGTTTTGTGAAATTTTTTTTTTATCAAGCTGCCCATTGGTTCTGCGTCCATTCAATCCATTATGATCCCGTGCGCATACAACTAAATGGTCAGAGGGTTACCCACTATTCATGACCTAATTTTGATTTAGTATATGTAAAGATTAAAACCTCAAGAATATTTAATTGACAAATGTTATTAATTTCATATAAAATGCTGCGGAATTCATTACATAACAAACAGGTGAGATATATAGCATTAATATCAACCAAGAGTCAGCCTATCTAACAGGAATGCACAATTAAGACACAATAACACGCCGAACAAATACTAATTCAGAAGTCAAACAACAAAAATCAGCGTTATATTTACAAAATTTTCACAGGACTAGTTTCGATGGTTTTACCGAACCGCCATCCTCAGCTGCAAAACCGCAAATGAACAAGACAGGAAATTATTTCCTGTCTTGTTCATTTGATGTTAACATTTGATGTTAACAATTTGATGTTAACATTTGGAAAACAAAACTGATAACGATAAAATTATAATAATGTAATAGTTAATTATAAATAACAGTTAATATTAAATAGTAAATTGGAAATAACAATTTATACAGAAAAGATATTTCTTTGGCAATGGGAATTCCAAAAACAGTTTTTCAAAGATAATTAGCAAGATATAACCTGCCCCAAAAGAAAATAATGTAAATAATATACAAAGCAATAACAATAGGAGAAAGCAGACAAGTCAAAATTTTGAAACATGGGGAAGAATATTATAATTTTAAATTTTTTATTTTAATTTTATCTCTACTTTAAATATTTTAAGTAAATTTTTAATCAATCAATTATTATATTCTTACTTTTACATGTGTTTCATGTCCAGATTTTTATTCAAAATCACATTTCACATGTTTTCACCTTTTTTAATATTTACATGTAATCTTTTGGTCTGCCCTTACCACTGAATTTGATTCTAAATTTTAGCGCAACTATGATTAAGAGTGAGTGTTACTTTTGATATTTTTTAGGAATTTATTTGATAATTTATATTCCCGCGTTGAAAAATTTCACGTGGTAGCTAGATTAAATAACTGAAAGTTTGACTCACGTCACATGACTCTGCGACGTATTGGTGTAGAGCAGCATGTTTTTACATGCGTAAGAAAATTTAACAAATTCAGACAAAGGTATTTCTGCTCATTTATGTGTTTCTTGCCTTAATTAAAGCCTTGGTTTTCTACATTATGATTACTACGCTTTTATTTTGTCCAGAATTTACAAAGGAAGTCTAGAATAAATCACAAAGACAGTTTTGAAATAAGCAATATAATGAAAATTTGAAGCAAATTATTAATGCATATGAGTATAGAATAGGGTATTTACTAAAACGCTTTCCTGAAAAATTATATAAATTCAATGTCTTTCAATCAAAATAATTTCTTCAGGTGAAAATAATTATCTTTTTATAATAATATCCTTATACGGATTCTTGACTGGATTAATAAAATATATAAAATGCATTTCGATGTCCTACGCACAAGCGAGATAGCCCAAACCAAAGCTATTTAGTGCCGAAAAAGTATAAATTACACTTGTTGAGAAGTGCAGACTGATGTGGTGTAGAATGTACATGGATTCACGTAGATTTTAGATGAATTAGGTGAATTCTGCACCTTGTTATAAAAAAGCACATTAACTCAAAAAATGAATTTTAAGCTTAAAAACAAAATTTCTACTCCAGGTAATTAATAATTTTATTTTAGGCAATCAGTAATCATTAGATAGCTTAAGTTATGCATTTAAGTATTATGTATTATTTGTTTATTTACTTGAGCCCTCGAAGTTACTTAGGATGCTCCAACTGCTAGTTTAATATATTGCAAGAAAAATTATATTGATAGAAATATTTCTTTAGGTTACAAGCAGCTTAATTAATATTGTACTTCTTAGTTTTGATGTACATAAATAAGCTATTAATAAATTTTGTTATCAATAAATGTTTCCCTCAAATACGTGCAATATCTATCAGTCGTAAATTTGTAATGCGGGTTGTGTTCGTTTTGCGCTTACTGCGGTGCATAATTGGAAAGCGACTGAGCTAGTTGATGACCACCAAAAGGTTAATAAATCTCTATGTTTTAATCGGCTAAAGGAAGCATTATAATACTTATGGACATCGCTGCTCTGTTCGTGTGTGTAAAAATAATTCCATTCATTATTTCACACACAACCGGCGAAAAAATTTAAACTTTACCTAAACCAAACGTAAATCAACTTGATTTATCTCAATTACCGCGAAATACTCCATTGCAAAGATTAATTGCGAAATAGCGTCCCCCCTTTGTGAAAAACATTGCTATGCAGGAAACTCCTAACCGTGGCATACGTGCGACCTTTCTGTGGGAAATATAGTAAGACAAAATTCATAAACACGGCTTTTAGACATAAATCAAACTAACCAGTTAACGCCGAACACTGCAATACGGTTTAACTTCGAGCAAAAAAATATCATAGCTACAGAAATGAGCAATTTCTAAAGGAGGCACTGGAATTATAAAGTACATTAATGTCAAAAAATTTCTCATAAAAACAACAACCATAGCTCAAGGATTAGCACTATAAATAATACATGCTCCATAAATGGCGAGGAAAGGGCAGTATAATGCTATTTCTGATATTTATAAAAGAGTATTTCTTCTTAGAAACTAAGAGATCCATATCTTAATTTAATATTAATCTACAAAATACAGTATTTTCAAAGATAATTTCATCTTCTTCTCCTGTAAGTATCAAGCTCAAAAATAAGATATTTAGTTTTTATAAGAGGCACAAAATGAACTGCAATACGAGTAAAAGTAAATATCCTTTCGTTAAAAGAGAATGTTTTAATAATCTTGCATATCACCACAGAATTAAAGTCTCCTTTATTTATCAGTACTTAGTTAAAAAAATTAATCTTATTAAATTATGATTTTCCTAATTGAATATGTTATATGCGCACGCGATTTAATCAGTAATTCAAATTATTCTAATCTCGTTGATGAATACAAAACAACTAAAGATTTAAAAAAGAATTTAAAATGTTGCTGAATTACCATATAATAATGCACCATCTCATTGGGGAACTGGAGAAAATACATGCTTCCTTTATTTATCAATATCTACTAAAAAACAAAATTTCAGTCCTAGTTATTATGATTTTCTAAACAAGTAAAGATCAAATCGAATGTGCTGTATACATACTGAAGGGCACACAGGCTGAAATCTGTCATTCAAACTATCCTAATCTCATTGTTCAGTACAAATGACTTTACAACCCAAATGGAATTACAATAAAAGTTAAATTTCCTCATTTGTTACCAAAGGACAAAATACCAGTTTAATCATTATATCTGATGAATTACGAAAAGAACCCTTGTTGTTAAGGGTCCGTCAGCTTATGAATCGGTGTTTTAAAATAGCCATCGTGCAAGTTACGTTGTTAGCTTCAGAGCCGTTAGTAAATGTTGTTAGCTTCACAGTTGATGTCTACATTAAAGAATATCCGACAAATATAGTTCAATTCTAGAAAGAACACAATGACTAGACTATAGAGAACCTAAAATGTTATGCAAAAATACTTGTTTCTTAGATTAATCGGTCGATACGTCTGATATTTTTAGTCAACTACCTACTATTGTGAAGCTAGTTAATCTGTCAAAGAAGAATCTTGAAAAACTTTATGTTTGAAACGGGGGGGGGAATGAGCTGAGATATTTGAATTTTCATACAGTTCTGACCTTATTTGCAACAATATATGGATTAGATGCAATCTGACTTTATTTACAGAAAGACTTTGCGTCAGTTAGTAATACAAGAATGGAAAGAGATATTTTAGAAGAACTTTCGAACGCAATTAAACGAAAATAATCGTTAAATGTAAAAAAACGCTCAGGTAATTAATCAAAGTCTATGAGACCATTCACACAGAATTATATAGAAATTATTACATATTATATATTACTGTTTATTACATTATTCCTCCATGATTCTTCTCTTCAAACTGTGATTAATTTTTTATTAAGTATTCAGTTTTACCATATTTTACTCAAATAAGTTTAAAATGAAATGAAGAAAATGAAGATAGTTTTTATGCATGTCAAGTTTTAAATACAGTAAGAAATCGCATTTTCGTTCAACTGATTATCCTCCTCAACACCCTGTTTAGAACCTATACATGAAAAAGAAAAAAATATATAACATGCCAAATATTCACTTGTTAAAGAATAGATAGATTAGTCGAAACTCCAAAATATGTGAACATGATTTGTGGCCAAACACAAAGGCCTTCTTGCATAATTATATGAAAAATCTTCCTATCTCAGCATCAAATTCCGAAAGAGTAAACATTCAGTTACTTTAAATTTGGCAGAAGAGTGCAGGTCTTGAAGGCAATTATTATGTCCAACACTTATCAGTTTGCTTGCATGAAACTATGATAGTGATTTTTGGCACGAAAATATTACGCAAGGTTAGTGAGAAAATATCGAGCGGAAGTCTCAGACCAGAGAAAAATAAGAATCTTGCGAATTATACGCGGTTCCTTAATAAGCGAATGCTAATCACGATTTACACATTAACTCTTCCTTCCGAGATGAATAGCTTTCAGACTTATTCTTACCACGTTTCAAGCGAAAATCACGTTGAAGGTAATGTGACAACATAAATATGTGCATGAAAACCTTTTCAGTGAATCTGAATTTTCAGAATATGATACATAGAGGCAGGTTATTACTTAAAATCCTGTGAAGAAAGAAAACTGTCAGATAACATGGCAAAAATGCAACTATTAAAAATAAATAATCCGAATTTTCCCTCGCTACTGCAATATGAAATTTTGGCGTAGAAAATTATACATTGCTTGACATAAAAAACACAACACCATGAAAAATTGGGTAGAATGTGATGTCAATCGATACATAGACAGAGCATGCATATATAAATTAGCGATGTTATTCATAGAAAGAAAATTTAAGGTAGCACAACCAGATGCAGCACTTCATCAACGTATCGTTATGCCGTGAATGTGTTTCGGATGCATAACAGGGGTGACCTGTTATTATGTTTGATGGCACCCCAAACCATTTTGTCACGAGCGGTGTGCGGTTTAGCAATAGCAGTCGAAAAGGCTCTATCTCCCCGACGCCTCCAGACTCTTAACCAGTGACTATCATCAGACAAACAAAACCGAGACTAGATCGCTGAGTACCACATTGTGCCATTGTAGCTAGCTGACGACACCATTGCAGTCTTTCACGTCGATGGTTTGACGTTAATGGTAATCTTCGCAAAGGGCAGCTTTCAGCCAAACGTTCGAAAACTGTTCTCTCAGATGCTGAAGCATCCGCATTCCGCAAAATGTCCATAATAGTCGAATGTGAAGCCGCCATCACATACGCATACGATGATTCCTTTTTCATCGTATGTGTCGATATTCGCGCTCTGTAGTACTTCTAGATGGAAGGACCTGGTATTGTGCGACTATTTACATTTCCTTCATCGGTCCATCTATACAAATTCTATCCACAATGGATACATCTAGGTGCATTTCAGCAGCGATACGACGGTAAGGCAAACCAGCCATACGTAAGCCTACAATATGACCCTTCGCAAAATCGTCCCTTTGCCGAAACTGCCTACGGTGACTACGGTCCCTACGGCCCCTACGGCCAAACATCTCTTCATTCACACGTGTCTTCTGGAACGTTGGACTTCTCGAAATTCTGGATTCCCTAAGCAGCAGAGAGTAACGATTGTTGGTTCTTCCGCCGTTTTCTTCCCTTTTATCTCGCGCTATAATCCCGTGACCAACTTGCATCTTACATAATCTGCATAACATTTTCCTCTATGCAATCCCCGTAATTTTCATATTTATACTGCCTAATCTTCATCGTGCTGAATTTTCTATGTCGGTCAGCGTATGTAACTTATTGAGAGGTTCAGCAACTCAATTGTTAAACAGGCGCAATTCTGGCTGGGCCTTATATCATTATAGAGATTCTCGACTGCCGCCCTCTTTGTATAGTTGGTGAGGAAGCCGACGGCCATAACCTTTCATCCGAGTTCGAATCTTGTAGAAAGCATGGATATTTGTAAGTGTATAAGATCTTCGTGGCGTGGTAGAATTTAAAGTACTTGCAAACCCGAATTTCTTTCAAAACGTAAATAGTAAGGAAAAGAGATAAGAGCCCCTTGGATGCGTCCACCAGCTACTTACCATCGAATTTAATCTAATGGTGGGGCTGAACAGATAACATTCTAAACCTCGAGGTTACCGGCCGCCTTGCCTTTCGTGCATAGATGGGTTGTCCCCTCTCGAAATTACATCTACACCCTGCCCATACAGGTGGGAATGGTGTTAGTTCATAGAAATCAAAACCCAGTAAAATCGTTAAATGGAAATTATAAATATCTGGTTGTTAACTTTCATAATTTAGTAATCAAGAACATCTCTCCGATTCTGAATACGGTATTCTAGCTTCCATATCTCAGCCGGAACGCACGTTATTGCAAATTAATATTTGAATTGCAAAGCGTTAAGCTCAAGTTAGTGTAAATGGCTTTCAGAAATTGGTGCGTGTAAGAAATTTGATTAAATATTGCAGAAAATCTATGACGAGCACAAAAAAGGTTTAGAAACCAGTTTAATACACATAAAATCATGTTGCACATTGAACGATTTTTTTATACTAAACGTAGATCATGAAATGATGTTCCTCAAGTTTAATTTATCGCTTACAGGTGCATGCAGTATTTCTTAGCTTATTCTGAAAACATTAACAAAAACATAAACCAAACGATAATAAATTCTACAAAGAAATCCTCAGATTCTCTAGCAGTTAAAATATAGAAAACTATTGAATACCTTCATCTTTATCATAGATGAGAGTTGAGAAAATAGATCAAATAAATAATACTGCAGCTAAGATAATAATTTACACTGAATGATTGCCATTTCTTAGAAACAATTTACCTGGCATAACAAAATTTATGTTGTTTGTTAGGTAGCTTAAGTATTAGGAATCTTTCAGTTTCATAATTTAGTTTAGTATTTCACAAAATAGTCTGAATATTATTGTAGCTTTAAAACGCTTCATTTTAGGAAACAAAAGCTGTTGTTATAATTGTGTAAAATAGAAATTTTTTTTAACTTAGTCTTCTTGTTTAAGTTTGCTTTCACTGTACTTTCACAAATATCAGACTCATAGTGCTGGATGATTTTCATATAATTCGTGCTCTTTAAATTCTTTCAATTATTAATAAGCAATATTATTATTGTTTCTCACATGCTTCTCTTAGCCTAAACAATAATGAAAGCTTCAGTGCTGAATTTTAAGCTGTCAGGTAACTTTAAACTGACCACAAAAAGAATTGGAATTTTTTGTGCTTTTATATAAAAATTCAATTTCCTAAAAGTTGTTAGAATAAATCCCGTGTAAACGTTTTCTTATATTATACAAAACATAATATTGTATGAAATTTTATAGACATATACAGTTACACCTGAAAGAAAAGTTAATTTCCTAGCATATCTATCTACATATTTATTAATTATAAGAAAATAATGTGCTTTTAAGATTTCAAGGTAATTTTATTTTTCAATTAAGACTTCATAAAATTTTGATTTTCCTACTTGCATGCATTATTTTCCTGAAGAGGCTAATTAAAGGTTCAAGAAAATTTGATTAAATGTGTAAATATTGCATTTGTGTAAAATGACCAATTGTGTTTCTGACATAAGAATGTCTGGAACTACAATTCAGTCTGAAATTACATAAACATTTTAACTTGTCGCCTTTTATATTTACATTAATTTAACATTATGATGTTTATTTATGCAATACTATTTATAAATATATAATTATGCATACTATAAATGTACTTTTATATTTATTTATTTGAAATAATTTACATCTGGAATAAAACAGCAAATGCAATATCAAGAATATCGAAATAAGTACAGAAAATGTCATGGTCATACTATTTTTTCTTCCTCTGTGTCATGGCTGTGTTCGAGACTTTTAATGTGAAGCTAAGACAAGGGCATTTTCTTGCTTTTCCTTTACTAATTTAGAGTTTATTTACGCTAGCCTTTAAATGCCAGCATAGATAATTTCTTCGTTTACCTTTAATGAAATATAATGAGCAGCAGTTAAAGTTAGCATAATAATCCCCTTCAGTTAATAGTTTCCCGCAGTAAAAATATTTCTCATACAGTATTTTTTAATGGATGCTATAATTCGCATTTCCAGGAACAATTCTTTAATAAAAGTTATCCTTAAAGAAGTTAATTCCATATATATATTTACAGTGGGTATTATTATTTATATATCAAGATTTAAACTTTACTATAAGGACTTATTGTTACATGTTTTTGAAAAGAGCAAAAGTTGAGTATAAAAATGCTAAAATGAAAAGCATTCGCAATGGAACAATAAACGGAATCTTTACGTACAGTAAGGCTAAATAAAATACATACTGTATCTTTTATAACTACTTATTTAAAATAACTTCAGGCCTGTGTTATTTCTTACATTACTAAATGATTCAAAATTCTATTCAAAATAAAATTCGTGGTAAATTGAGTGTTTCTTCCTGATAAGTATGTTGAAAAAGACTACAAACGATTTTTGTATCGCCGTTAGAGGGCGCTCTCTTCTGAGAAAAGAATGTTAGTTCAGTTTGCGACGTAGTAGATACTGAACCATCGATGCAATCCAGGTTGCTTTGTAAATAAAACGATTATTTTTGTAGATTGCTGAAGTATTGGCTTCAATTAGAGTTAAATATGATCAGCTCTCTTAAGGAAGTCAATGCAATATAATGTTTTTTATAAGGTATTTTAACATGATACATACTATCCGCGGAAGTTAGTATTGTTAGAGCTACACTGATGGATTTTAGGACTTGAGACAAATATCAAAACAATGTCTTCAATTTTCTCAACAATATTTACTTATTTATAATTTCAATTCGTTCCCCTGTCCATTTTCTTCTTAAAGCAAGTGTCTCGTTCTCCTTTCTGAAAGGCACAGCTCTGAGTGCTGCAAATTACTATTTAATGTCAGCAGATAAGTATTTTGAAATCGCCACCTCTGATGGGCTGCACTTCCTCATTGACCATATTCTCTAACTAATTATTCCATTAACCTTTATCAGCTCCCAAAAAGTGTCAAAATGCTGTTTATCAATTATTAAATGTAAATTTTTGGTAAGAATAAAATTTCTTAGCTGTGTTATAGCCTAAATTTGATCTCGAAACCGTTGCTTCCACGTATTAATATTGCGATGCTGCAATGATATAGACTAATTTCACAATGCATCTTCTCTAAAACATATTAAAATTAATACGAGATATAAATAATTCAATCTGATGCTTAAGTACATGCTGTATGCTATTGTGGTTTTAATTTCTGTTGCTGTATTTAACTTCACGAAGCAGCTATAAGTAAATGATAATATTAAGATAGTTTCATTACAAAAGCAGTATACAAGCGAAGGTTCATTCTCAAAAACTACTTTAACATGATACGGGTGGCCATAATTAAACTGACAGTGCTCACAATGTTCTGTAGCGCGATCTATTTGCGAGAATGACGTCACATTTTGTAGGAAGATTAAACAACACGGGGAACGAAGAATTCCGCGAAAAAAAGTTAGTTCCAAAAGTCACCGCTAGGGGAATATTTGGCGCTGTGTAATAGAAAATGTGTGAGTTAACAAATGCAAATCAATAGGGAAATTACCTTTTATTTTGCACTCAAATGAGGTTCAATGTGGCTGTCGTTGTTGTGGACCACATATTGCATTCTGTGCACAGTATGCACAACAACAGAAAGTAACATGTCTGCGGGAATCTCCCGTACAGTCCGTGACATGTTATCCTTCAACGTAGCCAGGACCTGAACCACTCCTTGTTAGACCTTGGACTTAAGGTAACCCCATAGCCAGAAGTCGCATGGGGTATGATCAGGCGACCGAGGTGGCCATGCAGTTGGAAAGTAGCGGCTAATGACTCTTTCTGTTGTGAATTTCTGTCGTAGCATCTGTTGCACCCGTACAGCAACGCGTGGAGGGGCTCCATCTTGCATGAAAATGATTTCCCCAGGCATTGTCTTTGCTGAAGTGCCGGAATGACAAAGCTGTTCAACATGTGGCGATATTTCTCTCCGGTAACAGAACAGGTTTCAAGTCCTGTCGGGGTAATGTTCTCATAGAAGAATGGACCTACGATAAATTCCGCTGTGAACCCACACCAAACAGTTACCTTTGTTGAATGTAAGGGAATTGCTGTTACTGCATGTGGTGATTTATCATCCCAAATTCGACAGTTCTGGGTATTCACAGTTCCATTCAGGTAAAATTGGGCCTCGTCTCCCCATAAGATTTTCCACGGCCAAGCATCATCTATCCATTCTGGCAAAAAAGGTGAGAGCAAAAGTCAATCGCTTATCATGGTCGGGGTACAGTAACTCCTGTACACGGCTGATCTTGTACGGATAGAAGTTGATAATCTTTCGTAAGATTTTCCATACCGTACTGTAAGGCATATCCATATTCCATAAGGCATATCCATAATAAAAGGTAATTTTATTCCGTATTAATTTGCATTTGTTAACACTCTATTTTCTATTACACAGCGCCAAATATTCCCCTAGCGGTGACTTTAGGAACTATTTTTTTTTTCGCGGAATCCTTCGTCCCCCGTCTTGTTTAATCTTCCTACAAAATGTGGCGTCATTCTCGCAAATAGATCGCGCTACAGAACACTGTGAGCACTGTCAGTTTAATTATGACCACACGGTATAAATGAGGACTTAATTAATTAAATGTAATGTTAATTTTTATTTGAATAAATTAACTAGAAATAGCTGGTTCTATCTTAATATTTGTGAAGCTTAGAAGTAAGGAATATGGCACTTATTCTCTGATATCAAATGATTTATTGAGCATTTGTGGGCATTTTGCATTTATTATAAAATTTTACGTATAGATATTAAGGGGATATGCGATACAAGCATAGTTCGTTTTTGATTTTATCTCTGAATTTATACTTTCAAAGGTTGATTATTACTACAGACGGTAATAGTGAAGGAAGACCAACATGAATTATCTTTTTCATACGTGTGTAGTAAGTTTTAGCGTTGGCTGTACTTTCAATATTTGCATATTTCATTTTGACAGACTTGTACTGCGTAAGAGGTGTAAGCATAAAGTGTTTCCTTAAATTATTATTTTTATTCATGAATATAAGCCTTTTTCAGTAAAGAAGCGTAAACGTCAACTACATTTACTTACGTTTTTAATACTTTATTATATATACACGTATATAATTACTATATCGTATATAATTATCTACATTAATATATACAAGTAGGAAATATATTTATTGCAGGAAAGCATTCATTGAAGAAATATTAGGTTTACTAAGTATATAAGTAATTTTCAGCAATTGTGCAAATTCCAAATAAATCTCAATGTAAGAATTATCTTGTGTGAGCACTATTTACATCAGTAGCCATTAGTCGAAATGTTTGATTCATTGCGCATTTACAGCAATGATTATTAACGGTACGAGAACAAAAGAAGCAGATACGATAGGTAAAAACTGCCGTTTTCTAGCTTCTGCTAAGTCGATGAAAAGTTGCGATTGTTGTAAATAAAACTATAAATCTTGTAAAAGTATGCATGCGATAGATGTGTATAAATGTAAATAAAAGATTTGGTCCAATGATAAATCTAATAATTGATAAAGTTGAGCCTTTGTCTGGCATCAGCTATTTTTAAAAGTAGGCACATTCACAGTTTAATCTCTTCATTTTTTTTATCATCGCCGCTTTATGTTACAGTACGATGTCAGTGCATTTATTACCCTCCAGTTTGGAAATTGTAACTATTCTTTGAAACGTAAGTTCGAAAGTAAGTAAATTTCCAATTATGACAGGTGAAGGCATTCGACATTCTTAAAGATTTTAACTCATGATTCATATTAAAATGTGACTTTGTTTAACAAAAAATACTTTAAAGTAGTTTACACCTTTATTTTGTTTTTTGATAATACTTGTAATTTATAATACATTTAATTCTTTTGATTATTTTATATTCAAATTTTAATTCTTATGAACATTTTCGCGATCATTGTAATTAATAAATGCTTCTAATGCCATGTATTAATTTACTTTGGTACGAAATAATCGACTGCGCCCAGCCCAGTTACTGGAAAAGTAGCCATTTAATGCCCTATAAAATATAATGCGGTCTCTGGAAGGCACTGAATCTAAAATGTGTATTGAAACTAATGAATACAAGATCGGAGTTTGGTGGCAGATTTCTAATGCAACATTTTAATTTATTACGGTTCACTTTTTTAAATAATTTATTTAAGGTATTATGTAATATTTACAAACTTATGAAATATATGCTTTACTTTGACGGCAGTTGTTTCTCCAAATTATTAACAGACATCGTAATCCGATTTTCCACCTTTTATCTCCACTCTTTGTCGTAAAGAGTTCACGTTCTATTAATTGATAGTACTGCACACCGCTTAAAAAGTAACTGATATGTCTGATATATGCCTAAAAAAGACCATTCTATCGAAAAATATCCAGAAGAGGATTTTTGCAGATGTCACGTTTTTATCATAGAAAACGAAAAACTAACTCAACTTTAAAAATATATCTATCCAACTTCTCAATATCTTATTTTGATTTCAAGAACTTTATTTCACGCAATAGTGCTTTGTGGAACAATTAGTTTTTTTCTTAACGTATATTTTACTTTAAGAGACCAACGTAAGTTTGGATATATTTTTCAATTAATAATTTTCATTTATCCTCAGAACAGAAATGCACTTACTTTGATTTTGATATTTGCTGTGAGCCAGGAATAAAATCGTAGGATATATTTTCATGCTCAAATGTCATTTCGATGGGTTATCTTAAGGTCACGTACTGACATTTCATATAATACTTTTTACTACTTTTTGCTGTTCGATATCCGTACCTACGGTATCGTTAAATGCTATTGACAAACACAGAACTGGTGTAGACGGATCAAAACAGAGTTGTTTCAAGAAAAATCAGTGTTTTCACATAATATCCTGAGTCAATATAAGTTTTTGAATCCAGAAACCGCAACTTTGGTGTAGTGCGTGTGGTTGCTAAAACACTCTAGTGTAACTCGAAACAACGTATAAAACAGTAAATAATAACCTGGATAAATTATATGCAAACAAGAAAAAACTTACATCAACTAACAAGCTAAAAACTTTGAACTTTTAATTATAAAATTACCTATATTATTATTTGTCCATCTGTGAGATGTTCAGAAGGAATGAAAAGGCAATGCTAATCAGGTAAAAACAAGGCACAGGTCTTGTTTTAAGCTGATTATTAGCAAGTTCGAAGGTAAGCAGTTCAGGTTGTAGCTCAATTTCAAAATTAATCCATATAGTAGAATCGTACATAGCGCTGTAGTACAGATATCTTTTAGCCAATCGCTGAACAGGATTTCAGTTGAAAGCAAAACCTTTTGACACTCTTCCATCCTTCTGAAAGCGTCTCACTTTCCCGCTTGCTTCCCAGCAATTCTGTTTCATTAATTGTCTGAAGATGTGCTAACGTTCCAAAAATGTGGGGTGCATATTGCACCCATAATGATATGAATCCCAATGTGCATCTCAAATAATTCCTTTATCCAGTAATAAAATTATCTTGTATCTGTTGTTGTATTTAAATTATGTACATAACATTAAATAACATTTAAACGTAACAAATATTGCTATTCTTATTCCACTCTCTTAGTGATTATTCAGATTTACTTGCACTTATTGCTTTTGCTCTGCCCACCGGCGGTAAAGTCGTTGAACAATGATACTTCGGTTCGAGGTTCGAATGCCGCAAACAGGGCATGGCTGCATGGGCGTTTTCGTATTTTTTCCCATGTGTGACTTCTATACCTGCCAGTTTCCTACGAAAAGTCCTCCCCGAAGGCATCCCTTTCCTTAATCAGATTACCCTCGAGGTTTTGCCGTAATCGCATAAACTAAACTTTTCTCTCTAAGAACAATAACAGAATAACTATGAAATTTATTACAACTGCAAAAACATTGTGAAAACACAAGAGACATATGTTAAAATCCATACATGATTTTTCATGTATAGAACTTCGAATGATTCTGGACATAAGAAGGAACCTTTCTTCCAAATTCATTTTGAATCATAATGCGTTCTTCGATATTACTTCTGAATTGTTCGAAGTAGCACATCTATAATAACTTTCATAATGGTTATATATTTAGCACAGTACACCCAGAATGTCCCCGGTTCCAATAGATGTTACTTAGAGTATTGCCGTATTGTTTCAGATGTAGATCTATTGACTATCACATACTTTCATATGCTTCAGTAGTGATTTCTAGGAAATCTTCTTTAGTCGATAATGAATAATTTAATAGGATGATATCTGCCTCTTTCAAGGTTTCCTAAGTGATTACACTGCATGGTAATTGTCAGTATTCAGTCGAGTCATATTTTTTCTTTTGCTTTCGTATTATTAAATCCCGCTAGAGTTATAGCATTTCTTATCAGTTGTTTTCCAAACTTTTATTTAGTACTGTGTCATGAATTCAAGAACGCAGATTGCAGACTCTATTCTATACATTATAACGGTTATTTACGCAAGTGAGTAAAGCCGTAATTAAATCTCTGTGTAAGTACATCTGTAGTTTAATCAGGCGTTATTATTAAAATCATAAAAATATACTGTAGAAATGCTTTCATAAATGGGTATTCTTTTTATTTCTGTCCATTATTGCTAATTAATTAATATATTTATTTTTACAATACGTATCCTACAAAGTGTTGTTATAATTTTATACAGTTACGAAATATATCTAATGTAAGAAACCTTCAAATTAGTTTTTCCTTAAATGCTAAGTAAGTTCTTGAAGCATTTTAGAAGCCCTCAAAAACTATTCGCTTACAATACGCCAAACAGTTCATATTTCAGAGTTCCCATTCTTTCAGTTACAATCCAAACGTAGATTAGAGCTCAAAATATCATGACATTATTTTTAAATTTTAAAGATAGTGAATCTTCCCAAAAATTTTGTTGCAAAAATCTTTCTCAAGAACTTCTCTCACATATGATCAATTGTACAGGAATTTACTAAAGCTTCAGAATTATAAATACAGTTGTCTTGTAAGAAAATGAGTTTCTGAAATTATTTGAAGTAGGTAAAGTAATTCCAGAAATTTATATAGAAAGGATAAGCCTGTAATTCTAGAATAATCTGTTACAAATTAATTTTAGTTTCTAGATATTGCTAAATGTGGCTTCATCGAGAAAGTAGTTCCTTAATATAATAAATTTGTTGCTTTTATCACTAATTTTTTTCGTTTGGTTTAATTGATTTATAAATGAAGAAAATTAAGCTTGGAGATAAATAATTAATTTTCTCTGATGGGAATATATTCATATATTATATTCTTTCAAAACAAACCATTAGCAGCGAGATGTGAGGATAATGTTGATTATGATTATGCTCGAAGTAAAATAGTACGGCTCTTTAAAACTATACTCCTGCAACTTCTTGGGATTCTATTTTGTTCCTGTGCGCCCCCTGCCAATAATACTGCATGATTTCCTTGGGGCCCTTTCAACTCTTTAGTGAGAACTATCGATTCAATGTATTAAGTAACAGCACATAAAATAAATTACTCCTGATATTTTTTCACTATCTAAATAAAAGAATATATGTGTTGTTTATAATGATCTGATTCAGATCAAGAAAATGACAGATCAGTTCGTGATTTTAGGCCCATAAACTGATCATGGCCAAGGGGAAGAGATCCTGTTGTTGACAAAGGCATTTTGGCACTTTACAGATGATAGTACAAAATTTTATGGCCATGCTTCACCCTAATTTTGAGCAAGTACACACGGAAGTCGGAATCCAGAGGACGCTTATCCATTCTTTTCTTACTATTAAACTCTACTAGACAGGTATGAAATGTCTCCATGCCACAAAGACGCTGGACATTTACACATATTCATGTTTTTCCGGTATTCAAACCGTAGCCTAATGATGTGCTAGTCGGCTTTGCTACCCACTAAATCGATTTAGGTGACCAGTGATTGTTTCTTACATTACTTGATGAAATATGATACTTAGAGTCTCAGCCATTCCAAGTAATTATTTAATTTGTTAATCATCATCTTCATTCGAAGATAAACTACAAAACGTATTAACTTTGTTGCAAGTAAAAAATAAATTACCTACCTGATAGGAGTTGTGAGATTCACTTCACGTCGTAAGGATAAAGAGCCAACTATGCTAAAATTATTATAGTGAAATAAGATTATGTAAGTGAACTAGTTACTGCTCGAGCTTTATTATTATCTACATACTGTCTTATAAATCTAGCAACATATACCTTAGTTATCAGTTTCTAAGATGTTGGGGGTCATATAATGCTGAGTTGTGTCTGCGACGCCCAACTAGACACCATTTTATTGGTGGAACCACTTAAAAGTCTTTGTTTGCTCCGACCAACCTTGATACCAAAATTTTTATAACAAGTAGGTTTTACTATTTTCATTTTGTTTTGCATGTATTGTCTTAATATATGTGAAGCAGAAGAAGCGTTTGTTCAAATGCTATACCTTGTGAAGTTTAATCCAGCAGTGTGAATTTGAAGAGAAAGATAACTAAAGCTTCAATAAAGAACAGCAACGAAAACGTAGATCATTGGGAGTTATTTACGAGTTAATTTTTCTACACAGAGCTTCGCAGCAATTGTAAGTACAGGTATTTTTAACAACTTACAGTACTTATTAATTCATACCTGGCACAGGGATTCCATTATGTAATGGCGAAATTGCCGAATTGTATTTTATATTATCGACAGAACAGCTATAACGTTCCTTAATTCTTAGTAACGCTCAATTAATGGAACGTAACTTCTGATTAGAAGAGAAAAGACAAGTGTTGGGCCTTGGTCTATTATATTTGGAGATAGGTTGACTTTCCTCTAGATAAAATCAGAGTTAATCAAGCGCTACAACGAACACGGTCGGATGATCATGTCTGTCCATTCATCCTGGAAGACATTATTTTCTTCACCTATAAGAACTTTTTTATTTTATTCTTTTATCTTACTATGTTTCTGTTATGTCTCAGACTTAGCTATATTATTGACATACAGCACTGTACCTTTACGTATAAGAATTAAAAAGAACTTAGCAGAGAACTGGAACACTATCATGCATTTCTCTTTTATTCCCATCGTCCACCTTGTAATACAAAGTAACTGAAGATCAGCTTTCTAATGTTTTTCAGCTATTATTCGTTGACTACACGTTTCGTGAACAGCATCTATAAATTACTTTTTATCCTATTATTTATAATTATTCATTGTATCTAGAAACATTAATGTTTTGAGGAATATCATTTGTTAAATTGCTTTTTTCACTAGAAACGCTTCAAAAGTATTTTATTATCAATCTACCGCCTCTCAGTCACTGTGACCATTGCAGGATATCGCTAAAGTCTCTCCGAAATTTCCTTCAATAATGAATTGCGATAGATTTTTGTGATTGTTTTCGACTTTTCGCTGCATTCTGCTAGTGGATGATGTCTGCTTTCAATATGTCACATGTGAATTAAATAACAAAAACAGTTAATTTTGTTGGTTCATTATTTCGCTTAAACGTGCGGGCTGGTTTAGGTATAGTTTCTCAAATATTTCATTATATTTTTATAACATAATAGTTTTCTCTTCTTCACGTTTTGGAATTAAAAGCTACGCATTTTTTGAATTATTTGTTGAGAATTAATAATTGCAAGTTTTTGTATTACTGCATCTGGTTATCAAAGATGTGTAAGATATTTTCATTTTTCTTACTTCATGCTTTCGTGTTGTAGCTGGAAACATGTTCGGCTAGCAATCAGGAGGTTCGATGTTCGAATCCCAGCGACGGCACTGCACGTTTTACATACTTCTATGCTTTCCATTATCTGAATGTAAGTACATGTAACTAATATTTCACTTCATGACTTCGGTATTTATATCATTGATTACATGCGTCAGAGGATGATCAATAAAATCCTTCAACAGTAAGAAGTCAACGCATCAACACAATTTAGCAAGTTTTAACTAAGCTCAACATAAGTCTCCTTAAAGCGATATATGCTTCTGTAAACAATGACATGATGTTTAATCAAAGCTTACCATTAACTCTTTGGAGAGAGAAAGTGCAGCTCGTTGAAGACTACAAAAGTTACGCTGTTAAATATGGTTCTATTCTTAACCAAGAATACCGATGCAGTTTTCATGATTACAAACACATATTAAAGACATATTTTACATGTTATAGCAGCACTTAAGCGAAGACAAAACACCAGTATCATAACATACTTGGCAATTAAGTCGTGAAAATTAAACTTGGTTAAAATTACAAGGATTTTATTCTTTATACTGTACATTTAAGATATAAAATAGAACTGCTAGATCTACAAAACTATCAGAAACAGGCCTATTTGAGTTTTTTTTTTTCGCGCGATTTTCTTATACTAAATTGTGTGCTAAACTTTCGATAATAATACCTAATAAGCTTGTAGGGTTTATATTTATTTTAACTAACATTTATTTTAAGCTATCTTTCCTGTCAAGCATTTACTTTCCCTTAGAATTGCCAATGCCAGAGTATGTAAATCGTAGTAGAACACGCAGAGTATTCAAATTTTAGCAGAAGTAAATTGAGTTTAAATAGAAGGGAAACGGGATTGTAAGTGTGCTTCTTGAATCGCGAGCGTAAAGGTTGCTAGGTAGAAATTTAAGAACCGCGCGTTTCAGCCTGTGTGCCTATTTCGGCAGTTCGTTGAATCTTTCAACTTCTTATTCGAGACAGTAAGTTTGCTGAATCTCAGTTGTATCTTAGAACGCGGTTAAGTTAGTTACGATTATAGAGCCTCGTAGGTAGTGATTTCGTTATTTATTCATCCTGTCATTTATTTTTAGTTGTACTTTTCTATTTTGTTAAACCGCCGGGTCGGCGTAGTTTGTGAGCGTCAAGTGAACGCAGCTGTATTTCTAAAGTGGAATAAAAAGGGATTTAAACCCTTCTTACGAGTTTGTGTAATTTACAGTCCAAAGCAGTCACTACCACTGTTGCTGACAAGTTGGGGCCTCGCAACATTATAAGCTACAATAAATGTCATATAGAAATCTATTAAATAAGTGAGTTTTCAGTATCGATTGTGTAAACGTATCCCTAATCACAAACATCACTTTAATCAAAGCATATCACATCTCAAACGTGACGTTTCAAAATATTAAAATGTAAAATTCACAATTGTTGTCTGGCGCAACCGATCTTGGGAAAATTTTGCATCGTAAACAACAGCTTTAAGTGAGAACTAATGTTCACTCCAAACCATCGAACAGTAACTGAATGGATTAAAACGAAGAATCACTTTTCAGTGCATATATAAGCCGAAAATGCTTCGTTTCTGAATTATTATTAAAGAAATTTCAAAATTTGCATAGCCAACATATCAATTTCTTCTTTAGTTGCCTCACAACTTTCCATATAACATTGCCACAAATGTGACATAACTGATACCTGCAGTCAGATTCAACGTACATCTTGTGTACCTGAATAATGATATTCATCATTGTCACATTAGTTGTTTCTGAGGGAACATGCAAGGCGCAAACGCACATTTTAAGTTATCTAACAATATAGAATTTGAAAGAAGCAATCTGAGAAGAGTTTGCAAGGCACGCGACTCACTCAGTACATGCAGTCTAACTCTGTGAAAAAAATGATGGGATTAATCAAAATCGTAAAAACAACCTTGTATTTAGCGTAGGTATATTGAAACACTCAATAGATTTCGAGGGCAGCTAAAGGTCCCTCCTCATCAGGAGGAAGAAATACCTAGAAAGAAGAAAATAAAGGGGAAGGAGTCTCAGAAACACGTGGTCCTTATCAGCACTGCACGTGGTTATAACGGGATTACGGGATTTTTAATCAGAGTTGCACTGGCCGCCTACTTTTACTGAGCCAGGCTATCTGATCAAGCATAAAGGACAAGAAAATTTAGCGAAGTTAAAAATAGGGAGCGAGGGGCAAATGCACCTTCATGCTCAAAATCTGAACTTCAAACTAGGTATTTCTTTCTCCTGATGAGGAGGGACCTTTAGCTGCCCTCGAAATCGATTGAGTGTTTCAATATACCTACGCTAAATACAAGGTTGCTTTTACGATTTTGATTGTCACATTAGCGTGTTTCTCTTCTAGTCTATGATGGGATTAATTTTCAATTGTTTCGTACATGACAATGACAGCAAGGTATTCATACAGCACCCACATCTTTCTCAATGTACATGATTATGCAAACAATATTTGCGTAGATTTCTAAACTCATATTTTTCATAACATTAGATACAGTTACACACTTCCACAGATGTCCTTGAATCAGCTTTCTGTTGCATGTCAATAAATGGCCTTTTTTTTTTCAATTCTTTTATCATTTTAGCTATACTTAGAAAACAAAATACTTAATGATCTTTCCGCGTTTCTCCCTTCTTTCTGCGTGCTTTCGTGGTGTGTGTCACATTCTTGCCACTAGGTGGCGGGCATCTCTTCCTTTACTTTTGCTGTAATTAAGTTCCGAGAAGCAGTCGAGATTGGAACCGCTCTGAGGAGCGTAAAGACTCAGAACTAAAAATGTACTGTTTTAAAATAATTATCACCTACCTTGTAAATAGTGTATATTAGCTTTTTATTCCAATAAATAATTAAAAGACAAGATGGCCTGCTAATTGTAATAGAAACTCTTACTGGAAAACGTGATTATTAGAAGCCTGGCGTCGAGAACACTGAAGATGCAGCAGGTAAGGAATTTTACATTAATTTTATTGTAAATAGAAGAACCTGATGCAACATTTTTATGGCGCCCGAACAGGGACGCCAGGTTTTTTGAAAAGTTCTAATAAAGTGAATTCAAAAGCTGAATATTAAAATTGAAGATTTTAATACTTGTTCTTGAAGTATTCAGCAGAAGAATAATTTTGTTTTCTAAGTAAGAGTTAAATATTTGTTTTTCATGAGACGTATATTTTTTGTGTAAGTGTTTGAATCTAAGAAAGATAATGGCTGAAGTAGATAAATTAAAAAAGAAAAGAAGTATCTTAAGAACTGCCGTTACAAAACTATTTAAGAAAATCGAAAGTGAATTAAATAAATCTGAATGTAGTATTAATGAGCTCGAAGAATTGTTAGAACAGCTTAATGCTAAAACCGAAACGCTATCTAATGCCGATGTGGAAGTTGAACCAATTCTGAGTGTAGATGAATTCGAAATTACAGAACAATATCGCGAGAAGATAACGTTATGGAAATTCAGGCTTAAGAAACGGATTAAGGAACTTAATCATGACTTAAATGCACCGAACACACAGCAAAATATAAAAGATACACCTAATGTTAAATTACCAAAACTTTCGATTCCCGTATTTTATGGGAACAGTAGTCAATGGCTTACTTTTTGGAATAGTTTTGAGTCCTCAATACATAATAACGAATCATTGAACAAAGTAGACAAATTTAATTACCTGAAAGCATATTTAGGAGGAACAGCTGCTAGCTGCGTTCAAGGATTTCCGTTATCGCCAAAACATTATGATTCAGCAATTCAAATCTTACACGACCGTTTTGGAAGGAGAGACACTCTTATTAATGCGCACATGAATAATTTGCTGAATATTGAATCATTAAAAAATGCGAATGACATAAAAACATTTCGTAACCTGTATGATAAAGTACAAACACAGATTAGATGTCTCGAAGCGTTAGATGTTGTATCGGAATCTTACAGCGCTTTGCTGTGTCCGATGATTTTGAAGTTATTGCCTTCAGAATTAACGCTTGAATTTCATAGAACACAAAATGTTGGCACAGATTATAACATAAAAGATTTAATGTCATTTTTACACGCAGAACTTTCATCCCGCGAACGCACAAGGTCAACGGTTTCGCAACAGCAAAAAGTATCCGATCGGCGACATTCTTCTTTCCCCCCTGCAACGAAAAGCGCATATGGTTTCTCAAATAGACATAATAAACCAAAGATTCCGACCGCTACAGATTTGTTTACAAAATCTGAATGCAGGGAGGAAGATATGAACTGCGTCTTCTGTAATCAATTTCACAAGACTTATGACTGTAGTTTCGTTTCCGGCTTATCATTACAAGAAAAAAGGGACATTTTAAAAAGAAAATGTGCTTGCTATAAATGCCTAAAATTACACCATTTGGCTCAAAACTGCAGAACAAAAATAACTTGTTCTATTTGTAAAAAACAACATGCAACTATTATGTGTAATAAACAAAATCCTTCTGTCGAGGTTTCGGAAATTAAAAAAGACGAACAGATAGAAAATAAAGTACTTTCAAATCAAGCAGGATGTTCAGAAGTATATTTGCAAACTTTAATTGTTCGCATATATGGAAGAGGGAATAACCAATTTGTTCGAGCGATAATTGACACCGGAAGTCAAAACTCATACATAAGCAGGTATGCAGCAGAAAGGTTACAATTAAGAAGCTTAGGTGAACAAAGTGTAACCCACGGACTTTTCGGTGGCATAGAAGTTTTGGAAAAACATAAACGTTATAGAATAAAATTGGGTAGCGTAGATAAACGGTATAATTGCGAAATCAATGTATTGGATGAAAGAAAAATATGTTCTTCGGTCCCTAAAATCAAAAATATACACTGGATTGGGGAACTTAGAAGAAGAGGAATTTACGTCAGTGATGTTTTTGAAAATGGAAATTGCAGATTATTCCAGGAGAACCTCCAAGATATTCATTTGTTGTTAGGGGCAGATGTTGCTGCAAATTTATTTACAGGTAAAATCGAAGTTCTTCCTTGGGGAAGATTAGTTGCTGTAAGTACAAGACTTGGGTGGACAGTCATGGGGAAAGCGAACACTGACAATTATGAAATAGAAAATTCCTTTTCCACGCTTTCGTTATCTTTACATATTTCTGATGCCACGTTGTCAGAACTGTGTAGGCTTGATGTTATCGGAATAACAGATCCAGTTACAAAAAAGGCTAGAGAGGAAAGGGATTTGCAAGCAAAATTGCAATTCGAAAATTCTGTATCTCTAAACGAAGAAGGGCGTTATGAAGTCGCACTTCCGTGGGCGGAGAATCATGTACCACTCTCCACCCACAAGGATTTAGCGTTGAAACGTCTACAATCTACCACCCAGAAACTTTTATCTCAAAATTTATTTTCTTCATACAATGCAGTTTTTAATGACTGGTGTAACTTAGGAGTGATCGAAGAAGTTAAAGAAAATATTGCGGTTGACTTTGGACATTATTTACCGCATAGACCGGTGATCAAAGAAAATAGCTCAACACCAATTCGACCGGTGTTTGATGCGTCTGCGAGGAAACAATCGTCTCCTTCTCTAAATCAGTGTTTGGAGTGTGGACCAAATTTGATAGAACTAATTCCATCTCTTTTGTTGAGATTTCGGGAAGGCAAGTTTGCTGCTATAGCAGACATTGAAAAGGCTTTCTTACAGATCAGTGTAAGGCCTCAAGATAGAGACTGGCTTCGGTTTTTCTGGTGGAATGATGTGGAAGAAAGGAAAACGAAAATATTTCGTCATACTAGGGTAGTATTTGGGGTTAAGAGTAGTCCTTTCCTTTTGGCAGCTGTTATAGAATTCCATCTACAAAAGTACATGAAAAATTCTTCATATGAAACGGAGATAATAGCTAAATTCTTGCGTAGCTTCTACGTAGATAACGTTGTTGCCAGTTTTGACAAAGAATCCGAGATGATTCAGTTCATCGAAAAATCTCGAGAAATAATGAATGAAGGAAAGTTTAATCTTCGAGGTTGGTTACATAATGGAGATAACCTGAAACAGGAAACTATTTCACCCGTATTGGGTCTGTTATGGAACTGTCAGAAAGATAATTTAACTTTGAATCTGAATTGGCTAGAAGATTTTGAAATGGGTATAATAACGAAGAGAACAATTCTCGCTGTAACACACAAAATATTTGATCCTATTGGTATTGTGAGTCCTGTTCTCTTGTATCCTAAAATATTGTTACAGAACCTATGGAAAACAGGAATTTCTTGGGATACTGAAGTTGACGAGAGTACAAAACAAAATTTTGTGAATTGGTATAAAAGCCTTTTTCTCTTAAAAGAAATATCCCTCCTACGTTGGATACATTCCAGCAAGGACAATAGGAAGTTCTGCAGCATTCACACATTCTGTGATGCCAGTAGTAATGCGTATGCTGCTGCAGTTTTCTTGAGAACTGTGACGAATTCTGGAGTTGAAGTTCATCTGTTGGCATCGAAGTCTAGAGTAGCTCCCGTAAAATCTATTACGATCCCTCGTCTGGAATTGATAGCTGCCACGATAGGTGCCAGACTATGCTCTTCTGTTTTAAATGGTTTGCAATGGCAAAATATGGAAACGCATTTTTGGACGGATTCTACAACAGTTTTGACATGGATTCAAAGGGAAGAGATTGTCTGGGCTGTCTTTGTGGAAAACAGAGTCAGGGAGATTAGGAAACTGACGGATCCAAATACGTGGAAACATATTGCTGGAACAAAAAATCCAGCTGACCTCCCATCAAGAGGTTGCACCGCTAAACAACTTTTAGTAGTTAGATGGTGGGAGGGCCCCGACTGGCTGAAGAAAAATCAGGAAGAATGGCCTAGACAAAGGGAAATACCGGATATGGAAATAGTAAATTCAGAAAAAAGGAAATCAGTCATTTCTGCACTAAATACGCAAAGGGTAGAACATTTTTTTGAGAAATATTCATCTTACCATAAAATGTTAAGAATAACTGCTTGGATATGCAGATTTATCAACAACTGCAGAAGACCAGATTCTAAACAATCAGGAGAACTCACGGTCCCTGAAATAGAAACTGTAGAAGAAGAAAATTTTCTCTGTCCAATTGTATTGCCCTCAAATCATGACTTAGTTCATAGGTTAATTTTAGATTACCATTTGCGACTATCCCACGCTGGTGTGCAATTCGTACTAGCCAATGTTCGACAGAAATTCTGGGTCCTGAGAGGAAGAAAAACAGTACGTAAAGTTCTTATGAAGTGTGTTCGCTGTAGAAGATATAGCGCAAAGAATATAGAGACTGTTCCAGCACCTCTTCCTGAAGATCGAGTTCGAGATGCTCTGGTGTTTGAAGTGACCGGAGTCGATGTAGCCGGTCCTCTTTATTTAAGAAAAGAAAAAAAGGCATGGATCTTGCTCTTTACTTGCGCAGTCTATCGCGCGATACATCTTGAGCTGATAGAAAATTTATCAACAAATGCGTTCATCTTAGGATTAAGGAGATTTATTGCCAGAAGAGGTCGTCCAGGTATTATTTACAGCGACAATGGCACTAATTTCGTTGGAACTGAAAATCTGTTAAGATCGATAGATTGGAAAGAAATAGAATGTCATTCAAGTATGAGAATACAGTGGAAGTTTAATCCCCCAACTGCTTCATGGTGGGGCGGTTGGTGGGAGAGGTTGGTACAAACAGTGAAGAAGATGTTGAGAAATGTTCTCGGCAAGTCCTGTGTCTCTTATGAGGAAATGTTGACTATACTTTGTGATATCGAATCAGTAATCAACTCAAGACCCCTTACGTACCTTTCAGAAGATCCAAATGATCTTACGGCACTAACTCCTTCAATGTTTCTACAAGATGTGCACGACGTCGGAGTACCAGACTTAGACTACCTGGATACCATCAATCTGACAAAAAGATACAAGTTCTTGCAGAACTTAAGAGAACATTTTCGCAAAAGATTTCGTGATGAATATTTAGCTATCCTAGTGCAAAAACCATCTAAACGATCTACTCGGACTATCAACAAAAATGACTTGGTGTTTGTCGGCAGCGACAACAAGAAGAGAATAGATTGGCCAATAGGTCGTGTTGTAGAACTATATCCTGGGAAAGACAACGAAGTACGTGTTGTCAAAGTGAAAACTGCAACAGGTGAACTCCTAAGACCTGTGAAACGTATTTATCCTCTCGAACTTGATAGACCTAACTTGTTTAGTGACTTCACCATGAACAGAAAAAACTCTGCCGATAAGTGTGACAGTGATATGAACTATCAAACTAGATATGGACGTAAAACTGTAAACCCTGTTACATATTTTTAAATTGCTATACTAATTTTTGTTTCTTTTCAGTATTTTAGAAATTTAATTGTCCTAACAGTAGTCAATTGGAACATGTTATCTGGATATGGTATGAATGTAATGCAGAAAATGTTTAGATGTGTAATCCTTCTTTGTAAGTATTAATTTTAGAGCATTAGTTACTTTTCATATTTGTGAAAGTTGTACTTGAATTTTTGTTTGATTATTGATAAATTTTGTTTTGATTTTCCCATTTTATCGAGGTAAAATCAAAAGGTGGGAGGATGTCACATTCATGCCACTAGGTGGCGGGCATCTCTTCCTTTACTTTTGCTGTAATTAAGTTCCAAGAAGCAGTCGAGATTGGAACCGCTCGGAGGAGCGTAAAGACTCAGAGTTAAAAATGTACTGTCTTAAAATAATTATCACTTACCTTGTAAATAGTGTATATTAGCGTTTTCTTTGAATAAATAATTAAAAGACAAGATGGCCTGCTAATTTTAATAGAAACTCTTACTGGGAAACGTGATTATTAGAAGCCTGGCGTCGAGAACACTGAAGATGCAGCAGGTAAGGAATTTTACATTAATTTTATTGTAAATAGAAGAACCTGATGCAACAGTGTGATTAGAAACACGCTCCACGCGTAATCGGGAGATCCGGAGATCAAATCCCGCCGAAGGCACAGCGAATTTCTTTACTTTGCTGATATTAAAAAAAATTAACAACTTTACATATTGAACACGTAGTCTTGGTCTATTTCATCAACGTTAAAATTTGAGTGTTATTTTTTATTTTACTTCGCCACGAGTAAAGTTTCTTGTCTGTAGCACAAGTCGTGCCATTTATACTACAAGTTCAGATAAAATAAAAAGGATATATAAAACCTTCTCAAGTCTTTGTCATACTATTTCAGACGTAGCGATAACTCGCTAAACCTGAAATTGTAAATACTGTGGAAGCTGAATTTAAGTCTTACGTAGGGTTGTAATTCTTTGTTACGTAGGGCAGCTTCCAGAGCAATTACGGTTTTTCAAACTTGATGATATTTTCGTTCAACTTTGTTATGTCCAACTTCAAGGCAGTTTCAAAAGAAATAGCCAAGATAAGGCTAGAAATGCGTTTCAGTCCCACTAATTAAGTGAACTTCGATTCACGTTGAGGTAAACAGGGTGAAATATAAAATTCCTAAACTAGTGACGGAATTTCGGATAAACAGAGAATGAATGCAAGGCGACTCGATTACAAAAAAGAGACGAAGAACAATGAAACACGTATACAAACCACAACTAAGGCCAATAAAGCCTACAACGTGTGAAAACAGATTTAATGGAATTTAAATGGATGAGACTTGGTCCCGTCACAATTGCTAAATTGCATCACATTTCTTTAAACCAATCAAAACGTTAATCCCGTCGTAACGAATCGTTAAATCTCGTATAAATCTTTAGTGTCGTTACAATCGCTAAATCTTGTTCTACTGCACACAATTGCATATGTGTTTATAAGTATGCGTGAGAGAGAAAAATATAAAACAATTACAACTTTATGTTAATATTTATCCTAGAGTTTAAAAGGGATTGAAATGAGGTCTTGGGATAATTTGCACTAAACGGTTGGATAATATTTTAGGCATTTTTAAAACTAATATTAATCTTCGTATGTCAAACCACAAAAAAAAAATTCCATACAATGAAACGCACTGGGCACGTAACTCCAAATATGAGTACCTAATGATGGTAATCTTTCAAGCCAAGAAATTACAGTTATTTGGGTGTCACATTTGAAGACTTTCGAGATGAAACACAAAAAAGGACTTCCTTTATTTCATATTATCATTATCTTCAATGAATTCGTTAGTCACAGGAAAGTTCTTAGAAAATAATTTGCCTTCTTTTGCGGTTTCAGTTCTAAATAAAAGTTATTTTATTATGCTCATATTCACACTTCGTTGTTGGGCTCATTTAAAAAAGAATTCCAAAGAAAGAAATTTAATGTTTACGTTATTTACTATTCTAGAATGCTCTTTTAAGAAATTCAGCAGAATACGGATTCTGAAAAAAAAAGTAAGTAATGGTCCCCAAAATTTAGAGTTCATGCTTATTATTTTTTATATATGCTCATTTATAAAGCGTAAAAAAATCATTTATCAATTTATTATTGTTTCATCTCGTCAATCTGAGAGGATATTTTAAAATTCGTCTTCTATTATTTTTAACTTTAAAAATCATATGACTTTTCTGCGATTGCTGCTGATACACTCCCTTTTAACATCACACAATCCCTTTTAAACTCTAGGATAAATATTAACATAAAGTTGTAAGCTGGTAAGAGAATTTGCATATTTTATGGAATTGCATGAAAAGAACTGAAATGAAGGGAAAACCACTGCTTCTAGATAAAAATGCATATCTTGTACGACAAATGCGTAAGCATGCACGTGTGTGTAGGCGAAACCGGCAGAAAAACAGGCTTTATAACCGCGTGGAGGGTAAGCGAATTGCGTTCGCTAGCACACCTCGGCGAATTTCTTGGCGTTATCTTGCAGCAATCGGTTAAATTTACATCGGAACAGCAAAAATGATTAACCGACAATGATTAGATGATGGAATGAGGTGGCGAATTGTGACGAGGCTAGAGGTAGGCCAATCGCAAGTCCAGATATGTAGAGAGCTTAATTTAATACCCAGCGTCGTGTGTAATTTATGGAAACAGTTCCAGAGGCTAGAGGTAGGCCAATCGCAAGTCCAGATATGTAGAGAGCTTAATTTAATACCCAGCGTCGTGTGTAATTTATGGAAACAGTTCCAGGATACTGGATCTATCAAGCGAAAACCTGGGGAAGGTCGTCCAACAGCCACGACGGACAGAGAAGACCACCATTTGTCCATTTAGCTCTCTCGGGACCTGTATGCAGCCACAGGAGCCTGTGTAACAAGGGTGACTGTTTCCAAAAGACTAAATGAGAGATGGTGGTTTACCAGAAGACCGGCTGTTTGCGTCCCGCTCACGTCTACGGACAGGAGAGTGCGATTAGCATGGTGCAGGTAGCATGGAGATTGGAGTACGGAGCACTGGGCGACCGTTCTGTTCACCGACGAGTCCCGTTTCAGCCTAAACACCGGTTTTCGCCGTACTTTCATATGGAGAGAGCCAGGGAACCGCTACCTACCCTCCAATGTCCGCGAAATCAACAATTATGGCGGTGGCGGTGTAATGGTCTGGGCAGGCATCATGCTGGATGGCCGCACACCTCTCTAAGTTTTTTGACAGAAGCTCTGTGACTAGTGCGAGGTATAAGGATGAGGTCTTGGAGAGCCCTATGTTCGCCTTTTCGGGGTGCAGTGGGCCCCGAGTTCATCTTAAAGGACTATAACGCGAGGCCATATAGAGTTCTTCTGGTAGACGAATTTCTCGAGAGGAAGGATATTCGCCGGATGGATTAGCCAGTCAGGTCTCCAGACCTCAACCCCATAGAGCATGTCTGGGGCGCTCTTGGGAGGGCAATCGCAACTCACAACACCCCTCCGAGAACCATCCAGGAACTGAAAACAGCGTTGCTGAATGAGTGGGACCAGTTGCCACAGGCGCTGATAAACTGCCTTATTTCCAATAAGACATCACGCTGCGAGGTCTGTATGGCTGTAAGAGGGGACCAAACCCCATATCGACCCATTTCTTTTGTGTCTTCTGCAACCGCTGTTTCAGACCTTCAGACTCCCATGAGTGTTACACACGAACATGTGTGTGCATTATAACCGTTGAATGTTTATTTTGTTTGTATTATATCAATCTATGTTCACACCAAATTTTATTAAAATCTGTCCAGTATTTCTGGAGATCGTAGGTCAAGTATGAAAATTCTCTTAATTCATTTCACCAGTGTAAAAAGAAAAATATATATAGTAAATATAATTTCTATTGCCTCATAAGTTTTGTATTTCAAAAGCATCTAAAAATTACATTTTTAAAAATTTAATTGTCTTTTTTTTCGCTTTGTGAAATTTAAATAATTCATAAACTATAAGTACCACCAAAAGAACTTGGGAAAATAATATATTCCTTCATTAGGACAGTATAAACAAAAAGATAATGGTCCTTTGGAAATTTGGATAAATATACAGAATGAAACAAAGAAAACGAAGTTTGGCCCGACACTAAAATACTATCTAATCTTACGCATCAGATGAAAGAGGTTTTTACATATCATTACGATTATTACGTTCTTTACTTTTGGAGAAAATTACTTTATTTTGGAGATAATTAAAAACGGTTTTACAGTTCTTATGAACATTTCTGAAATTAAAAAGCATTAACATTTAGAATACTTAATAAATTTCTGCATATAAAGTGACGAAAACTTTTCCTAATCATTTTTATTTATTATGCGTATATTATTAAATTACATGTAATAAAAGGCATTTTAAAAACTAATGCTGTAAAGTACCTTAACTTAGAAACCTTTATTTAATTTTACTAAATGAGGGAAAACTGAAAAAAAAAATTACGTTAATTAATAAGCAATATAACTCATATAAAAGCAAAGGTGCAAGTTAAACGAAAATGATCAAAAGAAAAATTGTTTGAAATGAAAAATCGCTATCTGTAAATTTGTAATATGCGGAAAACAGCATATTTTTTGCTATACTTCTCTTAATTTAAATAATTGTTTTAAAAATCTTCCAGAAATTTTGATAATAATTTTAAGCAAAATTTAGTTGATAACAGTTGCGTTTATTTTACTTTATTTAATGGAATCTAATACACTGGTACATAATTTTATAACATTTTCCCAAATATAGCGATTGTGAGAAAGGCAGTGAGGGCCCACTTGAACTTAGTATGCTATTTTTATATTTTAAAATTATTACATTAATATATTTCAGTGTTAAGCAGATATTTATCTGAAATAAAACGTGGTTTAAAATTCTTCACTTCTGGAAAAGAGTGAACTTTCAAGCCATGATTATTTAAAGTAAGTAATCTGTGCAAAAGAATTCATAAACAGCGAATTTTTTCAAACTTCTAACTAAAAATAATAACATGAAGAAAACAGTAAAATCATTTATAAAACATTTCAGAATTAGATATACTCTATAAAATAGGTTTTAAAGAATCTGCCATAAATGTACAATGCTTCAAAAATGCCTTACAAATGCATCAACTGCCTTCAGAATATCTGCTGATATTTCAGACATTTATGAATGCACCAAAATAAAATTTCTTTTAGTTTTCCTTTCTATTATTAAAAAACGTTTTTATTCGAGTGAATAAAATATGCGTTGCAACTCAAAACCGAAGAAGATTCGATTGACAAAGTACTCCTTCCTACAAACAGAAAGCGGAAAAAAGAACTATTTCCGGAAACAACAATTACGCAGCAACAGTCTCAAGCATGGAAATGAAAAGCATGTTCCTTGCAGCGCTCAATAAATTTTGCATAGCATTCCTACCAAATGCGTTTTTACTTCACTACAGAGGATTTTTTTGTGTGCGCTTTATTTGCAAGCAGCGCGCTTAGCTGTGTTAAAGACCATTTTCCAAAATGCTAACAACGTTAAATTTAATGATAATAAAGCTACCTGTTTATGCAAATTTTGAAATACCAAAAAGCAAAAGAAAAGTGGATATATACAGTATATCTCTCTCCCTTCTTCACAATAAGATAGTACAGACATAAATTCCAATAATCGCCCCAGGCGGTATGCCCTTGTCAATGACAGACTGCATCTGCCATTGTGCTTCATCTCTGTATGGAAAGGTTTGGAATGTATTGCAAATTGGAGACATATTAAAGCTGTCGACTGGAAAGTCGCTATTGTGCTGAATTTTTTACTTACTATGTATTAAGTTCTAAATTCATTACATTGCTTATGTATTACATTGCTTTGTAAATTAAAAATTATGGATTATTTAATAAGTGTTAAAAATTAATTCGAATTTGATGAATACGTAAAAGAAAATTTGTTTTTATATTGGCAACATCAATTTTTATGAAAGACTTTCAAGCTAAGGTCAGCGAAATATTATGATTACGATATCCAAGCAAAGATTTTACAGTCCTGTGAACTTTTCCAGTATTTCTTGAAAAAATTAGGACATTTTTTCAGTGACTTTGCAGAAAAACGAACTTTCAGACTTTCAATTTGCATTTATCGTTAAAATGATATTTACAAGATTTTGTTATTTTACATTAAATTCTTTACATTAAATTCTATGATTTTTTTCTACTATTGTATTTCCCTTGTTTCGCTAATTGTGAAACGATTTTTTCTAAAAAGCCAAGCCTTTTTTTCTTTGAAGGGAGCAATATGTAAGATGAATAATATGTAAATCAAAATTATAATTTACACTATCGAGTAACCTTTTAATTCTTCCTCCCTGTTGTAAAAATCTTAATAACTTGTCAGGATTACGTCATTTCTAGATTATTCCATTTTGCATGGCCTGCGCAGCGCTGATGACGTAATAATTGGGAACTGAAACGTTCTCTTCGTGTGCTTCCATATTGGATAACTACGCACTTTAGCTTCTGTCTGTACAGTGCGTGTACGCAATTTCGCTGGGATCGCTTCCTATCGCAATAATATCAAAAATGTAAATAATCTTGAATAAACACGACTAGAGTGCCAAGTGATTGTGACCACAAAAGTCAGTTGCAAATAAAAATGGAATTAAAACTGCCTCGACTGTCAAGTTTTTTAGATATTACGAAGTCAACATATACTAAAATCTATCCATATGTATTCCATTAAAAGCTAAACGCATGTAAGAGACTTTTTTTATTAATATTCTTATTTATTTGCTAAAGGTTAGTTATATAATTGTAGAAACATTAGGTTAATTGAAAAAGCCGGAGAGATGAAAAATTAGCCGGGAATCGAACCACGGACCTCTGGAATAACGGCCCAGCGTGCAGAACCACTACACCACGAAGGTACGGTTACAGCCGAAAACATCGCGGCCAAAATATCGCGGACGAAAACGTCGCGGAGAAAACAACGCAAGGCGAAAACTTCGTGCTACAAAACATCGTGGGAGAAAACATCGCAAAGAGAAAACATCGCAGTTCTAAAACATCGTGGTACAAAACATCGTCGTCGAAAATAAAGCGGTTCAAAAACTTCGCAGTTCAAAACTTCGCAATTTAAAAATATCGTGGTAAAAAATAAAGTATCTACAAATCATCGCATCACGATAACATCGCAGACATGTTTTTTTTCAGGCTTTAATTACTGTAAATGGATATTCCCATAATGATTTGTGAGCGCAAGTGATGTAAGGAAGAATAATTTTTACTTTCACATTTTTTTATTAACTAATAAATTTTTGCTGAAAAAAATAAGAAGGAAACTTAAGCATAGAAAATTAAATGCAACTTAATAGATTATACTTTTTATGAAAAATTACCAGTAAAAACTTTATAAAAAATGATTTATTAATGGTCTTTGTTAGTTAACTATGTCGGTTTAAAATGCTATTAAGTGCTATAAGTTGCATTAATTTTCTATGATTAAGTTTCCTTCTTATTTTCTCAGCAAAAATTTAATATTTAATAAAAAATATGAAAGTAAAAATTATCCTTCTTTACATCTTGCGCTCACAAATCATTATGGGAATATCCATTTACAGTTATTAAAGCCTGAAAAAGGCATGTCTGCGATGTTATCGTCATGCGATGATTTGTAGATACTTTATTTTTTACCACGATATTTTCGACGGCGATGTTTTTAAACTGCGAAGTTTTTGAACCGCTTTATTTTCGACGACGATGTTTTGTACCACGATGTTTTAGAACTGCGATGTTTTCTCTTTGCGATGTTTTCTCCCACGATGTTTTGTAGCACGACGTTTTCGCCTTGCGTTGTTTTCTCCGCGACGTTTTCGTCCGCGATGTTTTTGCCGCGATGTTATCGGCGGACACCCGAAGGTACACTAGGAAAGTAGGAGAAATACTTTATGTATTTCCCTTTTTAAAGGCCGACTGGGGTTTTTAGGGCACAGAGTCGCCAAATCCTGGGTGCAGAAAATCGTCATCCAACACCCGTTTAGTTCGGGTGCCACTGTAGAGACATTAGGATTTTTTGGAAGCAAGAGAGATGAAAAATTAACAACGCCTTCTCCGAGAATCGACCCGTGTCCAAACCACTACACCACGAATCAGTGTCCAAACCACTACACCACGAAGGCTCGTTAAGAAGGCGGGATAAATACCTTATACAATATTCAATAATAACATACTTTTAATTCATCCATTACGACGAGTAAGAGCTATTCGTTGAGTTAATACCACATTTCTTTCCAGGATTTCCTGTTCATTTCGAATCCTGTACTAAAACAAATGATCATTTACTTCCATCGTTTCTACAACTACGATCAGATTGAGTGACACAATAAGAAAGAATACAGGGTTATGGGTTATTCAATTATGGCAAAGCACACGAGGGCTATCTGCCTAAAGGGAGGGATGCCTTCGTGGAGGACTTTCTAAGGGAAACTGGCTCGTATAAACGTTACAAATGGGGAAAACCACGAAAACGCCCATGCAGCCAGCCCGTTCGCGGGATTCGAACCTCGGACCGAACTACCAGTGTTCAGCGTCTTTACCGCTCGGCCGCTGGTGGGCCGAAAGAATACAGGAATATAGTCTTTGAAAATTGAAAAGTTAATGTAAGTTCAATGAATTCCAGACGAAGTTTATATTCATCTATCCTTTCGGTTTCACCCTTCGGGCTTAAATTTCGAAGGAATAGGCTCTGAAAATTTATAATTCACTTGTAATGGAAAGCGTGCCAAACACATATTTCATGTGATAAGTCGATTATTGTCTTGCCTAGAGCTTTAACTTAAACTTTACATTACAAAAAAAGCCGTATTATTCTTTCTTTCTGTTCCTAAATTCTATAAAAAAATTCAGCACTATTTCATGTGAGGAAATTTATTTACCTATTCTAATCTATTGGCCTACGGCTGTGAAACATAACTGGTCACCTTCAAAAGGCATCTGTATGGAAAATTCGGCATGACCTTCTCACTGAACAATATATTTATATTTATTTTTAGTTTCAGAATAAGCGTTTGAAAAACTTTGAAAGAAATATTTTCCAAATGGAATTGTCTCATATAAAATTTCGTTCGTAAAACAGTCTTTTGTTTAGCGGAGAATTCTCGTTAAGAATAACATGTAGTTGTTTTCAGTGACTAAATATTATTGTTTCGTTTCAAAAGAAAATTAAAACAGCATGCATTGTTATGTACAGTTTCATTAGTTTTGGTTTCGTAAATATTTTTTTACAGATTTATACTAATTCCTATTTAAATATATAAGAATAATTTTGTTTCCAGCAATAAAATATATGTCTGAATTTATTTCAACATTACCTTTAGAAGTTTACCTCTTGGCTCACCAGCGGCCGAGCCGTAAATTTGCTGAACACTGGTAATTCGAATCCCAGAAGACCAGGCTAGCTGCATGGGTGTTTTCGTGGTCTCCCTCGTGTTTAAAATGTATACGAGACCGTTTCCCTTAGAAAGCCCTTTACAAAGGTATTCCTCTCCTTAGGCAAGATAACCCTTGAGTGCTTTGCAATAATTAAACAAAGTAGACTTTTCCATGTGTTCAATAGCGAATATTTATTTAATATTATTTAAATTAATTTATTTTAGATTTTGCGTAATAGAGCATTTATTTCCTTTACTACTGAATATGATTTTTGTAAATTAATATTATAAAACTATTACTGTATCCTTATACATTGATTCTGTAATAACGGTTTTAGGGTGTAAAGTTTTAAGTCTTTCTCGACAAGACGCCCACCAGCGGCCGAGCGGTAAAGTCGCTGAACACTGGTAGTTCGGTTCCGAGTTTCGAATCCCGCGAACGGGCTGGCTGCATGGGCGTTTTCGTGGTTTTCCCCATGTGAAACGTGTATACGAGTCAGTTTCCCTTACAAAGTCCTCCACGAAGGCATCCCTCCCCTTAGGCAGATAGCCCTAGTGTGCTCTGCCATAATTAAATAAACCAAAATCAAAACCTTCTCGAAGAAGTTTTGAAAAATCTGAAAATTACCGTAAAATTTCTTTCCTAGAGCAATCGGAAGTTCTATAGCAAATTACCTGGTTGTATCAATTTATACAATAAAGCAATACTCTAGGATGCTGGCCAATTAATATTAAGATGTATGATGATCATTAATACCGATGTTTACATGAAGTAAGAACTCATGCAACTTAAAAATTATGGGTTATAATTATTTATCAATATTATTTTTTAGTATTAAAAGGAAGCTGTGCAAAGTATAGGAATTCAAACAGACAGAGAGAGAGAGGGGGGGAACCTAATTAGGTTATCAGCGCTCGTTTCAAATGTCAAACCAGATAGTCAGCTACACTTCCAGGTATTTTATACTATACCACAGAAGTTGCACAAAGCAAAAAATCGCCTTTTTGTTTTCCTTACAAATAAGCTGTTTCCTATCCGTTTGCAATCAACAGACAAGCATGATGTCAATTTTATGATTGCAGATTAACATGGAACAACGTTATCACCATTAGAATCTAATACAATAAGAAACGTTATAAAATATTTTGTGTTAATTAACCAATTTTTATAATTTAAACCTTTACTATAACTTCTTTTTCTTATAATCATCAGCAAGATGCAAATTAGATGGTAGAGTACTTAAGTGGAGGGTTTTGAATGTTTCAAATATAGAGCTTTTGGCAGCGGCTAAATTCTATCGCATAGCTCTGCAAGTGAATAATTCGATTTCAGCCATTTTGCTACCCGCCGTTAAAAACGCGCTATTCAAATATTGAGGCAGTTTAAATACGTCAAGCTATCTAGTCTCCGACTATGTTACCTTTAATTTGAATAAATACTCGTAAGTGGCGGAGTTTTTTGTATGCACAAATAGTGCTTTCTGTTCATTTACAGATTTAATGAAATGGTTACTTATAAACATCTTAGGATTTTGTCTTACTATTTCAGATGTAGCGATAACTCGCTTGCAGTCAGTCTGGTACGGTGAAAAGGATATTGATATAGTTTCTACTCAACTTGATTAAATTTTATTTAAAACTAAAATATGTAATATTCAAAAACAAAATTGCGTTCTCTCATCGAAATAAAAAATTATTTCTTGAAACATTAGATTAATATTCAGAGGCTTACAAGCGGCCCAGTGGGAAAGTGACCCGGCCCAAATCCGAGCGAACAGGCCGGTTGCATGGGCGCCCCCTTAGATTACCTCAGAAGACACACCCCCATAAACGCATCTTTCTCTACAGCCAGATAGCCTTCAAGTTATTTTGTCTTAAACCTCTAATCTTCTAGAATTAGTATATTTATTTATGACCTTAAATATACCCTTTTTTGCGATGCACTAAAATACTGACAGCGGTGGTTCTACTGAAATTATAAAATTGATTTCGTAGGTTGGATTTTAAGAACACACATCTATTTTAAGAATCATGTGTACTTTCCCTGTTTTTTAAGAACACACATCTATTTTAAGAATCATGTGTACTTTCCCTGTTTTTTTCAATCGAGTACTTAACAGACATATTGAAATGAGACAGCAACTAACGAAACATACAGAAAAGAATTTATAACATCATTTTTTTTCATTAATTAACTATGGATTTTAGAAAGAATACGTTCCTACTAAATTAAATTTCGAAATAAGGATATAACGGCATCGCTTTTCAAATCATTTTACTTTAGAAAATTCACTATACGTATTTTCACAGGGTGTTAACAATATATATAATTCAGCATTATTTAATCAGATATGTCAAATTTGTTTAATGAAATTTTCATAACACTCCTATAATTTATCCTCAGTAGAAGATGCGTTTCTTAATATAATTTATTCCTGTACAAAAACTCATGTATGTTAATGGATTTGAAACCAAAAATATTTTTGCTTTGTTTGCGTGTCTGCTAATAATTTAAATGCAGTTTTCATGAATTCAAGAATTAAATTTTATTTGTGTAAATATCAATATTCATTCTGGAAAAAAGCTTATGATTTATCCCCCTGTAAGTATTTTTATACATTGTTTGCTTATATGTTTTTATATATTTGTCATAAAATTTAAACTAGTAGAATAAATTAGTAGATACAGCACTTATAAAATTAAAAATAATAGTGGTAATGTGGTGTTTAAGCTTATCCTTACAGTTTATATGAGGTCCTTACAGTTTATTGGTAATGACTGCTTTCAATTGTGCTTTAAAATGTGGTTACTTAAAACATAAGATTTTACACGTAATTTCTAAGAGAAACCTATGGGGGGACGGAATCTTAGCATCCACAGTCGGAAAAAGAAAAATATTTATTATATTTGGTGCCTTAACTACAATGATGACTTTGATTCGGCCAAAAATATCAAAATAAAATTATTTAAGAATAAGCAAAAAAGCACCGTTAAATCGGTGTAGATTCTAGAAAAGAAAAACTCCAGCGATTAATCCAAATTGTTTTGGAACATCACTGGAAATCTACGTATAACTAAGTTTACCTTTTTGCCTAGTTTTAAATTTAACATAGGAATCCTTCTCTTCAGATTTCATACTCTTTAGCTGGTAATTTTAATATTTTAATATTGAGACTATTGTATCCTTTGTACCCTTCGGCATTTAGAAAAATCTGCTCTAATTATTTAATGATATGATTCTAATCCAGGTTTGTCCCAAAGATTTGGAAATTTTAATTACTTAGTTTTGACGTTTCCTTTTGATTTCAATTCTATTTTATAAATGACGCTATATTTTCATTTTTTCTTCGGTTCCGTCAATTCCTTTGTTTGTCTGGTTCTTCACTTAACCCTTAGAAAAGAATACGTAGAGCTACATAAATGATTTATACAAATGTTAAAAGTATTAAAAAGCATTTTTTAAGTCTTTTCGCTGAATATTTTACATATTTAGCCAAACTGCTTGCATGATTTAAAAATAATAGGTACTCTCCTATTGAAAGCTACAGCATGAAAACGATTCAGTCTTTTCTTTCATCTGATACCATGGGTCCTTACCGCATCCTTATATGCCGTACGCAGATGTTACGAAAGCAGTCAAAAATTTCATAAAAAAACTTTAAACGATAGAAGTATATTAAAATACACACAGCACCCTCTCACCTACGGTCAAAATGTTATTCTGATACGATCATAAGAAACCTGCCTACTTTACTTCCATCTGTTCAGTGAATGTGCTTTAATAAATTAACATGTCTTACATTAGAGATGGAAATGAATAAAACATTAGCTTACCTACATATCTCTTTCAGGATTCGTATTACTCCCAGCAGAATACTAAGTGATAATACTTTGGCTTGATGCAATGTAACGTTCAATTATTACTCTGAAATTTAGTTACCAAGTGTCTTTGTCAGTCGCAACCGTAAAGAAAGACGACAAGATGGTGACGAAAGGCAACATTTCCTCGTTACTCTTTTAAACTAAATGTGCAGGATATTTATTCCTGTAGGTATATCATTTAAGCGTGCTCCTTGCGTGAATGATTTTAAATCCATTTTCTTCTCATTCGAAGCTAATCCTGGTTTGTTTTTGAGCTCTGTTTCGAAGAGCTGATGTTAGTATAGAGATCATGAAGATCACTAAATGCTTCACGCCACGTTCAGCATGTCCTAAAATGATTGATGTGCTTTCATCGTAGATATGATTTCAGTTTATTTACATATATATAGATGTATATGTGGCACAGAAAACGAAACGATATATATATATATATATATATATATGCGTGTGTATGTGTATGGCATAGAAAACGAAAACATGTAAGGAAAAGGAGTGAATTTAATGAGGCGTTTATTCAGTTTATTAAGTTTCAGTTAGTGACGAAAATGAGTTCAATTAAAACGGTTTAAAGTCTAAGTGAATCCATTAGAACGTTAAATGTTAACGTTTTCTAGTCGATCAACTTGGTTTGAAGCTCCAAACACTTTTCCCTTGATAAGGTTTGTTTGAAGCTTTAAACGGAAATTAACAAAGATTTTGATGCTCTAATTTTCCCATTTTTTAAGTAGTAATGCATTTAGTTTATCACTTGCCTTTTCTTTTGTATTGCACTTTTACAACATGTTTCAGGAAAATGATAGGATGCTTCCAAGTATTTAAGCGGCTTTTGTTAGGTTTTAAATTCCATACTAATTTGAATTTATTTTTTTAAAATTTAGCAGCTCATGGCGCTAATTTTATGTCTAATTTATTCCTTCGTGTTTTTAAAGACACTTTTGACAACATTATATATTTATTTATCTATGTAGATAGATAAATAGATAATGTATATATACATTTGAGTTTTTGATCTCAAATGGACCAGGAAAACGAAAAACGTGTTCAAAATATATTACTCGACTTTTATGAAGCTTTAATTCATTTTCCCCTAACGAGTTCTGAATTAAAGTTTTAGTAAAAGGAGATTAATTTTTATATCTTTATCTTGTATATTCTTGAAAAGGGGCGAATATATTGAGACTATTGTTAGTTTTAGTTCGAAAAGAAAACAGATTACGATTAATACCGTTTCGAGTCTCTAAGTATTTGCTCGACGAAAAGTGTTCGGATGTTCTTAGTTAATCAACTTGGTTGGAGGCTTCAAGCACTTTTCCTTTGATAAGTTATGGTTGAAGCTTTGAAAAGGGAAGATTGACTTTGTTTTTTCTATGTGCGCGTTTTTCCTCTTATGTAGATTAGATAGAAATTATCGCAATTTTTTAATTTGATATGTCACTATTTTATACGGTTTTACTGGAATTTTGATAGTATACACAAATGTTTTTACGACCTTTGCTAGGTTTTGCCTCCTTTCTTATTAAAATCAACATATATATACATAAAGAAAAAGGGAACCACCCAATTTTTAGTGTTGTTTTAAATGCCCATTTGGTTTAAATATCTTTGTTTTGTTCTTTATTTGTACTGGCTTTTGAATTTAAGATTTGCATATAAATTCTGGTACATTTGAGATTCGATTTTTCAGTTTTATATAAAATTTAACACCTTTTTTTGTTTTTGATTTGAAATGAACCAGGAGAACGAAAAACCTTTCCGAAACCACATTAATCGACTTTTATGAAGCTTTAATTTATTATCCCCTGATGACTTCTGAAATGGAGTTTTAGTAAAAGGAGATTAATTCTATTTTTTTATATTCTATATTTTTCCCTTTTGCATTTTTATTTTTCGAGTTTTAATTACTATGAATTCTTATTTTAATTTCGATTTGTTCATATATTGTGTTAAACCCGGTGGGTTAAAGTATATACACGGTGGCAATTATTAATACTGTCGAGGAACTGCCTTGCTTTGACTCCGATTTACTTTTAACTGTACATGCTTTAAGTTTATATATATGTATACATATATATATGAAATAATAGCAAGGGAAGGGCGGAGCAGTGTTGATGCATACTTAGATCCATATTGAAGAGGAAGAATTCTGATTGCGTAGTACGCTAATATGTTGACTTCGTAATATCTAAAAAACTTGACAGTCGAGGCAGTTTTAATTCCATTTTTATTTGCAATTGACTTTTGTGGTCACAATCACTTGGCACTCTAGTCGTGCCTATTCACAGAACATTTACATTTTTAATATTAGTGCTATAGCAAGCAAGACAGAGAAAACTACATCCTAGCAGGGTAGATAGCGAAGCTGAAGTGCGCAGTTACGCAAGATGGACGCACACGAAGAGAAAGGTTTTGGTTTGAGTTAAAAGTTTCTGTTTCCAATTATTACGTCATCAGCGCTGCGCAGGCCATGAAAAAAAGAGTAAGTAAAAAAAACTGAATATGTAAAAGATTAAATTAGTAACGTAAATTTACCAACGTAAATCTATTAAAAAAATGGTTTATTGCAAGAATTTTATGAAAACGTCTCTTGTAAGAATGAAAAAAGAAACCTATTACATGAAGTTTATGAAGTCTATATCAAGAGTTCTTTAACTTTTCTCTTGTAATGTTAAAAATAAACCGATAGAGATAAGAGAAAATGTTCGGTTAAGAGGATGGTAAGTTTATTTATGTGCTTAAATGCTCACAGAAAAGAAAAAACAAACCTACTGCATTATTGCCAAATCAACATTTTCCATAATATTTTAAGAAGGATAAATAGATTTACCGCGTCAAAATTCAGTCCGAGCAAAATCTAGTGTTTTATAAATATTACGTTATTTAGCTTCTTTTCCACTGTATAAAATATAGAAAAGATCTCACCTTCATAGTCAATACATTCTTTTCCGGAAATCTTCTTCAAAGAAAGAGACAACATGACTTTACAAAATAAGTTTTAATTTTTTTAGAACTGAGAGTATCAGGGAACATTTCAATGAATAATGCAAACGAAAAACTCGCTATGATTCCTTTATATATATCAAAATTCAGTTTCATTCTGTAATGCAAAAAATAGCTAACAGGGAACAAAAACATAACGCATTTCAAAAATTTTATTTTTCTTCCTCACTGAGAACGGTTACAAGAACTTATCTTAAGATCTGCATATATGAAAATTAAAAAGATTTGTATTAAATTCTAACTTTTTTATGCGAATAATTATTTTCATTCTTTATATCTTGTGCCTTTTAAATTAATTCAAGGTTTCATATGCTATCTTCAGCCTTCCTTTTGTATTTATTCAGTTATTTCATAGAAATTGAAAAGCATTTTTTGAACAGGGGAATAAAAATGCTCATGAATGTATGTATCATAACAAGCACTTTGCGAGAGCTAAATTTGAATAATTTAATCATCACATTGACAATGAATTGATTGGTTACTATTAACATACTCTTCAAAGTTAACAATCTGAAAGGTCAGCTGCTTTCGTGAAAGGACTTCATAAACGAAATGTGAGGCATCTGAGAAACATTTGATTAAAGAAGGTAATGTTTCAGAGTATCACCTCAAGTGTAAAAAATAATATCATATTTCTAATGCCCTTTTAAAAAAATACATAAAATTGAGAATATGAAATCCTCTAAGATCATGGATCTAGCCAAATGAAAATTAGATATTTAAAATTTATCATCATAAATGGTAACTAAGGTATACGGCTAGGCTACAGATGTCAAACTGAAATGATTGTATATGTAAAATAAATTTTATAAATAATATCAGAATGTTACTTTACTATTGCACACTGCCTTCTTTATATTTTGGGTGAAATGTGTCCTTGCCATGTACACAACCAACAATGACCCGTTGTTGAATAAGGCACTGATTGAATGAGGCATTAATATGTCAAATTTTCGATTTAAAAAATTCGATTTCAAAAATATAGCTCTTAAAATAGGACCCAGATGAGCTTGGTTTGATATTAAAACCAACTACCTCCTCTTTGCACGAAATATGTTTCTAGAAAGTCTATGTATAATTATATGTCTTCAGAATCCAGTAAAAATGTTAGTTAAGAAAACGGCAAACAATAAAACTAACACGGGTGCAAGTAGTAAAATTAGGTGCTATAAGCGGTTAATTAAAATAACTTTCTCAGTACTGTACAAGTCTGCTATTAAAACCCACTAACTTCTCTTTGAACGAACTATGAAACAGCGCAATTTAAATACACCTAATTTCCAGTTAAATAAGAATTCACTTTCTGTTATACAATTCTAAGAATAACATAGTACACAGCAAATAAACAAAACCGATCGCAATGTTAACATAAAAATTCAAAATCTATCAAAAAGTATTATTTAACGAAAAGCAGTTTTAAAAGTCAATGGCAGGGACGGAGAGAGTAACTCCGATTATGAGTACGCATTTGAAAACATTGGTTTGTTACATTTCTCCAGCATCTGATGTAATTGGTCAAACTCTCTGCATTTTCACAGCACTATCCATTCTTGCAAAAGGAATGCATGTTTACCGAATTACTTCTCCAGCAGAGTACTTGTCTCCATCCTTCTAACCCGTAGACAGGACCCGCAAATGGGTAGGACACCAGCAGAACATAAATTTCAGAGGATACCCTCAACGCCCCAGAAACCCATAATCGTGTCTCAGTCACCCTATGGTAATCAATAGTGGGATAGCGTGATGAAGCGTTCTGAGAGTTCCCCCTAGGAGATTTAATTCGGGGTTTCCGTCTTTCTTCTCAAGGAAATGACAGAGAAGTGGGAATTCCTTGCTCTGAAATAGAGGAAAAAGGATGAACCCGCCTAATCCTTCCCCTCGGATAATATCAGCTTCGAAAGCGCCTGCACGGCTGTTCGGCACCTCTTTACAGTCTCCCAACTCGATAATAAACACCATTTCCAAAGAATGCGCTTTTAAAGTATCAAACCACAAGTTGGTAATCCGGAAAGCAGAAAAGGTCGTTCAGACTTTACAAAAGCAAACATTCATCTCTGGCAAGTGTTTTCCGAATCGTTCAAGTCGCTCTGAAAAACCTTTAAATACCCAATAGCAATTTCGTGTTTCGTCTCAGAAATTTCTTCTCTTAAGCACTTTAAATAACGACATTGCTGGCGAAACCATTTTTGTTGAGAGGCTGGTTTTCAGCCAAATATAGAGTTAACAAGAGGAAAGGATTATTTCATAACTCGTTTCGTATGACTAAATCATTGCTAAATTTCAAGTTATGCACATTTACTGAATTACTTCTCCAGCAGAGTACATGTAAATTAAAATTTAATTATTTTTAAATGGCTCTAAGTTGTTTTCTACGGTTAAAATAAAAGCTATGAAACAATTTCAAAATTTGCATGTATAAATGATATGGGGCAAAATTAATATAACATTTGTCGAATAATGGCAAAAACTTTAATTAAATTAGTACAATTCTAGAAGCTATAACTCCCGTTGTACAGATAAAATTTCATACTGAGCTGCTGAAAAAAATGTACAGATGAGTTACCGATTTGAAAACAACAACCCTGACTTCTATAAAACACGTATATGTATATCTATATACGGACTCGATAATAAGCAAGATTATGTCACTAATTCTGACAAACGTATGCTCACTTAATGTATCACCTTAACTTTCCCTTTTAAAATATATTAAAAAATTTTTAAGCTAACAAGCAAATCTATCCTCTTAATATTTGTATCATTGAAATTAACTGCATTTGTCTTTATTGATTTCATTGATTATTATTTAATTAAGAAGCAATAGAAACACTAGTTTAATTTTAAGACGGCAATCTTATTTGAATAAAAATACGTCGCCAGCTGGGCTGTTAGTTTTCTGTATGAACCACTCAAGCACACTGAAATTATTAAATAGATGAAAATTAATTTATGGACGAAATTTTCTTAGCAGTATCTTCGCTTTTAAGATAAATTTTACAACAATTACATGATGAGTAAGAAAGGACATTTTAGTATGTAGAATCAAAACTAAATTGCAATGAACTGGCAGAATGAAAATAAATAACTGCTGGAAATTAAGGAAATTAAATAAACAGTTTAAGCAAAAACGCAGGAAAATAATATTTGCAACATTTTAAAATTTGTTTATACATAACTATGTAAAATTTTCACCCCCCAAAAATTGTTAGAATATATTGGAATAATGTTTTTTTTTTTGGAATTATCGTTTTATTAATGAAAATTTTGATCAACCTATTTTCTGAATAAATCGTAAATTTTGTTAGATGCCTGTAGATATTACAAACTGAAAGTATTTATGTAGAAAAAGGATTTTCTCACCGATCCCAAATTTTCGTATAAAATAATCGAAAGTTTTTAAGATTACAAATAAATATTCTCGTAAATATAACGCGTAAGTTCAAAAGAGAATGAATCTTAAATCCATAAACTCAAAGATTAGAATGAATATATTTAGACTCTGTATGAAAGTATTGCGTCTTAAAAAAGCATCGACCATTACTGTGAGTAAAATTTCTAGCAGTTATTTATTATCTCATAAAACAACGTGGATGAAAAGGTACTTTTCCTGATCCATATTCAAAGTATCCCTTCCTACGTCATTTATAAGCTGAAAAAACATCACACATGCAAGGCTATCTTAAAATCTCCTTCTAAGAAAAACCATTAAACTGATGCTCTCTCCTAATGCAGTGAGCCTCCAAATCCATAAAGGTTTTCTATAATGTTACTTATCTTGCAGTTTTTGAAAAGAACAAAACTCTGTGTTCATCCCGCATCAAAAGGAAAGACCATCTTACCTGAAAAGAGGGATAAAACGATTTCAATATACATATCATCTGCTAACAAATAAAACATAACAGTTAAAAGAATGAAAATAAAATTTTTATATTTAATTCGACATTATGTTGGCTATAAACAAACGAGAGAAATCCTCCTTTCCTAAAAACTTGTTTTTATAGAAAATATGTACAAAATTATGATTACGTACATGTGTACGTAGTCATCATTTTTGTTAGAGAATATTTTCCCATAAAATTTCTTTAAACTTCTACAACATTATCACTTATCATAATGCTCCTATTTCAACTCCTTTCCATAAAGGTCGCCAAGTTTTTTTAATTACTTGCATAGTGGTAGAGCGGGTTTCCTATAAATGTAAAGCATAATTAGAAAAATGAGTCTGTGTTGTAACAGCTGCCACCCAGCCGGTATGGTGGAACGATGCTGGTTGCCCTATTGATGGGCTTGGGTTCGAATCCCGGAGAAAGCACAGATGTCAGTAAGCGTATAGTGTCTGTGCCGCAAAGTGGGTCTAAAAATACCCGACGAGCTGAAAGTTGTCTCTACAGGTTGGTGATAGGGTTGTAGACCCTGGAACTGCCTTCTCAAGATGTTCTCTGTCAAAACTGGGGCGAACCTGCACAGTTAGCGAGGCAAAGCTACAACCTGTACGACCAATGGTGAAATGCTGGTACGCAACTCACTTCCACTCGTACCTGTTCTAACAGCTACATAAAATTACACTTATGTGTAATATAGCTTACAAGCAAATGGCACTAAACTGTGTGCCAATAGAATTCATTTACTTAACATCTTTTGTTTAGCTATTTAATGCAGCCACATACAAAATAGCCCTTCGAGAGAAGAGTCAAATAGGAATAAAATCAGCTAATACTGTATACGAAATGGACAAATAATGAGTTACACTAATCGGCAAAATGTTAGTACACATGCTGTTTTATAATTTCAAAGGTTAAACAGATTTTTCGTTCTCAGTTATGGAAGTGAAAATGACGAAACGGAAAGCATGTGTCTACGTGAGAACAACACAGAGAAATTTGAGTATATTCTAATTAATGATAAAAGGCTATAATTTCCACTTGATATGCTGATGTTTAGATGAGAAAAAGAAAAGAAAGTATATAGTCATTCCTTATATTCTTATGAATATTATATTCCTTATATAATGCATATATCATACACACACATATATATTATATTCCTGATATAATACAATAAAATATATATAACACTTTCTATATTTTATCTAATTAAACTGAAAATATATCTTATAAAACTGCATCTGAATGCAATTTTTAGGGTTTCCCTTAGTTTGCATAACAAATTATTTAAGTTTGGTATCTTTCTTTAAACTGTCTTTTTCCTTTCTCATTTCGGGCCCACCAGCGGCCGAGCGGTAAAGTCGCTGAACACTGGTAGTTCGGTCCGAGATTCGAATCCCGCAAACGGACTGGCTGCATGGGTGTTTTCGTGGTTTTCCCCATGTGTAACGTGTATACGAGCCAGTTTTCCTTAGAAAGTCCTCCACGAAAGGCATCCCTCCCCTTTGGCAGATATCCCTAGTGTGCTTTGCCGTAATTAAATACACCACACCACTACACTACACCTTTCTCATTTCCTCCCCAAGTCAAGTGAAGAGAGTACAAAAGCAGACGAATCTAGAAGTTTATTCAGGGCGTGATTTCGCAAGCCAGAGCACGTTACTAGTTTGTCTTTGTTGTTACGCTGAGTTGCTGATACACCTTTTTGGCCATTTAATAAATATATCGCTGGGTAGGTTGTTAAGTTAGTCTAGTTAGCTTTAAACTAAATTGTTAGTCTAGCACTACTATTCATCTTTGTATTTACTTTTCATTATTCTTAAATTCCACTGCAAGTCGTCAGTGATATTGTAAGCACGATGCATGTGCATTTGTGTTAAGAGTTTTGACGAATAATAAAGGGTCTATGTTACTCTTCTTCTGTGCTGATATTATTCACGCTTCTGCGAGAAGTCGCCAGGTTTCCTAGTAAGATCATTTTACTCTTATGATAGCGAAGCCTTAAACTTTTCCTTACTTAAACTTATGATAGCGAAGCCTTAAACATCTTACATTTTTTGTTATTTAAGCAAGTCACTGAAACACATTTGTTAACACATTACAGTAACCTCATCAAAGTGCTTGAAAGAAATTTATACAAAGCAAGGGGCTGTGTAAAATATTTTTGCACGAATATAGATTTTTTTTTTTTTTTTTTTTTGTTGCACGAATAGAGATTTGTCACTTTGTTGTTTCATAGTTTGAATAATTAGAATTTACTTTGTTCGAAAAGTTTTGGACCACAATTGTAGAATACATATATAATATCAAAAATGTTCTTTGTAACTAAAGACTTCTTGCAGAGATACCATAAACAGTCACTTGATTACATCGATTTACACGTTTCTCTTGTTTATCACTCCCTAATTTGTCGCCTGGAAAAATTTCAATATTAAATTTACACAAATGACTTAATGAGTAATAGTTTCGCATTTATTACTAGAAAATGCCTTCTACCCAGAATTTCGTCAGTGCAGAGGTAGAAAATTGGAAATACTTTACTTCTGAATTCAATGATTAAAGGTTCAATGATTCAATGATTGCGCGATTTGGCTCCGTTCCGCTCCCTATTTTGATGGAGAGCACCCCGGGGGGGGCAGGTCTGAGGGTCTCTCACCTTTTTGGTGGACTGAATACTAAACAAAATTGCTATGTTTAAAAGTCCAGAAGATTTCCCTACGAAACTATGTAATAATATATCTTTCAAATAAAAAGAATCATCAGTCAGTAATACAATAAATTTGAATCAGAAATTCAGAGTGTAGGTACTTAAAATAGATAAAGCACAGAAAACTTAATATTTAGAAACCTTACTTTTAAAGTTATTTATTACTTTTGATTAAGAGACAGAAAGTAAAATTTCTCAGAAATTTGCAGATCTTATGTTCAAATAAGTAGAATTATATTTCCAATACAGTTTTACTAAGGCATAAATTTTAATTCCTTGAAGTAGAAATTCGTTCCTGCAGTATTAAAGAAAATATAATACTTAAGCCTCTCTGATGATTTAAAAAACTAAATGACTTTTATACTCATGAATCATAATATGCTTTTAAAAGAGACTTTTCCCTGAACTAATAAGTTATACTAATTCAGAAGTCAAACAATAAAAATCAGCGTTATATTTACAAAATTTTCACAGGAGTAGTTTCGATGGTTTTACTGAACCACCATCCTCAGCTGCAAAACCGCAAATGAGGATGGGTTTGCAGCTGACGATGGTTTTTCGGTAAAACCATCGAAACTAGTCCTGTGAAAATTCTGTAAATATAACGCTGATTTTTGTTGTTTGACTTCTGACTTTTATACTCATGAATCATAATATGCTTTTAAAAGAGACTTTTCCCTGAACTAATAAGTTATACTAATTCAGAAGTCAAACAATAAAAATCAGAGTTATATTTACAAAATTTTCACAGGACTAGTTTCGATGGTTTTATTGAACCACCATCCTCAACTGCAAAACCGCAAATGAGGATGGGTTTGCAGCTGACGATGGTTTTTCGGTAAAACCATCGAAACTAGTCCTGTGAAAATTCTGTAAATATAACGCTGATTTTTGTTGTTTGACTTCTGAAATAATATTTATTCGGCGTGTTATTGTGTCTTAATTAATAAGTTATATTAAAAATCAAAATTTTCTTTATATCCATCGGACATTTAATTCATATTCTTTATGGAAGGCAGCTCATAATGATAATTTTTCTTTTAATTTGGTTTCATAAAATCATCTGTCATCTCCATGTGACAGCAAAATTTAGCGTAGGACTTGAACGGTTCAATCGGCAAAGATATTAAAAAACCCATTTTATTTGCTGTATTTTTACATCGAACGATATATAACAAAGATTTACCAGAGTTGTTTTTATCATAATGTTCCAAAATTACACGATACACGAGTTTGTCTTATATATTAAGTAATATAAACTGCCAAATTTTAAAATTAGGTATTTAAAATATTTAAAAAATTTCATAAAATTCTCAGTTGGACAAAATAAGCAAACTTCTACCAAAATATAATTCCCTGTCTCTAATATCTTCACGTTTTACTGCTGAAACATATTATGGTGCATTTAATTTTTCCTAGGCTATAAACTGCCAGCTGAACGGGTTCAAGGACGTTCCTTAACTAGCTTTTCGAACGTATCTTACGCAATGTTGCCATTCCAGCATGCCCGCAAAGTAAATCTTGTTTCTCTTTTGACACCATATGAATCTGCCGTCGATTATATATATATTCTATTAAAAGAAAGTTGTTAAGAGTGTGCTGAAGAAAATGTACTGCAGGAAAACGTAGGTGTGCCTTCATAGTGAATTCAAATAATTTTCAGTTTAACCCGGCGGAAGTCGCACCAGGAAAAGTTACTAGAGTGGGCTCGTGGGGTATCACATACCCCAATATTTAAAATATGATAAAAATAGTATTATTTAATTTTAAAACTGGTTTTTTTCTCGTGTATTATAAATACGAGAATAATAATTGGGTTTTAAAAAATTAATTTCCTAAATAATCTTAGAGTTAAAATTAAGATAAATGAAAATAATAAAAAAATAAACATCATGCCTCTAAGTTTCATTGGATCTCTAATACACCATGTTTATTTTATTCTTTCACACTTTGAACGAAATACATTCATGTGTTCTTGGCGCAGAATGTTTTCACATTTTAAACATTGCATTCACGTTCTTCTGTCTTTGGCGCGAGGGCAAAAAATTTATCACATCTTTCATACTTAGTTGTTTTGAATTTCATGTATTCGTTTTAATTCTTCGTCGAAACTTCTGCTTTTGTTTTGCATGCAGTACGTCAGTTTCTTGGAAAAGTATTAATCTCTGATTCTTTGTTCAATAAATTTTTTCATAAATTGTTATGCTAACTCCTTCAAAAACAGACTTCTGTTTCTGGTTGGTGGATTAGCAGTTGAATGTAATATAATTCAAACTTTTATTACAGCAACATTTAGTGCAGGAAAGAAAATTACCATTGGCCACTTCTTGTTATTCTGGCAATTGAATAATTGGCTGACATGTCATTCCCCATATCCACTACTCCTTTAGTCATATTATTAAACCATATATTTCCTGATGTTTTATTTTCTCCAATAGTACCATCTATAGTATAATCGTTATATAATGTTGAAAGCATAAGAACAGTTTTTCCTTTTTTAGGAACATCAGGAATTAATGTTTTATCTTTTTCGAAACCAAAACATTGTAGAAAATATTCTCAGTTTCATCTTCAGTTTCCGAAATGCAATCTTCATCGCTTTCAAATATTTCTAATAAATCTCACATGCGTTGCATCTCCAGTTCATAGAGACTCATTCTCTTTACCATAATGCAGTTAGAAATTTTTAAGAATTTAATGTCAAGTACTTTAAAATCACTTGCGAGTAGAAATATTTACTGTTACACTTTAGAAATAAATTTCGGAACTAAATATTCAGTCAGAAAAACACTTACACGGACAGGCGCGTGGTGTGTGTCATACCCCAGTTCCAACAAAATACCGATAAATCGTTTTCTGAAACACACAGGCAAAGAAACAGCGGTTCTGAAAGTCAACCACAACTAGAAACTCAGCTACTGAAAGCAGCACAGAATTTCAGTTTCACAAGTTAGGAATATTCCACTTTTATGTAGGGTTGGGGTATGATACACCCCACGCGCTTTCCCGCGGGTTAAAAATCTATTAATCCCATAATTTATCACCGTATGATTTAGAAAGTATTATTTGAAGCAAGTCACTGCAAGTACAAGTATGATTTAGAAAATAATTTTTAATGAACGCCAGGGAATAAAAAAAAACTGAATGGTTAAAATATTTTAAAACACAGGCATTCGTTACTTATTCGAGAAGTTAAGACTCAGAATACTGTCGAAAATGGCATATCATCTTAACCGTTGAATATGCAACTGGTCACCGGAATGTATAAATATTTATTAGTTAAATTCTAAAAATAAATTTGTTGAAATACTCAACAAGTTTGTTTACTTCTATAATATACTTAGAAATTTTTGAAAGTTTCAACAAATATTTTTTTTCTTCTTTGACTTTGTTCCAAAGTTTAAGTTAACATTTAATAATTATGCAGTTTTAATAATTTGAACACTAATTATAATACAAAATTAAATAGCATAGGTCTACAAATAAAAGACTAATAAAATGAACAAAAGCTTTCTTTTGAATTTAAGAATGCACTGAATAATTCGAAAAAAGGTGACATGTGTAATATATAGATAGCTTCTGGTAGTAAATGGAAAGATTCAAGAAGCAAATTGTCCATAAGCGAGACCACTTGCATTAATAAAAATGTACACTTCAGATATTAAAATTAAATGAAATTTTCATATACACAACTGAAGTTCCAAAGTATTCTTGGAAATTCTAAAGTATTCATAAAGGATCAAAGCTATCACGATATAATCACTACTCAAGTCACAGGTGACACGCAAGGTGAATAACACCACAAAGGACTTTTCAAACGGTTTCTTATGGTTGTATGAATGCTCTGTGAGTTGTACTTAAGTAGGGCTGACTATGTAGAGTACCTGAAGCATTAAAATCTTCATCTTAAGTTTTCATTAATCAGAAGTCTGATTAATGAAAACTAGAATTTCTCTAGTCTGTCCATCACTTCTGGACAGACGGTCTTGTTACAAACTTGTCACATAAAATTATTAACATTTGGTGAAACTGAAAAAGAATAATAATAGAAAATAGATTTTAAAATTACAAGTAAAAATAATTTCTATTGACCTTTTATACAGACTTTAAAAAAATTTGGAGTTGTTTTTCACTTCTTTAAATGGGTGTGAATAATTCTTATCATTGTTTTTTGGTGTGTGTTATGATTCGATTCATCAGTCAATTTTTACTCTTTTTTTTGGGGGGTGGGGGATCATCCATTTTTTTTTCCTGTATTGAATCGAATACAACGAACCACCGGATATAGGGAACCCGAACCTTCGTTTCCTTGAAATACAGTATATCAGAGTTGAATTGTATTATTGAATTTTCTATTCCAGTGTATCGATACAATGTATATTCTCATTGCAATATTAGAAAATCAAATGTCTTTCATCAAAACTAATGAAAATTTGCTGTAATATTTAAGAACTCTACTGTTTGGAGAGAATAAAACCGCGCAGAGATAAGGCTATAAACCCTTTTACGGGTAGCTTTCATTTGCTTTCATTCCATAGTATATAGTGCAATTTAAATCAATTAGGGCATGAAATGAAACTAAAGTTTTGGCATGAGTGTTATTGTTTTATTATTATGCAATCTAAAATACAGCTGTTTATTTAATCCTTTGTCAATTTATCAACGTTGTAAATTCCCCAAGGAAAAAATTTCATAGTATTAAAAATGCTAGATAATTTTCTACAGATAGTAACGTAAATTAATGAAATTATATTGATATTAACTTGAAAGAAGACAAAAGCGAGCAACCGGAGTTGGTGTAATATAAAAAATGATTAAGAACAACGCTAGGTGTTTTTGGTAACTTTTGTTGTCTTTCAAATTAAGTTAATTTGAATTAAATTAATCACCTTTTATTAGCTCGGTTCACTTAAAATTTAAAGTCTCAATAACAGAACTGCATAATAAATACATTTTAATGACTATTACGTTTATGATAAAAATACATGAACAGATGGTTTAAAAATAATAGTTCCATATACAGTATAAAGTCCGAGATCCGGACGTCCAATTATTATCCAAATGATCAGGAATGATCTAAAATCTGGACCTCAAAGGCCACTGCTAACTTTTTTTTATTATATGCGTTTTTTGTGCTTTACTCATGCCCATTTGATTCACCCCCCACGCATAATAAAACACGTGAAGAGTCCCGATTCTTAATTTCACTTCGGCACTACATAAAATACCTCGTTATTGAAGAAACAATTATTTTAGCATAAATTTGTATGATCAATAATTTGGCTCCTTAGCTGCGTATCTGCCTGCCGTACATCTCAAACCGAAACATTCTACAGATAATATACATCGTTTATTTTACACCTACTAATATTTTATATCTCTGACTCCAATCTGGCGAATCATTATTTTCTGGCGAATCATTGCGTTCATCGCCGCATGTTTATCAACATATGACAACTTGAGTAATGACTCATGGAGCGATGCCTAAACAATTTTTTTTATATTAGTAATTGAGAAACAGTATGGTAACCTTTTATGCTGACATTACGCTTGACGATGATTGAAGATTTAAGTTAAATGCGCTAAGAAATGTTGACAGGAAAAATTTAACAAAACTTTCTTTTCATATGCTAAGAGTAGATTTTTTTTAATGATACTCATAGGCCAAAAGATTACATTTAGTGCTATTTCAATTTAGAATAACTGATTTGTTATTCACATAAACCCAGAACCAGCGCTAGAGTTCCTATGGCCGCATGGGGTGGCAGAATTTAGGGAAGACAAAGGGAGGCACTTATTAGCAGAATTTAGGAGCCACCAGAGACTGCATCAGGCGGTAAGATATCTAGTGCCCGTCCTCAATAAGCCTTTATGTGGGAACTTATATATTCAGGACTCAGCATGTGCAAGAAATAGGCGTTGAGTATAATAAATCACTAAACTAATACAATTCAGGCTTAATTGTCTCAGTGCGCGATAGAAGTCAGATAAAATTTATCGGAACAACTTGTCTTTAGTCGCCAATCTCACAATACATAGCCAAATATGTATAGTGAACTATAGTTAAATTTTATATGACAACCGCGAATCTAAAGGTTTCCTGAAGGTTTTCGGATATTGCAAACCAAAGGTGAAATTTTCCAATTAACGGATTTTGTAAAGAAATGTGGAGAAGAGGTAATAAATGAAGAGGATATAAAAGAAGTTTTTCGCTGTGATGACGATGCTCTTCAATCATTAGTAAATTACCGGTTGGCGAAATCTGTAGTATGATTCTAGATCCATAAAATACCGCTACAGAGAGAGTGACAGAGAGACGAAAAAATTTCGATTGGCAAGTTAGTCGGAATTCTGGACTCAGCAATTACAGAACTTTAACAATGGAACTTTGTAACTGAATAAGAAATTATGTCTGTCTATAAAATTAAAGAGAAAATATTGGCACAAAAAAACGAAGCAACTTAAACAACTTGAAAGAAATGTATAATAAAATAAAAATATTAAATATTAAGCTTTTGTTTTTTATGTAAATTGTGATACCCTTTAGATCATAAATGCTTCATTATTTCATAAATTAGGATTTCATATTCTTAATTTTATTATTTCTGCATGCCATCTTACTAGATTTAAATTGATGATCTAATATCCGGAAAAATCCCAAATCTGTAATCGCGAAAGTCCCGACGAGTCCAGATATGGGACTTTGTACTGTAATATAAAAAAAAGTAAAAATCAGCACAATAACATGACCCATGGGAAATATTTGTTAATGTGTCAAAAGGAAAGAATTTGATATTATTATGCGCTTGAATAAGTCTTAAGATGCTAAAAAACAGCATTTTAATATGGCATAATGATATTTGCAAAAGCAATTTGTTTTGCTTCAACGTAATACAAAGAGAGAATCTACTAATATGACATTGGAGACATTTTACCAAAATGGCATGAACAGAAACATTTCTTAATGTTGCACAAGAGAAATAAGAAATATTTGTTAGGATTACGCAGCCGCAAGAAACGTATTCACAAAAATGAATGGTGAATTTTTTTCCTATAATTTTGAAACGATGTCCAAGAATAAAACTTACTATAGGAACTATAGGAACGAATAGACAATACAAATGAACAAAAAATGCTGCCAAGAATAGCATTTTAAAATAAATTCAGCAGATTTAGTTTATTTTAGATTTTTATTGCACTTGATTTTTTCTACTTTCACAATGCATAACATTTTCGATGCATAGCATTAAAAAGTTTATTTGAAACTTCAGACAGCACACAAATTTTTCTGCTGATAACTGTCAGTTTACAAGAGATAACTTGAACCCTCACAGGTAGAAATCAGCCAACCATGAAACGTGAAAGAGTGCTTAAAATGAATATTATCATCCCTGGGAAGTTTTTTCAAGTATTTTGTCTTCTGCTTCTCACAGGAAATTTATTTGAAAAAACGAAAATACTAATGCTTCATTTTGAATTAGTTTTGTGCATAAAATCTTTGCCTAAGATTTCTTTCTCTTCCCTCATTACTTCTCAAAATTTAATTCTTCTAAAATTCCTAATCTTTCACTTTGTGCATCTTACCGAAAAGTGCACTTAAATGAAGCGTAAGAAGCCAAGCACTGAACCGCGATAAGTTTATTTCCTTCTCTCGAAGCTAATTATAGGTTAGACTGTATTGCTCATAGCATAAAATATGATATCACAATTGCATTTCGTAGTGTTGGTAATTTTTTACAGAGTCTTCTTTTTTCTCCATGGAACTTCATAGTGAAGCAACTTAAATAAAAAACGCTAAAAAGCGTAACTTTTTCCTGAAACCAATGAGGAATGTAAAATGGATTTAGTGAGTAAAACTACGTTCCGTATAGAACTGCGTAACGAAGACAAATTTTTAATAATTCTATCGTTGAATTCTATTAACTTTTCACATTGGATAATTTTTAAATGAACTCATTCGGAATCTTGAGATAGATAAAATTGGCATCTTCAAATGTGCAGCCGTTGAACAATTTCGATGTGGTTGATTACTATTAGTGCACAATTATTTATTTCAGATACAGGCAGAAAGTCGCACACAAAACATTCGAATTACAGTAGACAGGACGCTCAGCATGTCTAAAGATTAAACATTTGAAAAGAAAAAAAAAGAAAAGTAATTTGCTTTCTTGCTATTTATATCAGATACTGTCAAATTTATGACATTGTGAAGAACATTTTAAGGCTACGATTTTTGTACATATATGCATATATATACATACATTAAATTTAACTTTACTTTATTCTTTTGAAGCATATGATTAAAAAATATGAAAGCAAACTTCTAAATTTAATTCACTATAATCGCTTATATTTTTTATTTCATTTGGGAACTTCATGTATCTGTACTAAAAATAGCGCTTTAGTCTAAACTGCGTCATTCAAATTGATCATGCGATCTTACGTAACCTTTAATGCAGATGCTTCTTGACCACTCACCAAATTGCAAACCAAAACTTTTCGCGTGCTTCCATCTTGTATAACTACGCACTTCAGTTTTGTTCTCTACTCTGCTAAGATGTAATTTCGTTGGCTTGCTTTCTATCTCAAAAATATCAAAGATGTAAATCTTCTGTGGAAAGGCACGACTGGAGTGCCAAGTGATTGTGCCACGAATATCAATTGCAAATAAAAATGGAATTGGAACTGCCTCGACTGCCAAGTTCTTTAGATACTACGCAATCAAAATTCTTCTTCAATATGTATCTAAGCACGCATCGACACTGCTCTGGCTTTTTCCTTGTGCTCTTATTATTTCATATATATATATATCTTTCAATGATCCACTCCTTATACGTTTTTTATTCGTAACCTTTATACATTTGATACGTTTTTCTCTCTCCCTCTCCACAGGTCTTTTGCCAAATCGGTAAATGCGAAGGATTTTTTTTTTTTATTTTATCCTATTTTAAAACCAAATATCTTATATTATCACCAAAATATAAGCCGTTACATCATTAATATGTAGACTACCCTGCAAAGACATTAGGTATTTTTTTAAAGCCAGAGAGAAGAAAAATATGCAACCACCTTCGCCGTGAATCGAACCACGGACCTCTGGAATACCGGCCCAGCGCGCTACCGTTACACCACGAAGGCACGCTAGGGAAGTGGGAAAAATACCTTATAACCCTAATAATTCAAATATCCCAAGTGTTTAAGCAGAAGATACCCTTGCAAACAAAAGAATTTAAGTAAAGCAGATGTCATCTAATAATAAATAAATATAATTCATTAATGAATAATCATAGTTGAAACAAATTATCATAGCTGAGAATGAAGGGAAGCTTGGTCTCAGGGAAAAAGGGAAGACAATTATTCCATACCATTAATTGCAGAAAGTAACTAAATAGTTGAACATAATATTTAAATACGCGCAGCACAGCTGGAAAGATACATGTGATTGTTGTTTAATATGAAGTGAAAGGCCTGACCGAGTATTTTTTTTTTTTACCTTGCTTAACATTTTAAATTTTCGGAATTACTCTGAGATCAGGAAATATATATTTAACTCAGTGGTTCTCAAACTTTTGTTCTTCGCGCCTCTTATTTTGATTCGAAAAATTCTGCGCCCCCAATCCGTAGACCTAGGAATTCAAATAACACTAGGCAACACTGTCTAGTCTAAAGTGCCGAATAGTCTAGTCTAGATGCTGTCGGAAAGTTCGCGCCACGTATTCGAGCTTCCTGACCATTCTGCATCTGTCTGAATTGAAGCCACGCGACTATAAATACAGAAGAGCACACACGATATTCTCAGTTCAGGTTTTCTAACACTAAGCAGCATTATTGTGAATTATAATTAGCTGCAGTATGGATAAATTTTTAAAACGAAAAGTTTAAAACGGAAACTCGTCCGAAATCTAAAACAAGAAAATATGACCAATCGTATCTAAATTTCGGCTTTACTAGTCTTGCAGTAGATGGTGAAGAAAACCTTCAATGCGTTATGTGTTTAAAAGTATTGGCTGCAGATAGTATGAAACCAAATAAACTGAAGAGGCATTTAGAAACGCTGCACATAGAATATGTCAACAAACCACGTGATTTTTTAGGAAAAATTGAGATTGTTCAAAACACAGAAGTCAAACTTCCATAAACTGCTGGCAGTAAATGAGAAGGCTCTCTTGGCATCATACAAAGTAGCTAAATGAAAAAAAAAAAAAAAAAAAAAAAAAAAAAAACCACACAACTGCAGAGCAACTCATTTTACTCGCTTGCAAAGACATTGTAGAAATAATGTTTGGTGAAAATTTGCTTCACAAATTAACAATGTTCCTCTGCGAAATGATATAATCTGTGGACGAATTATCAATATTTCTCTGCGAAATTATATAATCTGTGGACGAATTAACAATATATCAGTTGATATTCAGCAGCAACTTGAATCTGAGCTTAGTGGAAAATTGTTTGCTATAACAACTTGACGAAGCAACTGACTTCAGTTTTGATTCCTACTTGATTTGCTATATTAGAATCTATCAAGGTTCTAAAACATGTGAAGATTTATTGTTTTGTAAACAGATAGAAGGAAGAACTACAGCCACCGAATTGTTCAAGATTACAAATGATACTATTACTAAAAATAATTTGCAATGGAAAACTTGTGTTGCGATTTGCACCGATGGAGCTCAATCCATGTCTGGTAAATAGAACAGTTTACAAGCGCTAGTAAAAAATGAATGTTCAGAAATTATTTGAACGCACTGCATAATACACCGGGAAGCGTTAGCATCAAAATCGCTAAGTCCTAAACATAGTTTTTGACAGTAGTTATTGAAGTAGTTAACTTCATAAAAACCAGGCTACTCAAATCAAGGATAATCTATGTTCTCTATGTTCTGTGTGAAGACATGGGAGCTGAGCATCAATCTTTGCTATATTATTCCTCATCCAGATGGTTGTCACGCGGTAAGGCAATTTAGTGTGTTTGAACTAAGAAGGGAAATAACCAGCTCAAGCCATGTCTGGTAAATAGAACAGTCTACAAGCGCTAGTAAAAAATTAATGTTTAGAAATTATTTGGACGCACTGCACCGGGAGCATATTTCACAAGTGCCCATCAGCGTAGCCACTGAAGGAAGGGTTTCGAAAAAGGACCAATGAGCTGCTATTGCTCTTGTGACGCTAAATCTTCGTGCATGTGAGCATATGTTGTTTACTTTTTAATTTGTATTTCTTTCGCAGTTATAAATATATGGCGTAAGAGTAGAAAATCTCGTAGTGCTTTCGTTTTCTGAGTTTGATTAATCGCTGACATTTCACTTTCGCGATTTTTATCACGCATTAATATTAGGATTGATGTTCACGGAATATTATCTGGGTTGAGAGAATTCAAGTGTATATATTTTTTTAATTAAGCTGAGAATGACTGAAAGTGTTACAATGAATCTAGTGTTTTCTTATTTCAGTGCTTGCATTCTTTTGATTTTTAAATTGTAAAATTCAGAACACATATGATCTGATTATATCTATTGCTAACATTAAAAATTATATATGAATAAATTGAACATACTGGTTGTGAATAAAATAAATTCACTCTGTTTAATGAGTATTTCTTGTGTAAATAGTACACTTAAGAGTGAGCAATTATTAAATGTGAAATTTAACGCACTAAATGTATACGAATGCAAATTAGTAAAGTTTTCACTTTGAATAAAATTCTGTATTGGTTTTTATTATAGAAGATCTTTTCCGTATATAGACTGCAATAAAAAGCTCTGACTTCTATTTACATATATAATTGGTGTATATATTTTTCTCATACGCATAGTTTTATGTAAAGATTGCATTTGGGCTCAGATGTTTATCACATGTTTCTTTTTTCATCTTATTTATCACTTATTAAGTAATATTTCACATCGATATTTTTGCGAAGTATCCAACATGTGTTTGTATTTATTTCAACCAGGTAGAGAATCTTCATAATTTCCTATATTTGATTCTAACTTCGCAATGAAAAATTTCAGAAGCAATCGACGTTGCTTTAATTATTTTGTACAGAAAATTGCGTGGCAGAATATATTTAATCATCTTGCTTAAATCTTAAAGTACGTGAAAGGTCATATGACGTGACAAAAATATTACTGGATGCTCATTGGTCCATCCTAGAAGCCACTCCCTCGGTGGATACACAGATGTGCACTTGTCGAATATGCGCACCGGGAAGCATTAGCATCAAAATCGCTATGTCCTAAACATAGTTTTGACAGTAGTTATTGAAGTAGTTAACTTCATAAAAACCAGGCTACTAAAATCAAGGATATTCTCTGTTCTGTGTGAAGATATGGGAGCTGAGCATCAATCTTTGCTATATTATTCCTCATCCAGATGGTTGTCACGCGGTAAGGCAGTTTTATTTTAATTAAAGAAGCACAATACGTTCCCCATGTACCACACAGTATCACATGGGGCTTACAGAAGTTTAGCGTGTCCTTTAACTAACACGGGAAATAACGATATTTTTGAGCGAGCAGGGTCACAAGCATTCAACAGATTTCTGCGACTGATTATTTTTATTGGAGCTTTCTTATATAGTAGATATTTTTGAAACACTTAATATACTCAATCTTTAGCTGCAAGGGTAAGACGTAAATACATTTGATTTGAGTCCAAAGATAGACTCCTTTTGCAAGAAAATGCAGTTATGGCATAACAAATTGAGATAAAATAGTTTTGAAGTGTTTCCCCAAGTTGTACGATTTTGTGAAAGATTCCCCATTGAAAGATAATCACAAGACTGAGATACTAAAAACCGCGGGAAACCATTTAGAAAACTTCAGTGAGAATTTTAAACATTACTTCTTTGCAGAAAATGATATCAAGTTAGACTGGAGCTGGGCTTTAAATCCATTTCAGGATAAACCTTTCCTTTCTCACTATCACTACAAGAAGAAGGACAACTGATAGATGTTTCAACAAGTACCATACAAAAGTCAAGCTTTGTTAAGTGAACTTCCGAACGACTGCTCCGTTATAAAAGCCAAAGCGCTTAGAATTCTCTTGCCTTTTCCAACGTCTTATCTTTGTGAAATTGGATTTTTTGTACTTGCTGCCTTAAAATCTAAATACAGAAATAAACTTCAAGTAGAAAAGGAACTCAGAGTGGCCATCTCTATCATGGAATCAAATTTAGAGAAGCCATTAATCCTTAGAATGTGTACTTGTCATTGTTAAATAAAATTTCAATAGAGATTTTTTTTTATCTACATATGTATAATTTTATTATTATAATTTTATTTTCGATATGTAATGCGCCTTCCAAATCATGTAAATGATGATTATGAGAAACCCTGATTTAACTGATAGCAGTGAGAAAAAAAGTGTTGCGTATGAAAAATGTAGCAAGTGTTAAACATAAATTATATTTTCGATTCAGCACTTTTAGAGTTATAATAGCATTATTGCTTTCAATACAACAATTCAAAGCAATTATTAAAGACAAACTAGAAATATATCAGAAATAAACAAATTAAGATGAACGGATTCAGCTGTCGTCTAATTAGCTACAATAATTACAGACAACTTAGCAACGTTGTATTTTACATGAAGCATTTGTTCCAAGAATTTTACTGAAATTCGTTGCATTGAAAAGAAATAGTTTATTAACTCTTGCAATAAATAGTAATCAAGAGAAAAAAACTCCACGACTTCATAATAAAGTAAAAAACTAGCCCGCCGACTTGCTAGTTCTTGCTCTTCGTTCAGTTATTCATCATTAAACGGTCAGCAGGTTGATGCTGTAATCTTAAAAATAATTTCACTTACTATTATTCTCCTTTAAGCATGAAAAGCCCAGCAGATGAAAGAACATTTCAGTTAATGTTATATTTTTCCTCTTAGGCATATATGTCTGAAACGAAAGTATATAAATAATTTTGCATGAAATTTATAGACCTGAAATTTATTGAACTAAGAAACATAAAAAAAATTGTTAAAACAGCAGAAAAAACAGCTTCGCACGTTCTTTCAATATTGACGCCTCGATTGTTAATGACATTATCTCATACACTCATGCGGAAGCAAGGAAGCGATTATGACTTCAATGTTACAGTTTATGTAGCTGGCCACGAGAGGGCGCAGTTTCTTTACTTTTAGCTTGTTATTTTTTTTTTCCTTACCGCATTGCGGATTTTGATATAGATGTAGTGGCAACCAGAAAAACATGATGAACGTTCATTGTAAGCACACAATTGTTGTACATAGCTGTAAATAAAGCTTCTGTGTGATAAAAATGAAAAAGAATTCCAAGCGTTCCTGTGGATATTCATCAAGAAAGGTAAGCAAAAGATTATTTATCAAATGTTAAAAATGCAAATAAGAAAAAAGATCATAAATTGCAACATGGTGACGAAATTCCGAGATAACAGTGATCTTTAGACATATTATGATTTAAGTATTTATTAGTGTTCGATTAGTGATTGAATATTGATTATTAAGATGGATAAGTTAAAAGCACTAAAAAAGAAGCGTGGAATGATTAGAGCATCAGTAACAAGACTGATAGCTAAAATGGAAAAGGAAATAGAATCAGATAATATTAAATTTGATTTATTAGAAGATGACATCCATCTTAAATGAAAATGAAACGATATACTAATACTGAACACTGAAATCGAATCTATCATAAAAGGTGAAAAAGAGTACGAAACTGAAATACAGGATAGCTTGGAATATAAAAATAAAATTACCTTGTGAAAATCGAAGATCAGTAGAATATTTAGAAATAGAAAGTGTGCTAAATTAAATGAGATGCCATCTAATTCTTATACTATAGATACGGTAGAGAACACAAATAAAAATGGCGCTAAACTTTCGAAACTAACCATAAATAAATTAAAAGGCGAAATATGTGAATTTCAAAGTTTTTGGGCTCAGTACGAATCTGCTATACATAATAACTCTGCTTTAAATGATGTAGACTAATTACCTCACATCTTTACTAACGAACGCAGCTTTAATGTTAAAAAAGCAATTACCGTTAGTTGCCGAAAATTATGCTAAGGCAATAAATATTCTGAAAGAAAGGTTTGGTAGAAAGGATATTTTAATAAACGCACATATGAATTGTCTGCTGAATTTAAAGCCAGTAAAAAAATGGATGATATTAAAACATTACGTTACTTATATGATAGCTTAGAAATTGAAATTAGAAGCCTTGAGTCCCTTACCGTTACTTCGAATTCTTACAGCTATTTGTTATGCCCACTGTTAATGAGAATACTTCCTAGCGAATTAGTTTTAGAGTTTAATCGATCGTTAACCCCTGACACAGAAACCACAGTTACTAACATTTTGGAATTTCTGAAGAAGGAAGTTGAAAGCAGAGAGCGTACATTTTTCCAAACATCGCCAAATTATTCTGAGTTTAACATCAGAACCGAACAACATAAACATCATTCGCGAGACCTTATTAAAAGTGAGAAATATCATTCTGCCTTCAAAAACAAACATTTTGTTCCAGCAGTTGCGTCGTTGAATACGAATAAATCAACAGCCGATTGTATATTTTGTGGGAAGATAGAAAATGAATCTTTGAAACATTCTACTTCAAACTGCGCAATTCCAATTGAGGAGAAAAGAAAAAAATTAAAAATGGCTAACAGATGCTATTTATGTTTTCGTCAGTCTCATACGTCTGCCCGTTGCATCTCGGATATACGCTGTGATTTATGTTCATTAAGGCATAATACTATTTTACATGATAATAAATTTGAAAACAAATGGGAAAATAAAGGTCAGCTTAAAACAGACACAGTGGTGGCGTCAATTTCGGAGAGAGATAACAAAAATAGAGTTTATTTACAAACTGCAAATGCAATAGCTTTAGGTCAGAATAGAAGAAAAAATGTAAGACTCCTTTTGGATTTTGCCTCTTATAAAGCTTTCATCCTGACAGAAGTATCAAAACAATTAAAATTAAGTGTTGTGGGGGAAGAAGAACTTCAGATTTACACCTCGGCTCTAGTGAACCTACAGTTAAAAGGCTAAAAAAGGTTAAGGGTATTCTTAAAGATATATATGGACCTGGGAAAATAATAATTGAAGCTCTTGAAACTCCTGAAATTAACCAAGCTGTTATTGGTATGCCAGGAAAGGAAATACTTAATTATTGTAAGGAAAATTCGATAAAAATTGCTGATGCTACAGATATAGGTGTCCAAAACTCTCAAATATCAGAATGACTTTTACTGGAAAAGAGCCACTGGGAAGGTTAAAAGATTATTAAAGGGTCTTGTTGCCTCTGAAACCTTATTTGGTTACACTATAAGTGGGACTGAAGCATTAAGTAATGTTTCTACACTTCATTCCGGAATAACGGTAATGAATGTTGTTGAGAATATTGCACATCTACGTGATTTGGAAGCTAGTGCAACTCTAAAAGGGCTATGGGATTTACATGCAATTGGAATACTTGACTATAAAACAAATGAAAAGGACGCTGAAGTTATGCGGAGATTTCAAGAAACAATTGAATATAAACACAATCGTTATGAAGTTTCATTGCCTTGGGAGGACAATGTCAACAAAATAGGTAGTAATTATAACATCGCCTTAAACAGATGGAACTGTTAACTTAGAAGGTTTGAGAAAAATCCTGAAATTTATGACAAGTATTCAAGGGTAATTGAAAATTATCTAAATAAAGGAATAGCTGAAAAGGCTCCAAAGAATTTTGAAGAAAACATCTATTATTTGCCACACCATTGTGTAATCAGAGAAGATCACGATTCTACGAAATTAAGAGTCGTATTTGATGCTTCCTCGCATGCTCATGACAGTCTATCTTTAATGATTGCTTACATTCAGGACCAAATTTAAACCCTGAATTATTATATTTGCTAATTAAATTTCGTCAGTACAAAATAGCATTTGCTGTAGATATCAAAGCTGCTTTTCTACAAATTCTGTTGAAGACCGAGGACAGAAATGCAGTAAAATTTCTTTGGACTGCAAAGGAAAAGGAGCAACCGACGATTTTAAGAATGACGCGTGTAATATTCGGAGCAACCTATAGCCCCTTTTTACTAGCAGCAACTATAAAGCATCACGCAAGAAAGTTGAAAGCACAATATTCGAAGATCTGTCAGCTTCTTGAAGAAACTTTTTACGTAGATGATTTGATTTATGGTACAGATGATGAAGAAGAAGCTGCAGAAATTTATGAAGAAATGAAAAGGATTATGATGCTTGCTAGTTTTAGTATGAGAAAGTGGAGGAGCAATAACGCCCAATTACATGCGATTTGGAATGCAGCTGAAAATACGAAGTTTAATTGAGACGGAATGAATAGTACTTTGTTAGGATATATTTGGAATTATGAAGCAGATAAACTGAAATTTCGTATCAAAGATGAATTTCTCAAGGATCCGGCTGAGGAAATAACAAAACGGAAGATTCTTCAAGTTGCGGTCGAACTATACGATCCTATCGGTTTCATATCTCCCTTTGTTGTTGCAGCTAAAATGATGATGCAAGAATGTTGGCAAAGAGGATACCATTGGGATGCATCACTTGATCAAGAATTGCAGAATCGATTTAAAACCTGGTATAATGAAATTCCTAAATTAAAAAATATTGAAATTCTAAGACATTATTTCAATAATCTGTCAAAAGGTAATCTGTCGAATATTCAATTGCACTGTTTTACAGATAGTAGCCAAAAGGGATAATGGTACCGGGGTATATTTGAGATACAATGAAAATGAGCTAACAAAAACATCATTTGTTATGTCCAAAGCAAGAGTTGTTCCCATAAAAAAAGTAACGTTACCTCGACTGGAGCTTTTAGGAGCAGTCATAGGAGCTCTACTCATAACATACATTCGACATTCGTTGAAAAACATAGAAATGAGGATTTATATGTGGACAGATTCAGAAACTATACTACACTGGGTCAAGGCTGATCCAACGAAATGAAAAAAATTTGTACAAAATAGGTTTCTAGAAAATCCAAGAGAAAACTGATCCAGATTGGTGGAATTTTTGTCCCAGCCATGAGAGTCCTTCGGACTTATTGACGAGAGGGAAGAAGGTAGAAACCCTTTCAAAAATGAACTGTGGTGGCATGGCCCACCTTGGCTTGTTAACGATAACAACGTTTGGCCCAGATCTTCGATACATTTTAATGAAGATGATAAAAATCAAATTCTGAGAAACGGAAATAAAAGAAACAAGAAATCTTAACAGCAAACTGTATTGTTGAAAACAGAGAACCTATCATTCTTATCGAGAACTTCAGTGACATAAAGAAAGTATATAGAATAACATCTTTCCGATTTATAAATAATATGAAAACCCCAAAATTAAGAAGAATTGGACCTGTCAAGGCTGAAGAGATGAATACAGCAGATAATTTCTGGATCAAGAAAACTCAGGAGGAAAATTTTAGAGAAGAAATAAGGAAATTAAAGATGAAACAAAGCAAGCATAGTTCGAAAATATTTACATTAAATCCATTTGTAGACTCAAATGGAATACTCAGAGTAGGTGGGAGGCTTCAAAATGCTGAGTTAAGCTATAATCAAACATGCCCAGCAATATTACCTGAGAAGTCTCATTTAACAGATCATACCATTAAAGATTGTCACGGAACGCAAGGACACGCTGATGTAGCTGAAACTTTAACTCAAGTTAGAGAAAACTTTTGGATACTAAAGGGTCGACAGCGTGTAAAGATTAATATTAACAAGTGTGTGATTTGCTACAGATTTAAAGCTAAGCAACTAAGTCAGGATATCGCTCCTTTATCAACCGAAAGAATAACAGAGGCAAATCCCTTCGAAGTTGTGGGATTTGATTTTGCTGGTCCTATGAGTACAAAGGATGAAACTGGGAAATCTTATATTGCTCTGTATACATTAGCTGTAACCAGAGCAGTGCATCTGGAACTAGTGTCTAGCCAAACAACAAACAATTTTCTTTTGTCCTTCAGAAGATTTATTTCAAAAAGAGGAGTATGTCGAATAATATCTTCGGACAATGCAAAAACCTTCAAAAGAGCAGACAAGGATTTACAAAAACTATGGAATACCATCAAGGACACAGAAGTTCAAAATTATTTTGGTAATAAAGGTATTGAGTGGAAATTTAAGAAAATACTCATGAAGCCTTCATTTAAATTTGAAGAGCTGGAAACATGATTTGGAAGCTAGTGCAACTCTAAAAGGGCTATGGGATTTACATGCAATTGGAATACTTGACTATAAAACAAATGAAAATGACGCTGAAGTTATGCGGAGATTTCAAGAAACAATTGAATATAAACACAATCGTTATGAAGTTTCATTGCCTTGGAAGGACAATGTCAACAAAATAGGTAGTAATTATAACATCGCCTTAAACAGATGGAACTGTTTACTTAGAAGGTTTGAGAAAAACTTAGAAGGTTTGAGAAATTTTGAATTGAAATTGAGGCAATATTGAATTCACATCCGCTGACTTATGTTTATAGTGAAGTTGGAGAACCAGAACCGCTGACAACAGCTCATTTTCTAGTTGGACGAAGACTGATATCCTTACCATCCGGCAAAATTCTTGAACCCGATTCAACTAAAGAAAATTTAACAAGGCGATATAAATACCGGCTAAGGTTTTGGAAAAGATGGAAAAGGGAATACTTACTTGAAATTAGAAACGTAAAACAAATTCAGAGAGGTAATGCCGTGACAGGTCTTTTAAAGGTATCTGTAGTTCTAGTACATGAAGAAAAATTACCAATATTATTATGGAAGATGGGAGTTGTACATGAGTGTCATCCAGGACGAGATGGAAAAATAAGGGCTTGCACTATCCGTTTAGCTATCATCTTCGTCATCCTGTGCAGTTATTGTACCCGTTAGAAATGACTTGATCTCTTTGAACTGAATACAGTAAATTTAAATTGCGAACACTGCGTCTATGAACATTTTAAACTTCTAGAAAATAAAAACATTTAGTATTTAAGATAGCTTCAAAATCCAATCCTTTGATGAACCAAGAGTTCATCGAGGGGCGGATGTTACAGTTTACGTAGCTAGCCACGAGAGGGCGCAGTTTTTTACTTTTAGCTTGTTATATTTTTTTTCTTACCTCATTGCGGATTTTGATATAGATGTAGTGGCAACCAGAGAAACATGATGAACGTTCTTCTGTAAGCATACAATTGTTGTACATAGCTGTAAATAAAGCTTCTGTCTGATAAAAATGGAAAAGAATTCCAAGCGTTCCTGTGCATATTCATCAAGAAAGCTAAGCAAAAGATTGTTTATCAAATGTTAAAAATACAAATAAGAAAAAAGATCATAAATTGCAACATTCTACCCAGCTAGTTTCCACAGAAATTTTTTACCGAAATCTAAGACAGAAAACGTAGCATCCTAATGAGTAAAAACATCACCATAATCCCTATTTATTTTTTATTCCCCATCAATCCTAAGAAATCAGAAAACAGCTTTACTAATTTATTCATCTGTAAACCATTCATTAGAACTTGAATTGAACTTCTAAGAATTTTGATTTCTTTTGGCATGCTTCTTCTATAAATTTTGCATTCCGGAATTTATTTATTTTTTAAATGCTTCAGGTTGTAAACTAAGGCAGAGCAGCACCTTTGTCTGAACGTTTTACTTGTTTAGTATGTAGGGTTTATATTTATTTTAACTAACATTTATTTTAAGTTTAAACTATCTTTCCTGTCAAGCCTTACTTTCCCCTGAAACTGCCAATGCCAGAGTATGCAAAATTTTAGTAGAACGCGCAAAGTATTCAAAATAGTCAGCGGAAGTATTTCGAGTTAAATAGAAGGGAAACGAGTTCGAAAGTGTGCTTCTTGCTTCACGAGCGTGGAGGTGGCTAGTTAGAAATTAAAGAACCACGCGTTTCGGCCTATGTGCTTGCCTCAGTAGATAGTTAAATCTTTCAACGTAATATCCAGAAGTTTGCTGAATTGTCCGCGGTATCTTAGAACGCGGTTAGGTTAGTTACGTTTTAGAGAGCCTCGTAGGTAGTCACTTGTTATTATTCATTTTTTAGTTTCTTATCTTTATTTTACCGCCGGGTCGGCGTAGTTTGTGAGCGTCAAGAGCACGCATCTGTAATTTCTAAAGTTGAATAAAAAGGGATTTAAACCCTTCTCAAGATTTTGTATACTTTCCAGTTCATAGCAGTCACCACTATTGTTGCGTGCAGGTTGGGAGCGCGCAACATTACAAGTACTTATGGAAATTTTCATACGTTCAGTGTAATTTGAATCCGTTTTACCATCATTAACATTAATTTATTAATTACTGTTTAGCGTTTTACGCTAAAAAACTGTTACTATGTCATTTTTTAATTTTATGTTTTCTAAATAACTCCACAGAAGGGTTTTATCGTTTTCATTTAGCGATATAAATGCGATCAGAAGCTGTTGCCAGTTGACAAGGCCTAAGATCTTTTATTTGGCTTCCATATTATAAAAGTGCATTCACATCAGCGTAAAAAGGAAGAACGTTTAAATCGTGATCTTATCTATACTTTTCAGTAATGTTTGAGAGAACGGACGTGTGTCGTTTCGCTCCTGTTTTTTCGAGATTTTCTATTGGAAATTCTGCCGCCGAAAGTGCGCCGTTGGTTTTAAAGTGTGTATGAATATCTGCTACATGCGTGGATACTTTGTTTATGTGTGTGTGACCATTTTTTACGGAGATATAAGTGTTTTAGTGCAATAACAAAGGATTATAGGCTGCTGCAATTTCAGCGGACTTCTGTTCACTTACCTCGCCGCCTTCCCTACGGAAGGTTCCCGCCGGCCAAACACGTGGCACCGAGGTAGGCTTAACTTTTTGCTTGAAATTTTCTACGTCCAGAGACTAGACAATTGTTTTCAAAAATCCATAACTCTTCAAATTTTAGTGATTTTCACACCGGGTTTTGTTCAAAATGTGTTAAATTTTAAGTTCTATCTTTTTGTATTACTTAATATAATCTTGTATTGATTTTTAACGAGTTAGTATATAATAGCTATGTTTTTATGCACTTATGCTAAATTTCACCCTGTATTTAAATAGGCTTAACTGTATTTTCATATGTATTTGCTTCAAAGGGTTTGTCCTTTTGGCAGTTGTTTTTCGCGAAATTTTTAACATTGTCGAGAAGTTGAACTTTTTGTCGAGATCCAGTTCTCGTCATTAGACTATTGTCGAATCTCACTCGACAAGTGTTCGGTTTTCGTTTTTTGACATTTGTATTGATTAAAATAGTGTTTTAAGTATATTTCTTGATCTCTCAACTGTCTTATAATATTCCTTAAGCATTGTTTCACTTTTTTTTTTTTAATGTAATTTAATTAATTTTACTGGACTTAGTTGTTTCATATTGTGAAGATTGAAATCTATAATCTCTGCCTATATTTAGTGTCTTGCTATTATAACTGCTGATAATATACCTCGATATGTATTTGAGTCAGTTAAAATTTTAGTCATTCTGCTGTCTAAACATTACTTTGTGTATATTGATTAGTTATACAGGAATTTTGCTTGTATTATTCTCTGTTATCACGTGTCACATATACATTTTAATCTGATCGTTCTTAGTGACTTTTGGACATTGCACTTTTAGTCTATGTTTTACTATTGCTCTTTAATACTTTATAATGTCCCGTAAATCTGTTTTAACAACTGCCAGAGAAACATCACAGGGGGCTACTAGCGCACCCGATTTGTTAGACTCTGACTTACCTTATGCGGATAAAATTACACTACTCTGTGCTGATATACGCAAAGTAGCTACCACCAGCAGAGGTGGCAGAATCCTCTTATCTTCGGATCTTCGAGAGCATCTGTTACAATCTCTGACAACTTTGCAAACTTTGGCCTTACAGGGGCCTGAGGGCTTACCTATTCCAGAATTGGTGGACGCTGAAGTCAATACATCTACCATAGTTTGCTGTGAAGCGGTTCGACAACATTCTTTCCAGTCACCTGTTCTCCCATCTACAGCTGATCAGGCTTTGGCTCCTGCTCCATCTTTTGCGGATATTGTTCGACGACCTAAAAAGCCTAGCCTTATTATTCGTCCTAAAGCTGACACTACTAGTGATACGCTTAAAGAACAACTTAATACCAAAGTTCCGCTCTCACAACTTAAAATTGGAATAGATCGTATTACTAAAATAAATAACGGAGGTTTGGAGGTCTTCTGTCAAACACCTGATGATGTTGCGATACTCGAACAAGAACTCACGCGCTCTGATGTACCAGCAGATGTCAGTAGACCAATCAGACGAAAACCAAGAATTGCTATCCATGACTTGCCGGAATCAATCACACCGCAAACAGTACTTTCAGAACTCAGCGGAGCCACGGGATTGCCAGAAACAGCATTCACGATGCGATTCCGTCTCAGGGAGCGACGGAAGGGATACATTAAATGGATTGTTGAATGTGACTCCCCAGGTTTTGCTGCGGTCATGCGTCGGCGAAAAATTTTCGTCGGCTGGCAAGCTCACAGAGCCACTGAATTTATTGGAATTAAAAGATGTTACTCCTGTCAGCAATATGGCCATGTGCAAACAGAATGCAAGAGTAAGCGAAAATACTGCTCCTACTGTGCAGGAGATCACGGGCTCAAAGATTGCACAGCTCAAACACCTGAATGCATCAACTGTGGCGAAGCCAATAATCGTTACGGTACCAGATATGACTTCGCCCATCCCGCCTACCACCCCGATTGTCCAGAGTATCAACGTCGCGTCCAGCTCATCAGGGCAAACACAGACTACTAACTTCAATCCTTATAGTCTAGCATCAGGTAACTTAGTATCTGATTCTTCATTGGATCATATACAAAAAGATCTTAATACCACTCTTCTGCAACGAACTTTACCGACGGAATGTCTACAAATAAATCTTCAACATGCTCGAGCTGCGACGGCACAGACTGTAGAATATGCTACTTCTGAGCATATTGACTTCATCTTAATCCAGGAGCCGTATTGTCTAAATGGTAAGGCGGTTGGCTTTCCACTGCACTGGACACTATATCAAAAGGAAGATCCTTTACTTCCACCCCGTGCAATTATTGTCAATTGTAATTCTTCCTGGTCTCCTTTACTTGTCACTGCGCAGCGAGATATTGTTGCTGTTCTTCTGGAAGTTCATCATCTGACAGTCCTTCTGGTTTCCATTTATTCCTCACCGTCCTCAGAAATCGAACCTGTGCTCTCTGCGATGCAAGATTTACTGACCTCAATTCAAATTCCAAATTTGCTCTTTTCTGGTGATTTTAATGCTCATAATGTTTCGTGGGGATATGCTACTACGGACGTAAAGGGTAGACTTCTGGAAGATTTTATATCCAGTTTTAATCTCGTGAAACATAATTCACATGATGCTCCTCCGACTTTTGATCGTCAACATTCACATGGTTGGCCAGATTTGACTTTGTCTACTTTGCCTATGGCCTCTCTTCTTCAAGATTGGCGAGTAATTGAGGGTCTAAGTCTATCAGACCATAACTATATACGTTTTTCACTCGCGGGAACTACAGCCACCTCAATCATACGGCGTTATAATTTACCTGGCCGAAAGGTCAGACAGTTTACTGCAGCCATTCAAGCCAATTTGGCCTCTTATCATTCTCGTCTTCAATCTCTGCATTCTCGTGAAGATCTACAAAATTTTACTAGTGATCTTATGGCTACCATTCGAATAGTATGTGATAGTGTTTTGCCTATTCGTACCACTAAGAAGTTATGTACATTAAATTGGTGGAATGCTCAGCTTCGTACTCAACAACAAAAATGTAGAGCTCTTCGACGTCGGCTAAAGCAAGAGCGTCGAAATAATATCAGCTCCAATACTCTGCTTCTTTACCGACAGGAAAGAGCATGTTACAAACAAATGATTATACGTGCCAAATTAACTAGCTGGCGCAAATTTTGTTCTGAGACAACATCTGTTTATGGTATTCATCATAAGATTGCGACCGAAAAGCTGTTTAAGCCAGCAACTTTCCATCTTTTACCTACAGTTAGTCCTAATAGTCACCTGACTGAATCAACTCTATCAGAAGTCCTTGATACGGTTTTTTCTACAGATGATAATTCAACTGATTCCTCCTTTCATCAGACTATTCGAAATCAAACTTCTAGTCTTCAAACACCAGACGATGTTATTTTTACTACTCAAGAAATTCGGCAAGTCTTACGCCAACTCCCTAATAAGCGCGCACCGGGTCCAGATGGTGTTGACTATCGTATTGTCAAATTGATTATTAGCACCAATCTCAGTCTCTTCCAAAGCCTGTTTAATAAGCTATTCAATAGTGGAACTTTTCCTCAATGTTTTAAAATTGGCCAGGTGATCTTATTTTTAAAGAAACACCGTGATCCAGCCCGTGCCGATTCTTATCGCCCTATTTGTTTGTTGTCAGCTTTTGGCAAAACTTTTGAAAAACTTCTTATGGGACGATTGAGATTTCATTTGCACTCAACAAATTATCTGTGTCCTTTTCAATACGGTTTTCGCACCAAAAGATCAACACTGCACGCTTTAAAGGAAGTTCAAGATACCATCCTGCGCAATAAGTTCTCCGGCCACCACACAGCGTTTATCTCAGTGGATTTAAAGAGCGCCTTCGATACGTTGTGGTGGCCGGCAGTTCTATATGCATTAAGAGATGCCAATTGCCCCCACAATTTATATAATACTCTTGCACATTATCTGTCCGATCGACATTTGATCATTTCCTATAATGGAGGCCTGGTACATAGATGTCAGACTCGAGGGTGCCCGCAGGGTTCATGTGCGAGCCCCTTTCTCTGGAATGTGACATACAATCTTATCCTTAAGCAGCCATGGCCTGAACATACAACTGTGGTTACTTATGCCGATGATACCGCATTCATAGTGCGAGGTAGGACTCGTGATCAACTTCAAGCAAACTCACAGGAGACCTGTTCTTTGTTTCAGTCTAGATGTGAAGATTTTAAATTGCAAATCTCTGAAGAGAAATCGCAAATTCTGATCATTCCTAAGAAGGGTGGTTCTATGGCTCGTCAGCCGAGAATAACCATAAATGGCAAGCGTCTTCGTATTAAACGTGAACTTAAATACCTTGGAATTATTTTCGACGACAAACTCAATTGGATTCCCTATGTGTTAGATCTCAAGAAGCGTACTGCTGTGATTGCTCAACGCCTTAAACTTATGAAGGGAATCCACTGGGGCTTAAATCCACATCTTCTTAAAGTTTTATATGCAACAGTAACTGAAAAGATTGTTTCATATGGTGCTGCAATTTGGGCAGCACCAATGCAAGGACGCAAAGTCCGACATTTAAATAGTATACAGAGACCATTTCTCTTAAATATCACTCGTGCCTTCCGCACATCACCAACTAACGCCCTCGCAGTTGCAGCTGGAGTCTTGCCTTTACCTATTGCGGTTGAAAAGGACGCAGCTTATCAGTTGATTAGACAACTTGGCTGTTCAGTTCAGTTTGGAGATCACTCTTTCTCCTCCCATGATTATGAAGCAGCAATAAACAGAGAAGACCAACACCCCTCCCTCTATGGTACGGGAGTTAAAGTTAATCTCAAACCGAGTCATCAAGTTTCTCATGCTGATCTGGTCTTTTATACTGATGGCTCTAAATTGGAAGATCAGGTTGGCTGTGCATATATAGCCATACTGCAAGATCAGACAACTCTTCACCAGTGGAAATGCCATCTGTCTTCTTTTAACAGCGTCTTCCAGAGTGAGGCTATTGCTATTCGACAAGCAATACAAACAATCATTAATCATCGATATTCACATTCCTATGTTCTTACCGATAGTCTCTCCACATTGTATGCCATTTTAAATCCTCTGCATTCATCCCCCATTATTGTGGACATTCAAACTAGCTTGTCTCGACATAAAAATCTACACATTTGTTTAGAATGGACAAAAGCTCATGTGGGGAACTACGGTAATGAAACTGTCGATAGGCTTGCTAAAGAAGCAGCACAGAATCACCAGATAACACAGACCTTGACGGTTTCACGCCCAGTATCTAATCTAAAGCGTCACTTACTTCTCACAGCCATCTCTTTGTGGCAAAATGCATGGAGTTCGGAGGAAACTGGTCGCCGAGCATTTGTCCATGTCCCTAAAGTAGATTTAGACCGATTAATCATGCCACCACAGCTGATCTTCTACATTACGGGCCACGGGCCTTTTCCCTTATATTTCGAGAGACATGGACTCTCTTCCTCAGCACTCTGTAGTTGTGGACAACTGGGCAATCCAGAACACTATCTAATCGATTGTCCACTTACTACTGAATTCCATATTCCTTTTCCACCAACGGATAGGAATGCCTTTAGTCGTTTTTTGATTAAGCAACGGCATCAAGTCAAAAAGGTAGTCCGTTTAATTGACAAACTGATGAATCTGGGACTTGATCTTTGTGCCTTATAATATCGACATATGATTCAACTTCTTCAACTGCTTGTATATATTATAACCCATCTACTTTTATGCTCTGAAGTGTTTGTAACCATTGTAATCTATTGTAATCCATCTGTTATAAGTCGCTGTGTATAGCAGCAGTCAAATATTTGTATATTCTCTCTCAGCATCTTTTTCTAAGTGCAACCAGGTAATATTGTCTATAACAGCTGTCCTTGTACCTATGGTACATTTAATACCAGGTGCTGTTTAGTATCTGTATATCTTGCATTTGCCTATTTACCGATGAATAATAATGTTATCTTTTGCATATGCACATTTATTATCAAGTGCTGTTAAATATCTGTATATATTGAATTTGCATATTTATCTGTTGCATATGTATTGTCCTAATAGTCTCTTTGTTGTCCATAGCAGCTATCAATGTACTTATGGTACATTTTTTACCAGGTGCTGTTAAATATCTGAATATATTAAATCTGCATATTTACCTATGAATAATAATGTTATTGTCTTTATTTTTATCTTTTGCCCATGTATTATCAAACATATAACTGTCTGTATTCCCTCATAATGCACTATGATAATATCTACATTGAACGTGTTTTGCGTTTTTCACTGTATAATAGTATATAATATCTTGGCATATTTAGTTGGGCGTATTAATGGTACATTGTTTGCCAGTTGCTGTTAAACATCGGTATACCATATACTTGCATATTTGGCTATACATTATACTGTTACTGTCTTCTTTTCATCAATTGCCCATGTAATATCATTCATTTAATTCTCTGTGTAATAATAACACTGAATGTATTGGGGTCGCTAGAGATTTTCATTGTATAATATATCCAACCATTATCCATTGTTTTAAATATATCCATTGTATTTACACCAACATTGAATGTATTTTGTGTTTTTCACGGTATAATATATGTTCATAATTTGTGGCATACTTAAGTCTATATTTCATCCTTTGCAAATGTATAGTAACACATTTAACTGTCTGCATCAATTTATTTGCTGCATAAGGATCACAAGTGTCATGATAATTTTAAATGTATATTTGTGTTACCAACACTGAATGTATTTTATATTTCTATTGTATAGTATTGTATAGTATCTACTGTATCGTATCGTATTATGGTATTTTTTTTTTTGTATTGTATAGTATCTTATATCAATTGGCTTTATACAGGTTAAATATGTTAATTTTTATTCATTATAATCGTTTAATTAGCTTTTGTATTGTATTGTATTGTAGTATTGTATAGTATTGTATGGTATCTTATATAAGTTATCTTTTATGCAGGTAACTGCATCAATTTATTTGCTGCATTAGGATCACTGGTATCATGACAATTTTAAATGTATTTTTGTGTCACCAACACTGAATGTATTTTGTATTTTCATCACTAGTGTCATGACAATTTTAAATGTATTTTTGTGTCACCAACACTGAATGTATTTTGTATTTTCATTGTATAGTATTGTATAGCATCTACTGTATCGTATTATATTGTGGTATTGTATCTACTGTATCGTATTGTATTGTGGTATTGTATAGTATTGTATAGTATCTTATATCAGTTGGCTTTTAGTACAGGTTAAATATGTTAATTTTTTTTTTTGTATTGTATTGTATTGTAATATTGTATAGTATTGTATAGTATCTTATATTCGTTAACTTTTATGCAGGCTAAATATGTTATTTTTATTCCTCATAATCGTATAATTAGCCTTATTGCATGTTTTTCCCACAATACCACGTGATCAAGTGTATTGTACCGCTATTGCATTCTGTTACATTGTATTCTTTTATTTTTATTTCTTTTGGTATATCCTCTCTGTATTGCTGTAATCATTTACATTCATTATTTCACTATGTTCTCTATTTTTATGTTATATTGTCATTAAGTCTAATTCTACTGTCTATATTTTATTCATTGTATATTATTGGGCTGCCCAACATCAGACTGTACTTTAGCTTATGTATATTCTATATTTGTGTGTATTACACCTTTGTAAAATTTTTGCTTATTGTCCAAACTCGCCCTTTTTGGCCCTGCATGCTTTTGTTATTTTATTTAATAAATGTGGGGCCTGGGCGGTTGTTGGGACTGTCTTTCGTGGGCATTTGGTCTGTTGGACTGCCCCCGGGTTGAATTTGGCTCTGGGTTTGGGCGCCCGGCGCGTGGCGTCTTGTGATTCCTCTTTAGGCTCTAGATATAGGTGGACGTGGTGCTATACCGATTAACCTTTTGGTAAAGGGACAGTGCCCACGTCCTCCGTTGCTTATCGCTTATACTTTTCAGTAACATTATGAAAGGTGTATTATCTGTTGCCACTTTATAACACTAGTATAATATATAAACTAGGAAATTTAAAGTTCTGCTTCTTATGTGCATGTTATCTACATCAAAAATATAATCTAGTAATAACGATGAAATTTTACAATAACGTACAATTAGCATACATTTTTCGTATATCTATATTTTTTCTTAATTTTAGTTACAGGCACCGTGATTTCACAAAGGTTAGAATTTTAAATAATCGGATTTTTTTGTTACTAGTACTTTACTTTGATAAACGAAATACTGAAACAAACGTCAGATCATTCAAAGCTGAAATTTTTGGTGAGTGCGTTAGGTTTTAATTTTATTTAACGGTAAAGATTAGTTGAATTGAATTATATTTTTTTAATTAAGGGTGAACTCCTTTCTGAAGATGTTACAGTGTAACCTAAAATTCTTAGAATGCATTTTTTTCCTTTCTTAATGTCAGTTTTTACTTTTTACTAAACTATCTCAAGTAATAAATTTTAGAGCCTTCTAGAATTGAACTTTTTTTAGTGTTAATTTATTTTAATATATAACACGTACAAATATTGAATATATGTACAATTTATTTGAATACGTTATATGCATATTTGTAAGATATAAAAAAATATGATAGCTGTTTCAAAAAAATAATGGGCGACATCAAAATTAACATTCTAAATTTGGTGATCTTCCCCTAAATTCATCTCTTCTCACTGGTTCCAGATTTTTCTATATTACGTAACGTTTTAATGCAGAAGTTTCACGATGACAAAATGCGGAATACGTTTTCAGATATGACGCCGTTAAGAGAAAGTTATTACTAGAGATAAAGTACCCAAATATTAAAAATAAGCAATCAAGAGGCATTTTAAATTATAATTTTGATTTGCATTTTTTTAATCTTATATATATGTATGATAAAAAATATGTAAAGCAAAAAAAACTATCTTTAGTTTGCAGTGGTCACTTAGCTCTTCATTTTAGTATACATAGTTTCCCTTTCTGCGCTAAAAATATCAATTGCTTAACATAATGTCAAACATCATTTCAAAATCATAACATCATAAATCATAATCATCAATCATAACATCATTTCAAAATTAATATCTGTCACATGATTCTAACTTAAAACTTTGACGCAGTGATCTCACAAAAAGCCTCAGCTAATAATTTTTGAAACTTAAATATTTTTTTCCAATCCAGATAAAGTAAACTAAAATTAACTGATTGCGGACTATAACCTTTTTTTCTCTCCGAAGCTTTTAGTTTTAATACATCGCATTTGCTTTCAGCTTCTGTTGCTAGTTAGACCTACTAACGCTGGCTACTTGAAACGTATTTCAAAATTATAACCGGTACCGATGTACAGAATAGGCGGCGAGCTTTTAGCATCTATGTTGTTAATTTATGTTGTTTTATTAAAACGTTTAGCTAATGAGAAAGAAAAGGAAATATTTAAATTGGCCATGACTGCAAGTTTCTTCACTACGCAACCAATCTTTACATATATATATATATATATATATATGTATATATATATATATATATGTGTGTGTGTGTGTGTGTGTGTGTGTGTGTAATAGAAAAAACTTAGAAGTAATCAACAGCAGGAATTTTGATGGCGTCTATACTTGATAAAACGTATATCCATATTGAAGAGCGAAAACTTGAGACTGCGTAGAATATTCGTCCATAATGTTTAGGACACTTGGCAGCCGAGGCAGATTAAATCTTGATTTTATTTCAGTAATTGCGGCCACAAACATCTTGGCAATAAATGTATACATAGATATGGATCGAGATAATACGAACATGTGTATAAATATGGAAGTAATGCATTCAGCAGCGTTACTAATTTCTGCCACGACAACATAGTGACGTGAAAGCCATTTCTTTCTAGCAACGAAATTCAAAACCGGGTACAGAACGGAAAAAAACTTCTCTCGTTTCAGGAGAATGCTGCTATAGCAAGTATAGCGGCGAAAGAGAATCCTTTCAGGATGTGAGGGGGAAAAAAAAGTCCCACTTTCACCATTCTGTTTCTGTTTTCATAACTGTATTAAACTAGTCCACAACAGAAAGTAGAACCACTATGAAAGAAAATAAAGAGTCTCAGCAAAACAAAATCAACAAAAAAGTCCCGCTGAGAGCGATCTATTTAATCTCAAATTCCAACATCTCCAGTCTTTTTCCGTTTGCTCTCTTTCCTGACTGGAAACGCATGATCCACTGACTTATTCTGCAGAGGCGGTGAGCTAACATTCTTCGGGAAAAGTAACTCAATCATTTCAACTGATATTTTAGTTCGGTGACTTCGATATTTGAATTAAAACGACCTACTCCGATATTATTTAGACTTTTAAGAGATTGCAGAAAATTCCTTTCATACATACATATATGTATTATTACATACATACACTCATGCACATTTAAATAAATGTATTTTTGTTACTGAAAACCAAATTCCTTTTAATAAATATGATATAATAGAATGCACTTTGAATTTTTCAATCTGTATATTATAATAAAACAAGCTCCTTACAGAATTTGAATATTGTATGTAACATGTGTATTATGTACAATCTGTCATTATAATTTGAATCTAATATTATTACTGTTTTACCTCAGTACAGTACCTGAGTAGTTTAAGTTGTGAAACACTAGATTTTCGTCTCGGGCTTTAAAAAACTTAATTTTAATACGTGGTTACCTCATAAGGTATTTTCTTCCTCTTTCTAGCATGCTGCCTTCCTGGTGTAACGGTACAGATTTGTAACGTATTCGAGAAGTACAGGTTCGAGTCCCGAGGGCATTGCACATTTTTCATGTTTCCTACATTCAAAATAACCTAATGACTCTAAAGTGGCGCCAGAACTTAAAAAGGTGATGGACAATAATTCGTCACCATCCAGGATTTGGAGAATGAGTCCCCTAACTCCCAGTCGCCCTTTAAAAAGGAAAGCATATAAGGTATTCTCTCCCTCCTCCTAAAGCCTTCGTGGTGATATTCGAGAGGTCCAGTTTCGAGTCCCGGCGAGGGCATTGCTCATTTTTCATGTCTCTCAGCTTAAAAAAATACCTAATGACTTTACATCTTCTTAATTTTATATCAGCCACATAACATAACACATTTTTATCAGTTTTCTTTAGAGCTTAAGAAATTCTTTCTCCTCTGTGAGGTTTTATTAATTTCAAGAAACAGTTATTTTATGTTTGGAGTATGTACAATTAATTCGCTCTTTCCGTTTACACTCAAGAGCGAAAATCAGTTAGCGTGTACTATTTAAAGGCAGGTTTTGAGATTATTAAATTAGAGCGAGTTCTAGCTCTGGAAGGCCACGTTACTAGGGTTGTTATTCTAGATACGAATTTCTGTCTTCGGCCTTGCCGATAGTTGAATTCACACCATTGAAGTTCTGAGCCAACATCGCTTTAAACTGTTCTGTCTACCCTTTGGCTGTTAGTTTACTTAATTTTAAGCTTTAGATTTGACTTACTAATTTTGCGTTTTTTGCCATAAAGGCCGGAGGAGTTGTATGTACCCAGAGTTCTTTCTGTTAATCTTATTTAGTTTTATATAAAGGGCTTTTTGCATTCTTCCCAAGTTTATTTTATAGTTTTAGAATTATACGCTTTGTGTGTTAGCAAAGAAAGTCAAACTCTACACATTTAAATAGTTCTACCATACCTGAAATTAAAAACCTTCAATTTGTGTTTTCCTTTTTCCATTTTTTTAAGTGCCCCAATTTATAGTAAAGCTTATTTTAAAAATCTTTCTAATAAAAATTAAAGTTGTACTGAATGTCCTTTATTGTTTGCTTACCTTTGATTCTCCTTCAATAATAATACAAAATGACCATTTTACGCCTTGATATATAGAGACAGTTTTCATCAAATAAGAAGCTGTTTTAAACGAAACAAAATCTTAGAACGCATACTTTGTTTAACTATCTAATTTTAATTTTCATTCGCCTTTTCGTATGCTTAAATATAATGGTAAATCTATGCAAGAAATACGTCCCATAAACAGTTATTTACGATAGCTGTAGAGAAGAACCTAAAGTTATCAGCGGATAAAGGCATGATTTAGATTATATAGATTATGAATTTCTCTATGTTTTATTACCTAGATAATCCGTGCAAATATGCATTCAGTACTAATTGCAGCAAATCAAAAATTTTAACAAAAACGACAACCAGAATATAGATTTTCTTAAAACATTTTTAAATATTAATAACAAAAACAGATAAGTTCACTGTAAAGTCACTCCGAACATTTTCAAATCGCTCTGCAAGCATAATCTAGGGCCATCAAATGTAGGGCATGAGAAAATCAAATATCCCAAATCTTGCGGTACTCTTTTTGAACATTCATATAAATTGTTTGATCTTAGATTGAAACGAAACAACTTGAAAATTTACCGTGACCAGATAAAAACTGAGAAACTTTAATAGAGAGGAAAGACTCGGAATGCAGTCTATGGTAAATGGAAAGAAAGAACTTTGTGGTGACCTCAGCATTACAAGATGAAATATATTCCTCATTCCGATTAGCTAAAAGCTTCTTATAATGAAAGGACTTCCAATAGGTTTTTGTAATGCTAATATTGTTATCAATGAGGAAATTTAAGGCATCTTTAGCTAAGAAATCAGGCCTTTCATTTCCATACAAACCGTTATGAGCCCGCACATAAGCAAAGTGAATATCAATCCCCCTATTTCTAAGCAAACTGACAGTTAATATGGTTTCGATATGTCGCTGATGGCAATACTATTCAAAAGTGAAGAGAAGAAAGAGAATCAGAACAAATAAGGTACCTTGAGGATGTTGTTCTATTATCCTTGATCCATTTGATGGCAAGATAAATGCATAGAAGTTCTGCTTAAAAAACTGTGCATCCATTCCGTATACTGTGTTTAAAATAACAAACCTCAAAATGGCATTCAATAAGAACATATATGAGATCAACCTCGTTGTTCATCTTGCTGCCATCTGTAAAGGAAACCATATGAAAACTCATTTCATTAGTCTCTTTATAATCGCAGAAATTTATGGGCTCTAAAGTAGCTGGATGAAGAAGAAGATCAGGGAAGGGGACATTTCCATTTATACTGTCTCCCAAAGTATCAGTTATTAATGCCTTGAAAATATTATTCTTATATTCAATTTCAAAATCAATAGGTGGAACTCCTGAAGAAACAAAAGTAACCTCATAGCATAAGGTTCTATAACCACTAATAATTCGAAGAAGAATTCAATAATAATACTAAATCTTTCTCATTTCTTCTGCCAGTTTTTTTGCCCATTCACATTTATTAAATAATCCCATATCTAGTGCATTCTTTTTAATTGAATTAAAGATCATAGAGAGCCGGAATAAACTACCTGCACCGCGATAAAAATAGCCAGTAATTTTACCAGATTTGTATTCTCAGTGCAAGTTTCGAAGAGCCTAGTTCGATTTTAAAAGTTATTCTTTTAAGGCTAAATAGAAGGGACAGAGCAGCTTATTCGACATACTTTGTTTAATTACTTCAGTTAAATAGTAATTATTAATAGGCATATTAATGCAGTACATGGGGGCTGGACAAAAAGCGCAAGCCAGTGTCAGCTGTGGTTTCAGAAATTCCGAGATAGAAAACCTAGATGATGAGCCTCTTTTTGAAAGAACTGCAGATCTCGATAAGAACCTCTTGCAAACTTTGATGGAACAGCATTCCATCATATCTGTTGAGAAACTAGCAGAGGATGAAGCAGAGCATAAAGAAAGAACTCCGTTTATCTTAATTTTGAAAAATAAAAGAAGTACAAATTTCGCGCTACTTACGGGATGATCCATTACATGAAGAATTACAAACCACCTAAGTGGCTCTGTGTTAAGTCTTACTGCGATTTGCTTATTTATTTTTGAAACATGTCAGATTAATCCAGGGAAAAGAAATTATTTCCAATATTATTAGAAACTAACTTTTTTAAGAGATGTTTAACTAAGTAAATAAAATACAACAACTATCCCTAGAGTGATTTACCATAATAAATGATCTAGTATAACCTAACCGAGAGATAAATGGCAAGCGAAAAATTTATCTTCGTTTTATGCCACTCTACAGCAGACATGAAGCTCTTTCATTACTGCCTCATCATCCATAAATCAACCAAAGGAACGTGAGTGATTAGTACAACAATCTTATTTGGAAATTTCAAAACTATTAAAAAGATTAAAAAATTAATGCGGGAAAAGCTTCCTTACAAATAAAAAATGCATGAGACTTTAAACTCATGCGAAACGTACTACTTGAAGATAGCGGCAAGAAAAAATATTGGAAATTATTTTGTTTATTTCTTAAGAAATCTTGAAAGCCTGATTTAGCATAAAACTCATTTAAAGAACTATATATAGTGTGTTCGAAAAAAACATGGCTATTCTCTTGAACAATACATGTGCTTCAGTTCTAGACTTTCTTAAAATAAGTCTACAAATTTATGATAGTCGTTCTTCAGTATGGTTATGAATATTGCTGCGAGAAGAGGTGGATTTAACTTCGCAAATAATAAAAAGATCTAAATTTTGACGGTTAAATTATTAATTATGTTGTGAGGTTCCTTTAATTTGAAAAACAAGTTACACTCCAAATACACTTTCTCATATCTTTCATTAATCTTTCATTAATCTTGGACTTTTCCTAAAATTCTGCACCTCAATTTAAGTAAGTATTTTACTGAAACATGAAACTAAAGCTTTCTTTCATGAAGTAATCAGTAATGTTTATTCAATCAGAGATAATTGAAATTATTGCTTGTGATTGTCATGTATAGGAAACTAAAGAACAACAGCATTCCTTCATTAAGATATATTTAATCATATAAAAATAATAGAATAAGAGTAAATTATGCAATAGGAAGAACCATGGAAAAGTATTTTCAGCAAAACGATTAAAATGAGAGAAGACACAATCTTGGAAGAGCGCTCGATAAAAATGAGCAGATGAATTAAGTTGAGAATGTAATTATGTAAATTAGATATAACATGACACAAATATATATCTTTAGTCACCTATTAAACAAATGTACCAGCAAGATCAGGGACGCGTTAAAACAAGCAAATCCTTAAATTATTTTCGGAGACGGACATACATACATACGAAGCGTGAATCGGAAAAATGAATAAATTAAATTAATGAATGATGAATGAAATTCAGTTATATGATGCAACTATAAATAATCAAAATTCATAATAGCTTGAAAATTCTTATTTTTCATTTAATACCATAATAACATTATTGCAATATGTTAGTTCTATATTTACTTTGAACTCCTAAGTACTCATAACAGATATTTCTTTAAAAGCCTTTAAAAAGAAAAGGAAAGGAAAGAAAGAGATACTTTTGAAGTAATTTAATGGTATTCCATTATCATTTTTCTCCCTATATTCCTCCTAAATGAGCATCAGAGCCAGATAAGTAAACGTATGCTCTCGCACGAACCGTTAACTCCCGCCTATCAATTTTATCGGACCCATTTCCCAGTGCCAAATAATCATCACAGATGGGTCCCGTCGATTACAGCCCGTAAAAAATCACGCATATTAAAAAGACAGCCTGTATTTTAACGCAATCGTTGACGAAAAGTGCCGATTAACATGCATTATCGAATATCTAATATGAAATAAAATACCGATATACAAGACTTTTCTCTCTCTTATTGCCAACCTTACAATTTTAGATGCGGGCATGTAGACTAAGAATCTCAAGATACAGATGGCCTTGCAATTTGTGCTTACAAAACTACAAGTCATTTCTCATGGTTTATCTCCTCCTTGTCGCAAATAAAAGAAACTGACTTACAAAATGTTTAGTTAAAGACGTTTCTAACAATAAATATATATAGACATTTAACTAAAAATAAACATAGTTTCAAGCAACAATGAATATAGTATACGGTTTTTGTAACACACAATAAGTACTGAACGAAATAAGAAAAGAAACAGTCTTGCTTACTGCAGTCATATACAAAGTGTTAGATAACGATGCTATTTTCTTAAATATTAGTTCTAGAGTAGTAGTTCAAAATACAGAGTTTTTACGATAATGTCGAGAATTATACAAATTCTCGACATAATCGTAAAAATTGTAAATTGTACTGAGAAAATAGCAACGGTTCTGTAATTTCAAAACTTTGATTTTTTTAGTAGCCCAAGTAGAATAAAAATTCCGAGCTGTAAAATAGCCATCATATTTTAACTGGTTGGAAACAAAATGTCCTGTACCACTGCAAAACAAAATTTGGCAAGACATGCTTAAAATATGTTTTCAAAGGATCAGAATAACAAACGAAGATTTCACCATAATTAAAATCATTAATCGCTCAAAACGTAGGCTCTTCTATAGCCGTTTTGAAAGTCTTGAATTTAAGTGCGTGAGAGAAAAAATTATTTAAGTCATTAATCTTATTCCTTTTTTTCTAGTTCTCAATCTAAAGAATAACATTATTTTGTCTATCCTGTAACTATAAATCTTTGAGACAATTGTGTTTAAAAATGCAATGTTCCAACTTACTTTAAATAATCTTATTAAGAATACATTTTAATTTTACCATATTTGAGAAGATCACAATTCCTTTAAATCTCCTTAAAAAATAATTCGGTTTATTCTTACCTGAAAGAGATCATACGATTGTTTTACCACATGAAAATTTATGTTAAAAAACATTGCTTTACTATTATTCACTCTAAAAGTCAATTTTTCCTGCAATAGAGTGCTTAAATGATTTGTATTAAATTATTCTGCGTTATAGATCAATTTTTAAAGCATTTTCCTCAAATAATGTGCACTAATCACTGGCCGAGTGCATAAAATCGCTGAACAATTGTAGTTGATGACGTCACACGGTCAACAATTTCTGCTCGTGTAAAGCAAACTTTGTGGTTCATTCCACAATTCGTTTCTCGATGGCAAAATGTATAGCCTACATAAGGTTTTTTCCCGCTTTTCCCTAAGTGAGGGTATAATATGAGGCTAATTTCCTAACGAAGTTTTACGCTCCCTCCCATGGTAGGTAGTTTTTGACAGATCTGTTGCTATAAAGAAAGAGCCTCAACCACAGAAATTTACCATCAGTTACTTTCTTAAACGTTTACCTGATGTGAACGAGAGACAGCTTTACTCATTTTATGCATCAAATTGCGTGGATATAATAAGTATAACATTTTTCGCTGATGAAATTTAAACCTTGATCTTATTTATGGTTTTAACTGACACCATATTCATGTTTCTTCACTTATTTTAAATATTTGTGCATTTATGCAGGTACAGATATTATATCTTTCGAATTCTTTCCGAGAAGGAATGCACATCCCAGGCAGTATAATCCCTGAACAGGAAGTCATATTTAGGACTAAGGAAAATCAGTGCAATTCTGAAACAATAATTTCAATAAATAACAAATCAAACTTTAAGTCAATAATTATTTCATTTTATTTTAAAAGCTAAGTCTTATTTTGAATGAAACCTGCTTTAAGAAAAGAAAAAATGTTCTGCCCTTCCTAAAACATGTGACGTACGAAATCAGTTACCTGGATACTTGCATGTAACATTCAATACACAGTAGTCACATATGAATAATTTCGTGAAAAATTCTTAAAAGCTACTTCGTTTTCTCATAGTACTAAACATATGCACTCGAAGGGGAAAATACGTAGGCAGATTTACCAGGGTAAAGCACGTTTTTTATAAAGTCTGCTACGTATTAAATTCACGTCCTCGATTCATAAATTCACAAATTGAATCCGTAAATATTCTTTTAGCAATATGAGATATTCTATTCCTTTTAAAATTGGCTTGCAGTATAAATTCACATGCCCTTCAAAACTGATCAAGCAAACAACATATCCATGATTATAAAAACATACATGCATCTTTATCAGCTTCCTTTTTTGCTTAACTTGGTTTGGAGCAAACGATGTCTTGAGTGTAGATTTTTAGAGCAATTTTCCTTCGCTTAGAATTAATACGTTTTCAGTCTACAGCATATTGATCGCCATAATCAATAATTTATTGCTAGCATTTTTAGTTAGCTGACAGACGCCACAGCATTAGAATTCTTCTGGATGTGGCGACGAAAAAAAGGGAAAAAACTGTAACTTATCCTATTTCACACAATCCCGTGCTCCACACACAGATGTATACAAATGTGTGCAAGAGCTTTAGCACATTATAGGCGACAGTACGACTTCGCTCAGTCCAGCCCCCAATTTTGACGGAAAGCACACAGGGGCACGGGTCCGGGGTTCTTCCACCTCTCTTCTCTTACCATCAACCTCTCGAGAGGACTTTTGGCTCGACATATATTTAGAGTACCCCCATGCCGCAAAGACACTAATGCTTCTCCGTGATTCGATCCAGTGTCCTTCAGTGCTACCATCTGGGCGGCGCAAGAAATGTTAAAACTTCCAGAAAAACTAATGGTTCGTAGGCACCGGATGTGGAATATATACGATAAAATTTCCCATTTAAAAATCCGCAAATTGTGACAGAGCATTCTTTTTACATGAGGATGGGCATTGCTATGAAGTAGGCGAATTACAGTGTTGAAGATGTTAGTTCTCAATTTTCGAGCTGAAGCACTGAAGTTGTTTACATTAATCGGCAAATATCATAAAAATATTTTAGAAGTACTTGAACATTATGACCACGTAAACATCACAATATTATTAAAAATTATCGTATTTCAGATTTTGAACCCGGAGTCGCGCCTTTTCTACGTAATCCAGGTTTAGGCTTTGAAGTTGCTCTTTTTTCTAAGCACTTTACGCTTGATAAGCTTAAACATTACCCTCAATGGTTACTATATCCAGCCACACAATATGCGCTATGAAACGACGGCAACGATTTGCAGGATATTGGTAACGGGTATATTTCAGTAGTTTTATTTAATCGTTTCCTATAATTTGGGAAGTGGCTATCGTGGTACCAATTCGTAAAAGAAACAAACCTGCAACCAACTTGAACAGTTACATACATGTTTCTCTAACAAGCATCCTATCGAAGGTCATGGAGAAGATGATTAGTGCTCGTTTAAGTCAGTATATTGAATCAAACAATCTTCTATAACTTGCTCAGACGAGCTTCAGAAAATTCCACTCTACTAATAACCGATTTCCTTTCTGAGTCAATCTATTAAAAACTCATTGGATCTCCGAAATTCCGCCCTTGCAGTATTTGTGGACTTCGAGGCCGTTATCGATAACTTTGCCAGACCCCGAATTGTCCAGAAGCTGCAGAACCTGGGGACTGGTGGTAGGATGTTGATATGGATTAAAGACTTCCTCGCACAGCGGTTTTGTGCTACACGTTTTGGAGACTGTCGCTCGAGCTTTAAGCAGAGCTAAACTGGGCTACCTCAGCGCACTGTATTGAGCTCAGTTTTGTTTAATATCTACACTTTGTAACAAAAATATCGACGCACCAAGAAGAAATTGTACGATGGAGACAAAAATTAGTGTATAGGAAAATTATGTACAGAACAGAAAATGATTAAAATTTCAGAACAGTTGAATGATTTATTTCAGAGTTACATAGTTACAAAGTAACGAGCTCAGTATGGTGTTGACCCACCTTTAGCTTCGATGCAAACTGCCACACGGCGTGGCATAGCCTGACAAAGCTCCCGAATGGTCTCCTGCGGCATTTCTTGCCAAATTTTCTCCAGCTATCGGGCTAGGTCATTATCATTTCCTGGTGGATGCAGTCGCCTTCCCATCATATCTCAGACATGCTCCATGAGAGAGAGACCTGGCTGGGCAAGGAAGTGTCTGACAAGCTGTAATCCAGTTCATAGCAACACGTGCCGTATGTGGTCTGGCATTATCTTGCTGAAAAATAAACCCTGGGTACTGCAAAAGGAAAGTTAGCAAAACAAGCCTCAGAATATCGTCGACGTACCTCTGTGCTATACGTGTGCCTCTAATGACGACCAAACAGGTTCCTCTATCAAGAGAAATGGCACCCCAGACCATAGCTCCTGGTTGAGAGCCTGTGTGGCGTGCAATAGTGGAAGCAGGATCGGCACGCTGCTCTGGGTGTATCCAGACACATCGCCGATGATCGTGACGACTCAGTTGGAATCCAGATTCGTCGCTAAAGATTATACATCCCCAGTCAGCATCATTCCAATCTGATCTAGCCAAGAACCACTGTAATCTGTCTCCGCAGTATGTAGGCGTGAGTGGTAGGTGGCGTAACAATCGCCACGAGAGCAGACTTTGCTCTGTCAGCCGTCTGGGAACTGTCATGGTGGACATTCGTGTGCGGGTCGCACGTCTGCTGGTTGATAGCGATGAATCAGGCTCTGTGACAGCTGATCTGAAATTCATTCTGTCTTCCCGATCTTTTGTGGCCCTAGGTGGACCGCTACCATCATGACGCTAAAATCTGCCATTGTCCACCGATTCTTGGCGTTGTCCACCCATTCCACCATCATCACTCCAGAAAATAAACGTATTAATGCCAAATTCAAATGTCCTCTGGAGCGAGGATGTACTTGGAGCCAGAAAGATAGCACAGAATTTAAATCTCTGCTGTCATACGCAAAGTTTTCATCAATCAATACATAGGCTATTCAATAAAGCTTTCCATTATAATACTCCAAATGACTAAAAAAATATTAGAACAATTTTTACGAGCTTACGCGATTTACGATTTCATGAAAAAGAAATTTAAATAGGTTTTAAACTATATATATATGCAGTATTAATAATTTTCACGTACGTGACTCGCTTAAATATAAAGCTAAATTTATGAAATATTTCTTTTCAATATCCAGAATAATAAACATCTTTAATCGTTTAATCGAGTTATTATTTGCTATAAAACACATTGTTCATGATATTCAAAACTAAAGCTAAGAAAAGGTTAGAAATTTATAGCATTTCTATGACTTTATGAATAAATTAAATAGTGAGATAATAAGTAAATAAAAGAAACTTATAGAAAGGAGCTAAAATATATTCAGGAAAATATGAATTTTCAACCCAATCATGTTTTTTTTTTCTGTTCATTTTTATTTATTTGCTACACTTTCATTTACAGCTTTGGATCCAGCTTTTTATTTAAACATAATTTTTACATTAAAAATATACGTATACTTAAATACGTATTAGGCTGAGTTTCAAAGTGGATAGCTCTTTAAGCTGTATAATGTTCATTTACATAATTCCTACGTTGTTTCTACGGCGCGTATAAATAAATGTACTTTCGCTTCAGAAATTTCATGCATATATGCAATGATTTCATGACATGCAAAGGGTTTGATTTAATATTATAATGCCTCCTTACTTTGAATATAAGAGTTTTTTTATGTCTTGTATTCTCTGAAGTCATTAATAAAGAAGTACATAGGCAAAGAATTTTATTACAAGTAATTTTATTACAAGTACATAGGCAAGTAAATCTCAGATTTGAACAGAGCGCTACAATTCCTTCTGAAACATACTTAATTTATTTAAAACGTGTAAATGAATATATTAATTATTTTATTAAATAGAGATATTTATTTATCCCTAATAACAGTACGTCAAAACTCAGTAAATCGATTGACCTGCAACACGACCTATTGCACAGAGCTTGTATAACATACGGGTAGCTTTAAGGCAATTGGTTTCTGCCTCTGTAATACTTTCGAGGCATCAACATTCACGAAATTAACGTTTTGCTCTTCATTGTTGTTTAAATAATACAATTTCCAAACCAAACTTCTAATCAGACAAAGTCGAGATTGTTATAGATAAGCACACTGTAGGTAACTTCATAAATATCACTTCGTAACGTTCGGTCACGGTGGGAGAAAACAATTATCCTTACTTTCATTCGAAACATTATCCTTATTTTAATTCGAAAGTTGACATGTTATAGTACAATGACTACGACGTCAGAAGTTGAAAAAGTTGAAAAAGTAAGAAACAAACGATTTCTCACCATATGGCTACAGGCTGACAAACTTAAAGGTATCCTATCTCATTAAAAGAGACAGGTCGTTCCCGAGGAAACTGTTTAACCTAAATCACACATTTTTGATAGGAATAAATCTTCTAAAACTACCTTCCTGGTGTTAAAGTGTCATTGCTTCCGACCAAAAAAAAAATGTGAATCGTTCTTTTTCCTCTCTTCCCTTTATACCATGAAATATACGGATCTCATATGCAAGTCATTGTTTGCATTATTACTAAGATTTACAACTCATGTCATAGAATAATGAATGTTATAGAGTTAATTTTTCGGCATCAATTTGCCTTAACAGTAATAACGTTTTACATTTCTGAGTATTTTTTATTATTACATGTGCCCATAAAAAGTTCAACTTTGTAAATATTAATTATTTTTAACTTAAAAGAAAACTGAAACTTTTTTTCAGTAACTTTAAAAATAGCCGTAAAAACAGAGACAACTTTAATTAAACGTTAGACACCCACTTCAGCTTAAATGTATGACTCATTTTAATTTTCTGTATATAGAGTGTGGGAAGATTGCAGTTATAGATTTTATTTTATTAAGCATTGATATTTGACAGTATTTCAAATTATAAGTATTCTTCAAATAAATTAGATATTTTTATGAAAAATGTTTCATCGCTCGCGTTAAGACAGTTGTGTAAATATAAAAAAACAACATGGATATTTCCCGTACAGAAAATGTCCAGTTACTAAAATATTATACTTAAAGCACAAAATAAAATATTCCATGTCTTTACGAATAAAATTCGTGAACCTATTAATTATTAATAATTTTATAGAACTAGTTGATATTGAATGAATGAATATTGTTTTATCATTCACGGACTTAATATCAAAAAGTACTGATTTTGTTTTGTAGTTTCTTTCTAATCAAGATCAAAATATCTTAGTGATTCACAATCAGGTGTAATAAAAATTACAAAGACCGTTTTATAATATATTCGTAAATTCTGCAAGTAAAGGCATAAAATCTTTTTATTTAATTCATTAAAGACTTATGAAAAAATGACTTATTAGATTCTATATAAATAAATAAATGACAGAATAAAAATATATTAGACGTTCTGCAAGCGACTCCCCTAAACCCTCTGAACGTTACGGGTGTAGCCCTGAAATTTCAAAGTTCCTCAAGATTTCATGAATAAGTTATATTTTCTTGATTTTAATTTAAAAATGACTTTCATTTTGTACCTTGATTCCTTTTCTTCCAATATGCATCCAAACTGAAATCAGATACATTAAAAGCTAGCAGAAATTTTCATGTATAATGAATGTGGAAGGCAACCTACTGTACGGAATTTTCCGGCCATAACGCTGAGAGGGATCACTATTTGACATCGGGGAACCACTGACCTATATAATTCATAAAACGCCTTTTCCAAATAATGCGTTTAATTAGTTTAATTAGTTATTAATTTATTTCATGTTTCCATGATGAGCCGTAATCTTGCTATTCCACGCATTTTAACAAAAGCTTTCATTAAAAAAATGCAAGTTTACATGATATACCTGTTTTATAAGTGTTTCAATAAATGTTTCGTACCGTTTTCTAGTAATTAAATTTAAGTATCTAGTTAGGACACTTACACAGAAATTTCGTCAGGGAATTACTAGATATTTGCTTCGCATTCAGAAATCTAGCAGCTTTTCTAATAAGATATTAACATGTGTTTCGAAGTACCTATGTTCGGGATGAGAATAAGCAGCAGCCCCATTAGCTATATAACGCCAGGAGAATAACTGACATGTATTTTACAGTTAACCGCGGAAGCATTACCTGATACTAACAGGCAGTAATTCTAAGTTATTTGTTTGCAGTTCAAGATTTATTGCGAAGTAAATAGCTTCGTTCTTAGTCTTCTAAAGTTTATGAGCATTTGCTATTTTATAGGCATATACGAGACTGCGGAAACTATTCATCTTTGTTCATTCTAACTTCATGAGAACATTTTATATTATGAAATCAAAGTTAAAATGCACAAGAAAAAGACAAAAAAAGTGATGTTATGGTGCGACAAAAAGTTATTTTTTATTATTTCTTCTTGCTCCTCATAAAGTAGTAAGAAAATAAGACAGCAACATAAATTTTAGGAATCAGCCCAAAGTATTACATTATTAACATCATTTTTCTTTTCATCTTCATTTTTTTCTAAACAAGCTTAGATTTCTATGAAAAGATAAGGTTCATTGTACGAAGACTGAGGTATGGATTTTCAATATTATTCCCATTTTAAATTTCAAAAGATTTTATTTATTATGAAGCAAATAAATAAGTGGTAAAACTCTTTACCTGCGTTTGTCCTAAATCTGTTTGATAAATTTAGCACAAAATTATATTAGACAATAGCGTTTACTGCATAGTACTACGTTAGGCATTGACGATTGATGTAAATAAAAGTTCAATACAGTTTAATTGTCCATTTTTACC